>NW_027507788.1:211291633-211384133 GCF_037356315.1 Lithobates pipiens
GGGTAAGTGCACACGGTACTGGGGTATGAACATCCGGGTTGTGGCAGAAAGTTCCTGCATAGAAAGGCAAGGATAAGCTGTATAATAAATACACATATATGCGTATTTTTTGTACATATGCATAAAACATTTATTTTTTATTTTTTACCCCATATCATTCTTGGTGCTTTAACCACTTGCTTACTGGGCACTTAAATCCCCCCTCCTATCCAGACCAATTTTCATCTTTCAGCACTGATGCACTTTGAATGACAATTGCGCGGTCATACAACGCTGTACCCAAATTACATTTTTATCATTTTTTCCCCCCAAATAGAGCTTTCATTTGGTGGTATTTGGTCACCTCTGCCATTTTTATTTATTTTTTTAAATTTTGTTATAAAATTTTAAAACAGGTAATTTTTGTCCGTTATTGATTCATGTACGCTGATGAGGTGGCACTGATGGGCACCGATGGGTGGCAGTGATGGGCACTGATTGGTTACACTGATAGGCAGCACTTCTAGGTGGCACTGATTGGCACCACTGGTGGGCATTGATAGGTGGCACTTGTGGGCATTGATAGGTGGCACTTGTGGGCATTGATAGGTGGCACTCATGGGTATTGATAGGTGGCACTTGTGGGCATTGATAGGTGGCACTTGTGGGCATTGATAGGTTGCACTCGTGGGTATTGATAGGTGGCACTTGTGGGTATTGATAGGTGGCACTTGTGGGCATTGATAGGTGCACTTGTGGGCATTGATAGGTGCACTTGTGGGCATTGATAGGTGGCACTCATGGGTATTGATAGGTGGCACTTGTGGGCATTGATAGGTGCACTTGTGGGCATTGATAGGTGCATTTGTGGGCATTGATAGGTGGCACTCATGGGTATTGATAGGTGGCACTCATGGGTATTGATAGGTGGCACTTGTGGGCATTGATAGGTGCACTTGTGGGCATTGATAGGTGGCACTCATGGGTATTGATAGGTGGCACTTGTGGGCATTGATAGTTGCACTTGTGGGCACTGTTAGGTGGCATAAATGAGGCCTAATTGCCTCTTCCTCTTCGGGACTGATGTCCCCTTCAGATGAGCCGGTGATCGCCTTTTTTGTTCTCCTCCGCCGTCAGCGTGAGGAGAAAAAAAAACGATCACCGAGCTTTTGTTTTGATCATGTGATCAGCTGTCATTGGCTGACAGCTGATCACATGGTAAGGGGACCGGCCCCTTACTCGGATCAGTGATTACCCGAGTCTCATTGACTCGGTGATCACAGTGCGCACAGGGAGCGTACACAGGCCTCCCGGAAATTTAGTTCCGCACTGTGGATAGCGCGGATGTCAAAAGGTTAAAGTGGCTGTACACCCTGTACAACCACTTTTACCTACAGGTTAGCCTATATTAAGGCTTACCTGTAGGTGCTGGAAATATCTCCTAAACCTCCATGATTTAGGTGACATTTCTGAATAAGACGAGCGCCGATGATTACGGCGCATGTGCCGACGTCATCGGCGCATGTGCACTATAGTAAGGACACATCGTGCAGTTTCTAATAGGGATCATGCCGTGACTGGTGGCTCCCGCGCACGTGCGCGGGAGTGACATCACGCGACTCCGGCCAGTCACAGAGCCGGAGTTCGCAGCCCCGGAAGAAAGAGGGATTGAAGATGGACGCTCCCTACTGGCGGGGACAGCAGTGACATCGCAGGCTTTGGTTTCAGGTAAATGAGATATAATGGGCTACTATGTGATGCATAGTAGCCCATTATGCTTTACCTTTGCAGGGAAATAAAGAGGAAGTAAAACCCACCAGGGTTTACTTCCTCTTTAAAGCGTCTCCAAAGCCTCCATAGAAATCTATGTAGCACTGACTCCCAAAGGAGCGGCTGAATTTATTGGGCTTACCGTTACCTTCTTCACCTCGTATGCGTCTAGGGGTTTCCCGAGGTAGATGGCCCAAAAACTGCAGGATCACAGCTGGATTCTCACCCTAATTGGATAGTCCTTCTCTCACCAGGCCTAGCAGCCAACAGGGTGCTTGAGTGAGGAATAAGCCACAGACTTTGCTATAGAACACGTGAGGGAAACTTGAAAGCTTGTAGAACACTCGTGTGGTACCAGTATCTTGCAGCCAGTCCGGTGATACCCAACAAGATTGGATTCATCTTAGGTCATTCAACTTGTCCAGGCTCTTGTTGAGAAGCCAACCCTTGTGTGGCCTTCTCCCAAAGAGTCCTCCCCTGGATAACTTTACAGTTGCTGGGCCTCTACACTAACCGAGACCACCTCCGAATCCTCCTTTCAGTTTCCTCACCTCGGGCTAGCCAGCCCCGAGACGTAAAGTCGGGTGGATCCGCACCCCAGGCCATGTATATCCCGGGGGCTGGTCAGGAGGACCAGGACCATGCAGTCAGATCATACTTCTGGACTAGAACCCCGAATCATGTGACATCTGCACCTTAAGTACCCCCTCCCAGAAAGCACAGCAAGAGCGACACTCCCACTGGGCTGGTTCAGAGAGAGAGCAACCTTAATGCACCCAACTAGACTGTGTTTCAATGCCTGCCAAAAGTGACAGCGCCCCCCATGGCCAGGCAGAACACCCTGCAGTCCAAACAGACTGATGTGGAGGTCAAACATTTAGAACAATTAGACCCAAACCAAACTGTGGTTTTAAGGGTAACATTAAATTGCAAAAACATATAGTGCGTGGTCTTCAGGAGCCGGCGTTACATCTATGACAACGCTTGCTAACATCACCTGAAGCTTTTATTCAGAGTTAGCTTCACTTTGTTGTGTGGAGGTATTGCAGGTATGAGATATCCCAGGATGCACTGGGAAACCAACAAGCAAACCAGAGAGACACCATCAGCAGTCACTTCTGGCCCATGTGTATATATTCTCAAAGTGTCTGGTGCAGACGTCACATCTGGTGTGCAGCATGGAGTAGCAGGAAAGTGAGAGGGGTCCGGACTGGAGCGGAGAAATTAGCAGACAGCACACACGCTATGGCAGGAAGTGCGCGGGGACCAGAGAGAGAGGCCTGAGCGGCAGAGGATCAGCTAGCAGGTGTCACACATAGTGAGCAGCTTGGGAAGCAATATAGCAGGAGGTGAGCAGGGACCGGAGAGAGAGGAGGAACAGCAAACCAGAGGATCAGCAGAGTTGGGGGTTACTACTTAGCAGGGATCAGCAAAGCTGGTGTTACTGCTGAGTGGGCGATCAGCAGAGCTGGGGGAGTTACTGAGTGGGGCATCAGCAGAAATGGGGGTACTACTGAGCAGAGGAACTGCAGATTGAGGGTACTAATAAGTTGGTACTAATAAGTTGGGGATCTGCTGAACAGAGGTACTAATGAGCTGGGGATCTGCTAAGTGGGAGTACTACTGAGCCAGGGTTCTACCGGGTCCCCCTAAAACAAATAGAAAACCAACACAAACACACACAGAATTTGCCAAGCTTCATTAAGGCTGGATTCACACTGATGCCAGATGCGGCTCGCAGCAGGGGTGTCAGAAACCATGAAATCAGACCGAGACAGAAGTACAGTTAAATCACACTTGTTTAATAATAAAAGTAAAAAGAACAATCATAGTCAAAACATAGCCAAAGTTCAGTAACTGGAATGGATAGTCAGCCAAGCCAGAAGTCAGGGATCAATGTAGTGGAACAGCAAGCAGGATCTGGAGCCAGAAGGGATGTCAGCAAAGCAAGTCTTTGACCAGGAACGCAGGAGATAGTCTCTGTGATGTTGACCAAGGCGAAGGCAGAGAACCTCTGGACTCAACAGCTGAGTCACTGAGGAGAGATAGGAGCTGGCAATTAGCCGACAGCTAAGCGGCCAGCTCTGAGAAGGAAGGGCTGAGCTCCGCCCTGACAAGGGGGTCCGTTGTGTCCCTGTTCTCCCTTTATGGGATGAAACAGGGCCGAATTTTTGCCTGAATTCCTCCCTGAATCGGAACCAAAGATGCACAGGACTCCAGTGAAAGCCGCTCCGCAGCTACCATGGAGATGTGTGAACCGGCTCCGCAGAGAGCCGGTCACAATCTCCTGTCATGCGAATTGGCTGCAGGGAAACCCGGATCCAATTCACACTAGTGTGGACCCAGCCTGAAGCTTCAAAAAAGCATCACGAAGGATCAAAAACACATCAACAAAGCATGTTGAAGCGGTAGGCTCTTTAACCAAACGCAAATATGTAGTCTCCTGGCGTCCGGGCCTTGGTGTCATATTTGTGTGCAATAGTGCCAATAGAGCTGTGCTGAGAGCGCGCCTGCCTTGCACGCTCCCGCTACAGTTACCAGCAGCTAACTGAAAGCTCCTGTTCGCTGATTGCAAACGGGAGCTTTCCGATCATGTAACCGCCATGACAGGCAATCACATGCTGAGCATAGAGACGAGTGACCACCCCCCTATATATATCATAGATAGATTCATGCATTGCATGAATCTATCCATGGCCACCCCCTATTCAGGAGTCCGACCCCTTTTAGGACACCGGGCGCTTGAATTACAGTGGCAGGGGTGTTTTTTTGAAGCACCTGATTAGAGCCATAGGCTCTAATAGGCTTCAAAATAGCCCATCCAAGTATGTTAGAAAAGCAAATAAGTATTCACTTTTCTAACACTGAACTCCCTGCCAATCAGGAAGCGTGGGTCTAATACTCGTCACCTAATTGACTGAAAGGACAGGCGCTCTTATTGGATGCCTAGCAGGAAGAAAGAAAAAGATGCATGGAGGACACAGCTCGCAGCTGCCTGACCCGCTGCCCGTCCCGCTGCCCATCCCACAGCTTTCCGCGTCACCTGCTGGCTGGTCCGCCACCAAGATGGGGTAAGTGCGGTCAAACAGTGAGCGGGGGGTCACAGTGGTTGCATTTGATGGGCACAGCGGCTTGCATATTATGGGCACAGCGGCTGCATTTGATGGGCACAGTGGCTGCATTTGATGGGCACAGTGGCTGTGGTTACATTTGATGGGCACGGTGGCTGCATTCGATGGGCACAGTGGATGCAATTGATGGGCACAGTGGCTGCAATCAACGGGCACAGTGGCTTGCATATGATGTGCACAGTGGCTGCAATTGATGGGCACAGTGGCTTGCATATTATGGGCACAGTGGCTTGCATATGATGGGCACAGTGGCTGCATTTGATGGGCACAGTGGCTACAATTGATGGGCACAGTGGCTGCATTTGATGGCACAGTGGCTGCATTTGATCGGCACAGTGGCTTGCATATGATGGGCACAGTGGCTTGCATATGACGGCACAGTGGCTGCAATCGATGGGCACAGTGGCTGCAATCGATGGGCACAGTGGCTTGCATATGATGGGCACAGTGGCTGAATTTGATGGGCACAGTGGCTGCAATCGATGGGCACAGTGGCTTGCATATGATGGGCACAGTGACTGCATTTGATGGCACAGTGGCTGTAATTGATGATACAGTGGCTGAATTTGATGGGCACAGTGGCTGCATTTGATGGACACAGTGGCTGCATTCGTTGGACACAGTTTCTGCAATTGATGGGCACAGTGGCTGCAATCAATGGGCACAGTGGCTGCATTTAATGGGCACAGTGGCTGCATTTAATGGGCACAGTGGCTGCATTTGATGGGCACAGTGGTTGCAATTGATTGACACAGTGGCTGCGATTGATGGGCTCAGTTGCTGCAATTAATGGGCACAGTGGCTGCATTCGATGGGCACAGTGGCATTTGATGTTTTTTTTTTTCAGTATTTTTCAGTTTGTTTGCACCCTCCCCCCAAAAAAAACAATTTTTGAGCACCAGCCACCACTGTATGCCTAAATTAGCATAAAAATGAACATCTTACATAGATGATGTGCTTGCTGGACTCCCGATCATCATTCCACACAAACATGTCAATCAGCACTCTCTTGTTGAATCTATAGTTCAAGAGGGACATTTTTTCTTCGAGACTCCACTGGGACTCTATCAAATTAAATAAATTCAAGTGAGAATACCAGTAAACAAAGCTTTTAACTTTTTCTGTATTATATTAAAAAAAAACAAAAAAAAACATCCATTTAAGTAAATTCCCCACCTCTACAATTTGTCATTGGAACAGGTGTCTCCCATAAACGATTGGCATTCACCTCTTATTCCGGGGACAACTCAAAAAATTGGAATTTCCCCTTACTTCCTGTCAGTGATCACCACAATATATAATAACTATAATACAATGTATAACTGAGAGGGTTAATCCCCACAGAAATTAAAACTTTAGAAAAAATTACTCAAAATTCAGGCTTCATACACACTGGACGTTTTTACAGCTGCTGTTTTTGGCTTGAGACATTTTTTTTTTTTTTTCTGCAGCCAAAAAACTCCCCAGCATGTTCTCCTATGGGTCCATGTTTTTGGCAGGGTCGTTTTCTGGCTGGAAAAAAAAAAAACCTCCAGTTTTGAGAGTTTTTCAGCTGTAAAACTGCTCTAACTGTGAAAATAGCTGTAAAAAAGCTTAAAAACACCAAAAAAAAAAAAAAAACACTGACAGAATGTTCAATGTTTATCAGTGTTTTTGAGCCATAAGCTTTTGTTGGAGTATAAATCTGTTAAAAAAAGCTAAAAAAACAAAAAAAAAAAAAAAACAGCTGAAAAATGCTACTGCAAAATCTGCGAAAAACAAATTATACAGCTTTCTACAGCCAACGCTACTGAATTTTATTTATAAAGTTCAATGTGCATGAGGCCTTAGAATTGCATATCAGGACTTTTAAAGTGTTTTTACAATTAAAATGAAAAAAGATATTAAAATGACAAAAGACTTTTTTTAAATTGTAAATTGTATTTTCTTTAATTTAAATAATTAGGTGTTTTGTTATTTATTAAAAACAATGAAGTGTTTTGTAATTTAACCACTAAGGAGCGAGCCTCTTTTTGATTGTTATTTACAAGTTAAAAACAGTTGTTTTTTAAACTAGAAAATTACTTAGAACCCCCAAACATTATACATTTTTTTTCAAACACCCTAGAGAATGAAATGGCGGTTGTTGCAATACTTTCTGTCACACCGTATTTGCGCAGCAGTCTTACAAGCAGCACTTTTTTGGGAAAAAATACACTTTTTTTAATTTAAAAAATAGACAACAGTAAAGTTAGCCCAATTCATTTTTTATAATGTGAAAGATGTTACGCCGAGTAAATTGATACCTAACATGCCATGCTTCAAAATTGTGCCCGCTCGTGGAATGGCGACAAACCCTTCAAAATCTCCATAGGCGAAGTTTAAAAAATTCTACAGGTTGCATGTTTTGAGTTACAGAGGAGGTCTAGGGGCTAGAATTATTTCTCTCGCTCTGCCGATCGCGGCGATACCTCACATGTGTGGTCTGAATACCGTTTTCACGTATGCGTTCGCTTCTGCGCATGAGTTCGGTGGGACAGGGTGCGTATAAAAAAAATGTTTTTTTTTTTCTTATTTATTTTACCTTTTATTTTTTTATTCTTACACTGTTTTTTTTTTTTTTTTGTTTTTTGTTTTTTAATTTCACTTTTATTCCTATTACAAGGAATGTAAACATCACTTGTAATAGAAAAAAAAAAGCATGACAGGTCCTCTTAAATATGAGATCTGGGGGTCAAAAAGACCTCCGATCTCATATTTACACATAAATGCAATAAAAAAAAAAAATTGTCATTTAAAAAAATAAAAAAATAAATAGAAATGGCCCTTTAAGAGCTATGGGTGGAAGCGACGTTATGACGTCACTTCTGCCCTGCATTGTTATGGAGATGGGTGGGGGCCATCTTCCACATAACAACGATACCCCCCCTTCGATGTAAGGACGTATATCGGAGTGAGGGGGTCCGGAAGTGGTTAACTGTCATTTTTTACAATTAAAATTACACAACACTTAAAAGTAGAATTATAGGCAAAACTTTTTTTTTTTTCATTTCGGATAGAGTAAGGCAGGGGTCTCAAACTGGCGGCCCTCCAGCTGTTGCAAAAAACTACAAGTCCCACGAGGCATTGCAAGGCTGACAGCTGCAAGCATGACCCCGTCAGGCAGAGGCATGATGGGACTTGTAGTTTTGCAACAGCTGGAGGGCCGACAGTTTGAGACCCCCGGAGTAAGGGATGGTTATAACTAGGGTTACACTGATACCGATACTAAGCATTATCGTGAATTATTGGTTGTTAACCACTTCAGCCCCGGAAGGATTTACCCCCCTTCCTGATCAGAGCACTTTTTTGCGTTTCGGCACAGCGTCTCTTTAACTGACAATTGCGCGGTCGTGGGACGCCGCTCCCAAACAAATTTACGTCCTAATCGGGAGCGGTGATCAGTGTTGTGTCACACGTAGCCCCTCCATGACACGATCTGACTTTTTGATGACAAACATGCAAATTAGCTGTTTTAAGGCAACATCCGACCGTGCGTACGCTCCATCGGACAAACTTTTTTGGTTTCCATCGGACTTTTGTTGGCTGTGTGAACGGACAAACTTTCCGGCAACAAAAGTCCGATGGAGCAAAGTCTGATCGTGTGTACAGAAAACCATAGGAGTTTTGTACAATGTACAAACACGCATGCTCAGAACCAAGACAAAAGATCAGACAACAATACAGAAGTTGACCAAAGGTGGCGGTAAAGAGTAGAAAAACCCATGTGATTTGGTGAAAGTTGGCTGAAAAAGTCCTACTGTGTGTATGCAATACAAGTTCACAGCCGACGCCCTTAGTACAAAAATTCACTGGAAAGTTTGTACAAAGTCCGATCATGTGTATGAGGCTTTAGAATCACTCTCTAGGACACACTTAACCCCTACAGCGCCCCCTAGTGTTAACCCCTTCACTGGCAGTCACATTTACACAGTAATCAATGCATTTTTAATCACACTGATCGCTGTATAAATGACAACGGTCCCAAAAATGTGTCAAAATTGTCCGACGTGTCCGCCATTATGTCGCAGTCATGATAAAAATCACTGCTCACCGCCATAACTAGTAATAAAAAAAAAAATATATATTAATAAAAATGCCATAAAACTATCCCCTATTTTGTAGACGCTATAACTTTTGTGCAAACCAATCAATAAACGCTTATTGCGTTTTACCAAAAATATGTAGAAGAATACATATCGGCCTAAACTGAGGAAAAAAAATGTTATTTTTTTATATAATATTTATAATAATATATATTATATATATATTTTATATTTTTTGGGGGATATTTATTATAGCAAAAAGTAAAAAATAATGTTTTTTTTTTTCCAAAATCGTCGCTCTTTTTTTGTTTATAGCGCAAAAAATAAAAACCGCAGAGGTGATCAAATACCACCAAAAAAAAGGTCAGTTTGTGGTAAAAAAAGGACGTCAGTTTTGTTTGGGAGCCACGTCGCACGACCACGCAATTGTCAGTTAAAGGGACGCAGTGGGCGAATCGCAAAAAGTGCTCTGGTCTTTGGCCAGCCAAATGGTCCGGGGCTGAAGTGGTTAAAAAAAATAATAAATAAGTATGAAAACTTTAAAAAATCGAATTTTTTCCTTAAGGCGCTTTCACTGCTTGTAAAACAAACTAGTTAGGAGAATCCTCGGTGTGTACACAGCCTATTGCTCAATAGTGATTGATAATAGTATGTTACAGGACAACGGCAGCCTCAAGAAGGTAGCTTAGCTGTTTTTAATTTAACGAGGTTCAAAGCCCCGGTGGAGTCTCTGAGGACGTGCCCTATAAATTGACTGACTCTGCTCTCCCTGTTATGATAAATAGTATTTACATGGGATTATGGCTATTTGGAAGGAGGTTCTGGAAAACAAGACGTGCGCTAAGTGTTACCTTTGGTGAGGTTCCAATCTGTATAAGCCACTGGCCATTCTCCAACCAGAGAAAGGAGCTCCAGAAGAGGTAAAGAGTCTCGCTGCTCTATCAGACCTAGGAGCAAAAGTAGAAAAGGGAAGATGTTAAAGTACTTGTAAACCCAATCTCTAAAATTTCATATACGCTTTAAAATCTTTAGGTGGAACTCAACTCTCTCGATCAACAGGAACTGTTTTTATTCCTTACGCTGCCAGAATTAGTAAATAGATAGGAGGCTACAGGGCTTTTTTTCTAAGAGAATAGATGCAGACCCTTCTAAGTCACTTTGTCTTTCCACCCCTATCCACCTCCAAGCATGAACGCTTGGTCCACCCCTACCCACCTCCGAGCAGCAATGCTTGGTTCTGCACCCTACCCACCTCTGTGCACGGACGCTTGGTCCACCCCTACCCACCTTCAAGCACAGATGCTTGGTCCACCCCTACCCACCTCTGAGCACTGACGTTGGTCCACCCCTACCCACCTCTGAGCACCGACGCCTGGTCCCTCCCCTACCCACCTCTGAGCACCGGCCCTTGATTCTGCCCCTACCCACCTCCAAGCACTGACCCTTGGTCCACCCCTAGCCACCTCTGAGCACCAACCCTTGGTTCCGCCCCTACCCACCTGCAAGCATCGACCCTTGGTCCACCCCTACCCACCTCTGAGCACCGACCCTTGGTCCCGCCCCTACTCACCTCAGAGCACCGATGTTTGGTTCTGCCCCTACCCACCTCCAACACCAATGTTTGGTTCCACCCCCTACCCACCTCTGAGCGCAAATGCTTGGTCCACCCCTTCCCACCTCCGTGCACCGACGCTTGGTCCACTCCAAACACCGATGTTTGGTTCTGCCCCTACCCACCTCCGAGCACTGATGTTCACCCACCTCCGAGCACCAATGCTTGGTTCCACCCCTACCCACCTCCAGCACCAACGTTTGGTTCCGCCCCTACCCACCTCTGAGCACTGACGCTTGGTCCACCCCTACCCACCTCCGAGCACCAACATTTAGTTCCACCCCTACCCACCTCCGAGCACTAATGCTTGGTCCACCACCTCTGAGCACCAATGCTTGGTTCAGCCCCACCCACCTCCGAGCACTGAAGCTTGGTCCACCCCTACCCACCTCCGAGCACCGACCCTTGGTTCCGCTCCTACCCACCTCCAAGCACTGACGCTTGGTCCACCCTTACCCACCTCTGAGCACAGACCCTTGGTTCCATCCCTACCCACATCTTAGCTCCGGTGCTTGGTCCATCCCCACCCACCTCCCGCACCAATGTTTGGTTCCGCCCCTACCCACGTCTGAGCGCTGACGCTTGGTCCACCCCTACCCACCGCAAAACACCGATGTTTGGTTCCACCCCTACCCACCGCAAAGCACAAATGCTTGCTCCACCCACCTCCGAGCACCGATGCTTGGTTCCGCCCCACCCACCTCTAAGCACTGACGCTTGGTCCACCCTTACCCACCTCTGAGCACCGTCTCTTGGTACGCCCCTACCCACCCCTGAGCACAGATGCTTGATTCCACCCCCTAACCAGCTCCCAGTACACCCCCGTTTAGAGAATATAGAGCCAAGTATAATTTTGTAGTGTTAAGTAATTTGTATGGAATTTTAGTATTGATGACAAGAAAAGCAATAAAAGAGATCTCTTGCAGCCAGCAGCAATAGACCACCCCAGCAACAATAGACCCCCCCCCCCCCAGCAACAACAGATCTCCCAGCAGCCAACATCAATAGACTCTTCAGCATCCAGCAACAGTAGTCCCCTACCTAAACGGTAGATCCTGTCCAGCAAAAATTGACCCTCCAGTAACAAAAGACCACCCACCAGCCATGCAAAAAGTAGATCCTCTCCAGAAACAATAGATCCCCAGCAGCCAGCATCAGTAGACCCTCCATCATGCTCCAGCGGCCCTTGCCATTGCATACATTCAGTGCTGGATGTGCTGGGAAAGGCGTTCCCCCGCGCTGAAAGCCCTGGGAAGGTATATTATATATATTTACTTGTTTTAAACTTTTTTTTTTTATATTATTTCAATTGCTTCCTGGTTTCTGGGCTAGGCCAAAATGATGTCATACATCCCAGGAGTCTTCATGGGAGGAGGGGCTTTCTCAGCTAAGCACACCCTCCTGCCTGCATGCCTGAGCTAAGGACAGATGGATTCCAGGAAGTAAAGGCTACATGAATCATCTGCCCTTACTCAAGATGGGCACGGTTAGAAATACTAGGTGGGATGTTTTTCAAAGTAATATCTCAGCAACATAAAGCATGGATGGATGAGTTTGCTTTGAATATTAAAAATAAAATAAATAGTGTTTTCAGTCTGTGGTGCTCAGATATAATTAAGTTCCACTTTAGTGCATAAGAAAAGTAATTTGAATCTCTTAACCGCTTACCGACCATTGCAGAATGGCTCCCCTGCACGAATCACTGTAGCTGTACGGCGGCTGCTTTAAGTGGTATAGGGGGCGTGCGCACCACCGAGATGCTGAGGAGCCGATGCGCGTGCCCGGCGGCCACGATGTCCTCCAGGCACACATAATCGCTCCTGACAGAGCCAGAACGAGGATCTGTGTGTGTAAACACACAAATCTGTCACAGATCAGCTGCGGAGCTGATCTGTGTCTCACCTTTACTGCAGTGAGTCGGCTGGCATCTGTTGTTCCACTGGCGGGTGTTCAGATCTGTGCACTCTGCGGCTATGGGTGTCGCCGCCCATCACCTGTTGCCTAATATATGTTTCCTTCCTGCTACTTCCTGTCCAGCCGCTCATGTGCTTCTCTATTTAAATCCCTTTCTAACCAGCTTGAACAACATTTGTTTCTGAAGCTCCCCTGTGTATCCTGTTTTACCTGACCTCTCATGAACTGATCCCTTGTGTACCGATCCGGCTTGTTCTGATTACGTTGTCTGCAGCCCGCCCTGACCTTGGCTCACTATCAGGCTTGCCGTTGCTTCATCCATCCATCCTTGTCTAACAGCATCTTCTGGTACTTCCCTAGCGAGCAGGGTGAACCCGGGGGGTCGTGACCTGGGGTCAGCACGCAGCTAAGCCCAAACCTTCGTGAGAGGGTCCCTGGTGGAACACCGGCTGGCTCTTAGATTCCACGCCCTGGGGGATCCTGTGTCACCTGCTGGCCTGTGGGCTCACTGTAAGTAGTACCGTGACAGTTTGTTTAAGCCATGAGCGTCTCTGAGAATCGGCCACTGACCGAGGATCAAATGCAACATCTAGTTCAGAGACTTAACTCCCAGCAAGCTAATCAAGAGCAAATAATACCTGCTGCACCTGGAAATCCCTGCCTGCATCTGCCATCGCCACCTCATTTCTGCGGTGATCCTAAAGCTTGTCGGGGCTTCATTAATCAGTGTTCCATCCACTTCGAACTTTCCAGCCACCATTTTCCAACTGATCGCACCAAAGTCACATATATCATCTCTCTCCTCTCCGATGATGCTTTAGCTTGAGCCTCTCCACTCTGGGAATCACAAGTTCCTATCACCTCTGACCTCCAGCTCTTTTTGGATGCATTTCGGAAAACATTTGATGAGCCCGGCAGAGTTTCTTCGTCTGCTTGAGCCCTCCTTCGTCTTTGTCAGCAAGAAATGACAGTCGGCCAATATGCAGTTCAATTCCGTATGCTGGCCGCTGAACTCAAATGGAATAATGAAGCCCTTACTGCTAACTTCTGGCAAGGCCTATCTGACCGTGTCAAGGATGAACTCGCTGGACGCACCATTCCCACCACATTGGATGACTTAATTGCATTGAGCATTCAAATTGATATTCGCTTCCAGGAGCGGGCTCTGGAGAAATCCCGATCCAGTCATCCCCCTGCTGGGTGTCCAGCACAGGTAGTCCAAAGACCGGTGCAATCCTCTCCATCTTCTACCTCTCACGTGTTGGAAGAACCTATGCAGCGTGGGAGAACCCGCCTCACTTCCGAGGAACGTGCCCGAAGCATGGGATTGGGCTTGTGCCTTTACTGTGGCTTTCAAGCTCCGTCTACCCTCTCATCTCAGGATACCCAACACCTTCCATGTCTCCCTGTTTAGGCCACTGGTCCTCAATCGATTCTCTCGCTCTTCTTCTCACCCCGCTCCTGTGGCTGATACCTCGGATCAGTATGAGATTAAAGTAATATTGGAGTCCAAGTACTCCCGGGGGGAGGCTATTCTATCTCATTGATTGGAAGGGCTATGGTCCGGAGGAGAGGTCTTGGGTCCCTGCCAGGCTGCCACCGATGTCTCTGCCCCACGTCTGGTGACCAGATTCCATCAGAAATTTCCCTCCAAGCCAGCCCCCAGACGTGTAGGGGGACCTTGTAAGAGGGGGGGGGGTACTGTCACAGATCAGCTGCGGAGCTGATCTGTGTCTCACCTTTACTGCAGTGGGTCGGCTGGCATCTGTTGTTCCACTGGCGGGTGTTCAGATCTGTGCACTCTGCAGCTATGGATGTCGCCGCTCATCACCTGTTGCCTAATATATGTTTCCTTCCTGCTACTTCTTGTCCAGCCCCTCATGTGCTTCTCTATTTAAATCCCTTTCTAACCAGCTACCATTGCTTGAACAACATTTGTTTCTGAAGCTCCCTTGTGTATCCTTTTTTACCTGACCTCTCGTGAACTGATCTCTTGTGCACCGACCTGGCTTGTTCTGATTACGTTGTCTGCAGCCCGCCCTGACCTTGGCTCACTATCCAGCTCTCCTTTGCTTCATCCATCCATCCTTGTCTAACAGTGTCTTCTGGTACTTCCCTAGCGAGCAGGGTGAACCCGGGGGGTCGTGACCTGGGGTCAGCACGCAGCTAAGTACAAACCTTCATGAGAGGGTCCCTGGCGGAACACCGGCTGGCTCTTAGATTCCACGCCCTGGGGGATCCCGTGTCACCTGCTCGCCTGTGGGCACACTATAAGTAGTACCGTGACAAAATCCATGTTCTGACAGGGGAGAGGAGACCGATTGGTGTTCCTATCTATATACTAGTCTAGGGACACACGATCAGGCTGCTCCCCCAGGCAGTCCCATCCCCCCCCCACAGTTAGAACGCACTGAGGGAACACATTTAACCCCTTGATCGCCCCCTAGTGTTAACCCCCTTCCCTGCCAGTGTCATTTATACAATAATTAGTGCATTTTTATAGCTCTGATTGCTGTATAAATGTCAATGGACCCAAAAATGTGTCAAAAGTGTCCGATGTGTCCGCAGCAATGTAGCAGTCACGATAAAAATCGCAGATCGCCGCCATTACTAGTAAAAAAAAAATTGAAAAATGACATAAATCTATCAGCTATTTTGTAGACACTATAGCTTTTGCGCAAACCAGTCAATTTACACTTATTGTGATTTTTTTTTTAACAAAAATATGCAGCAGAATACGTATCGCCCTAAACGAAGGAAAACATTTGTTTTTTTTATTTAAATTTGGGGATATTTATTATAGCAAAAAGTGAAAAATATTGAGTTTTTTTTTTTCAAAATTGTCGCTCTTTTTTTGTTTATAGCGCAAAAAAATAAAAACCACAGAGGTGATCAAATACCACCAAAATAAAGCTCTATTTGTGGGAAAAAAAGGACGTCAACTTTGTTTGGGTACAGCATCACACAACCGCGCAATTGTCAGTTAAAGCGATGCAGGCCAAAAATAGTCTGGTCAGGGGGAAAATCCTTCCGGGGCTGAAGTGGTTAAACTCTGGACTTTTATTAAAGTGGAACTAAACCCAGGGTGGATGTTATATGATGTCCTCCCAGGATCGCTTCCCACGGGCCGTGCTGCAGCATGATCTTTTACCTGCTGTGCCCACCGTACACAGCCGATGACAAATCAGTGTACCGGGCCTCTGGTGGTACCATGTGATTGCTGTGACCAATCACATGGCAATTGTACGCAATGAATGCCTTCCATTCATATCCATTCATTGTGTACTATTGAGTGGATCTCTGTAATTGCTCACAGTGATCACATGGTATAGACTGGGCCAATCATAGTGAATGTGTACCATGTGATAGCTGGGGCCAATCAGAGCTTCACAGTAGTAAACGCTGGATGAATGGATGGCATTCATAAAAAAAGGATTGCTTATAACAGTTATTATCACTGTTATAAGCAATCACTGTTATAAGCGAAACAAAGAAAATCCTGAACTCTCCCCAGAGTATGTAAAAAAAAAAAAAAATCTTAAAAAAAGAAAAATGTAATAGAAAAGAAAAAAAAAGTTTAAAAAATTGAATAAAATTATATATATATATATATATATTTTTTTTTTTTTTACATACTGTCAATGATCATCACCACCCCAGTTATATGATGATGCTGTATTGTACTGGTGACAGCATGTAAAAGGAAAACAAAAATGAAAAAAAAATTTTTTTTTTTACATTTCTTAATTTTCCAAAAAACTGTGACAAAAAGAAGGGAGCCCTCCTGGGAGGCAAAACACAATGGCTATAGCTGCAAGCAGTAATCCCATGTTAAAAATCTGACAGGCTTACATCAATAAATGAGAGGGCCCTGCTTATGGAGCTTACAATCTAAAGGAGGGGGGAGGTGATACAAAAGGTAATAGCTGCAGGGGATGATCTGATGGAGGTGAACCAAGTACAGTTTTTGGGTGGAGGTGCGATTGTCTTCCCTGAATAAATTAGTTTTCAAGGTTCCCCTAAAGGCAGACAGGGTAGGAGCTAACCGGACATAGTAGGGCAGGGGTCTCCAAACTTTTCAAATGAAGGGCCAGTTTATCGGCCTTCAGACCTTAGGAGGGCCAGATTGTGCCCAGCAGGGGCAGAAAATGTACCGGGCCCGGCATCAGTGAGAATAAATATGGCCTCAGGATTGGTGGTCAATAGGAGGAGGAGCAGTGCCCCTAATTAATAGCAGGAATAGTATCCCATCATTGGAATTAGTGTAAGAAATAGTGCTCCGTTGTTGGTATCAGGGGGACAAATAAAGCCCCAAGGTCCAGATAAAGGTTAGCAAAGGGCCACCTCTGGCCCTCAGGCCACAGTTTGGAGACCCCTATACTAGAGTATAGAATTCCAGAGGATAGGAGAGGCTCTTGAGAAGTCCTTAAGGCGAGCATGGGTGGTGGCAAGGAGGGAGCAAGAGAGCAGGAGGTCTTAGGAAGAGCGGAGTGGACGATTTGGACGATATCTCAAGATGAGCTTGGCAATGTAGCTGGGGGCAGAGTTGTGGATGGCTTTGTATGCTGTGGTTAGTATTTTGAATGTTATACGTTGGGCTAGTGGAAGCCAGTGAAGGGACCGGTAGAGAGGGGCAGCAGCCTCTAATCGGTTAATATGAGCCGTTACCACAACAGGAACAAAGAAGATGATCTTCCAATAAGGATACGTGCTTTCCATCACTTTGGCAAGCTTTTTCACTCACTTCCTGTTGTGTCTACCGGCCTTAACCCTTTTTTTGTCTATCCATAATGGAAAACAATGTTAAGGATTTACGGTAGGTACACTTTAAAGACAACTCCATAACCAAAGTTGTTGATTGACAGGAGTGTGAATGGCATTTGTAACTCTGAGACTTGGGCATTTGGCCAGAGACCCCGAGACGATGCCAAGGTTGCAGAGCTTAGTGATGCCACTGAACGTGGACCGCTGTCAGTGCTGAATTTAGAGAAGTGGACAAAGACCAACATAAACACATTGTGTTGATTATTATGGCAAAATTCATCTTATTTGAAGGCCAGAATCAGCTTTGATGTCATTCCAAACCAAGACAGAATTGTAAATTAGTTATAATTGAAGATCCAAACAGCTTAGTCGGAAACTATGAAAATGTTTTTGATTAGGTCACAGTTCAAGCCAGGTCAAGGAATTCTTTTTTTTTTTTAAGCTGACAGCTGACGCACAGTGGAGGCACCATGAGATATCTCCTCCAGTTTTCCAAAACATACCCCTCTGACGTGCTTCACTCTGACTCACAACCTTGGCAATAGAGACATGATCATCCATTGGATAGTTGAACAAGAAATATATATATATATATATATATATATATATATATATATATATATACACACACACACACACTACATATATATACACTACTACACTATACACTGCCTTTACACACACATTAACTTTAATGACAATCCAGTCTTAGTCCATAGGGTTCAATATTGAGTTGACCCGCCCTTTGCAGCTATAACAGCTTCAACTCTTCTGGGAAGGCCGTCCACAAGGTTTAGGAGTACGTCTATGGGAATGTTTGACCATTCTTCCAGAAGAGCATTTGTGAGCTCAGGCACTGATTTTGGACAAGAAGATCTGGCTCAGTCTCCGCTCTAATTCATCCTAAGGGTGTTCTATCGGGTGCAGGCCAGTCAAGTTCCTCCACCCCAAACTCCTTCATCCATGTCTTTATGAACTCTGCTTTGTGCAAGGAACTCTTAAGGCGTCAGAATACCAAGACATTTTGGACAATTTCATGCTCCCAACTTTGTGGGAACAGTTTGGGGATGGACCCTTCCTGTTCCAACAACACTCCTAAACCTTGTGGACGGCCTTCCCAGAAGAGTTGAAGCTGTTACAGCTGCAAAGGGTGGGCCAACCCAATATTGAACCCTACGGACTATGACTGGTATGCCATTAAAGTTCATGTGTGTGTAAAGATGTCCCAATACTTTTGACAATATAGTGTATATACACACACAGACACACTCTCACACTCTTATAAATAAATGCAAAGAAGGAGAGTTAATGGTATCAGCCAGTAGAGCAGTGGATGGTGTCAGTAGGTCAGTGGATGGTGTCAGTAGGTCAGTGGATGGTGTCAGTAGGTCACTGGATGGTGTCAGTAGGTCACTGGATGGTGTCAGTAGGTCAGTGGATGGTGTCAGTAGGTCACTGGATGGTGTCAGTAGGTCACTGGATGGTGTCAGTAGGTCAGTGGATGGTGTCAGTAGGTCACTGGATGGTGTTAGTAGGTCACTGGATGGTATCAGTCGGTTTTTTTTCTTCTACAATTTTATTTTTTTATTATTATTTTTATTTGTTTATTTTTACAACTTTTTAGGAGCCCCATTGGAGGGGGAGGGGACTTTGGTGAAATATCAGGGGCCGAACAGACGCCCTGATGTCTCACTTTTAAGACAGATAAAGGGACTGAGGACAGAGATCCGCCCAGTCCCTTTTGCTGCAGCCTCATCTGCACTGGACAGTGAACGAATCAAATATCTGTGCTGAGTGGCTTCCTGTTGATTTTACAAACTGAAGCCTAGTAAACCCAGTTTACCATGCTTCAGTAATGAATGCAAACAGTAAGTGATCAGTACTGACCACTTACTGCATTCATTCTGAAAAGGAAGGGGTCTGGCCCAGGTAAATTACATGCCTTCCCCACTCACCATCTGGAAATATCCCCCGCAGCAGTTGGCGGGAGAGTTGGAAATCTGGCAGCCTTGCCAGGGGAGGCTTAGGGGGCCCAGGCAGCAGGGAAAATCTGCACCGCATAGGGTGATAAGGGTGTGCCTAGGCACACCTGGCGCACCCTGTGCGCACGTCTATGGCAGAAAAGGAATAGCCATCTATTCACTCTCCAGTGTGGACATTGCAGGGTTCATTCGGCACTGTGCCTGCATTTTTACAAATCGCTGTGCAGCCTGCCGTGCTTTCTACATGGCGCTCCAGAGAATGCTCAGCTTTTGGAGGGGAGGCTGGTCACATGACAGGTCACATGATCACTCTCTCATTCTCTCCCTTCTTTTTTTTTTGTTCATATTCAAGTTCGTGGCTCCAAGGTAGGATAAGAACTAAACGCATTTTGTGCTTTAGAAATTTTTTTTTTTTTTTTTTTTTTTGCAGTGGAATGTCCCTGATAAGGTCATACCACCACTTTATAACTGGGCACCTTGGAGTCAGCGATCACTTTGATAGGGCTCTCAAAGTGTGCCATTGCCCCCATCAACAGCACCCATGGGGGTTCTCTGAGCTCTCCCGTTCCTCTGCGGACTGCTGGAAACATCCTGCCAAGTGATGAAAAGAAGTCTCGGGGGAAAATGTCTTCCTTTGATCCCTCCTGGGACTAATGACCCCCAGAAGCGACTTGAATTATGTCACTTCCGGGGGCACAGTTGGCATTCCTAGCATTTCTAGCCAAGGATGCAGCTATTCAAGCACGATCTGTGCTTGAATAACTGCATTGGAGGGCAGAGGAGACATTGGAGGTCTAATAGACCACTGATATTTCCATATAGAGGACCTGTCACCTGCCCCATGCTATCACATAGGGCAAGGGCAGTTAACCCGGGGCCCTCCAGCTGTTGCAGAACTACAAGTCCCATCATGCCTCTGGGAGTAAATTGTAACTGCCAGCCTCGCAATGCCTCATGGGAAATATATTTCCACAACAGCTGGAGAGCCCCAGGTTGCCTACCCCTGACATAGGGGGCTTTTTACCCTCCTTGTGATAGCAATAAAGTTAAAAAAAGAAAAAAGTTATTAAAAGTAAAATATCCAAAAATTGGGTACAATGTTGTGTTTATTCGCAATAAAATTCATTTTAGTGTATTATTTTTTGAAAATGTGCATTTGATAAATAACTATGCAAATATAGTGTGCATTGCAACTACCAACTTTTTATTCTCCGGGGTCTCTGCTTTCAGAAGACATTAACTTTTTTGGGGAAGTTATAGTCATTTATAACCAAAAATTTGAAAAATTGGCTTGAAAGACAAGCGGTTAATATCTAATTTTACATGTTATATTCTTTAAATCCAGTCTTATGGTTTTTATTAGACATATGTAATTAGTTTAGTTCCGAAATCATTTTAGAATGAATTGGGTAATTTAGAAATATCCGAATAAATGAAAACCCATTTAACAAATTTGAATATTCGACAATTTGGAAATTCGTAAATTGGAAAATTCGGAAATTAGAAAATTAGTAAATTTGTAAATTCCTAAATTAGGAAATTTGTCAATTAGAAAATTAGAAGTTTCATAAATTCGTAAATTAAAAAATTAGTAAATTAGAAAATTAGTAAATTAGAAAATTTGTAAATTTGTAAATCCGTAAATTAGAAAATTCATAAATTAAAAAATTCGTAAATTAGAAAATTCGTAAATTAGAAAATTTGTAAATTCATAAATTAGAAAATTCAAAAATTCGTAAATTAGAAAATTTGTAAATTAGAAAATTTGTAAATTAGAAAATCTTTAATAATAACTAAATAATAATAACTTAACTATAACTAACTATTAAATTATTGGTATTGGGATTGCCTTTAAAATTAGGCTGTTAGTGAATGTAACGAATACAAATTTATCCAAAGTTACGAATTATCCGAAATAACAAATGCCGTATCTAAACGAATGTAATGTAATGAATTAATAATAATAAATGACGATAATATAATAAAAACTTTTTATTATTATTATTTATTATTAATTTGTTCAGTTCCATTTGTATAGATGCGGTATTCGTCATTTCGGATAATTCGTAACTTCGGATAAATTTGTATTCGTTACATTCACTAACAGCCAAATTTAAAAGAAATCCCAATACCAATAATTTAATAGTTAGTTATTATTAGTTCGTTTGTTACTCTTAAGAAATGTCTTATTTTCTTTCTTATTTTCGAATTTCGAATTCACAAATTTTCCAATTTATGAATTTAAGAAAAAAAAAAAAAGAAACGAACAAACAAATTTTTCGGCAATGCACAGCATAGTAACCAATCAGCTTCCAGGTTTTATTGTCAAAGCTTAACTGAACAAGCTGATGTTAGAAGCTGATTGGCTACCATGCACAGCAGCACCAGATTCTGAGTGTTCCAGTTTGAGTAAATCTACAAAATCTAGTGTTTCATTGAATATTTCATGAAATTGCCCAATTTTGTTCCCTCCACCTTTATCAGATCAGCCCTCTTATATGATGCACATACTTACTTTCATTCATACAGGATTTGTACAAGGTTTTGGCTTTTTTAAAGGCATCACGGTCATCCTGGTCTGGCATCTCCAATAAACCTAAACATATAAAAATAAGGTTTAAAAATAATCCAAAATCTGATATACAGTGCATCCAAAAAGTATTCACAGCGCTTCACTTTTTCCACATTTTGTTATGTTACAGCCTTATTCCAAAATGGAATCAAATTCAATATTTTCCTCAAAATTCTACAAACAATACCCCATAATGACAACCTAAAAGTTTTTTTGAAATCTTTGCAAAGGTATTAAAAATACAAAACGAAAAAATCCCATGTACATAAGTATTCACCGCCTTTGCCATGACACTCAAAATTGAGTTCAGGTACCTCCTGTTTCCACTGATCATCCTTGAGATGTTTCTACAACTTGATTGGAGTTCACCTGTGGTAAATTCAGTTGATTGGACATGATTTGGAAAGGCACACACCTGTCTATAGAAGGTCCCACATGTAACAGTGCATGTCAGAGCACAAACCAAGCCATGGAGTCCATGGAATTGTCTGTAGACCTCCGAGACAGGATTGTATGGAGGCACCGATCTGGGAAAGGGTACAGAAAAAATTCTGCCGCATTGGAGGTCCCAATGAGCACAGTGGCTTCTATCATCTGTAAATGGAAAATGTTTGGAACCATCAGGACTCTTCCTAGAGCGGGCTGGCTGGCCAAATTGGACGATTGGGGGAGAAGGGCCTTAGTCAGGTAAGTGACCAAGAACCTGATGATCTCTCTGACAGGGCTCCAGTGTTTCTCTGTGGAGAGAGGAGAACCTTCCAGAAGAATAGCCATCTCTACAGCACTCTACCAATCAGGCCTGTATGGTAGAGTGGCCAAACGGAAGCTACTCCTCAGTAAAAAGCACATGACAGCCCACCTGGAGTTTGCCAAAAGGCACCTGAACGACTCTCAGGCCATGAGAAACAAAATGATTTGGTCTGATGAAACAAAAATGTAACTCTTTGGCCTGAATGGCAAGCGTCGTATCTGGAGGAAACCAAACACTGCTCATCACCTGGCCAATACCATCCCTACAGTGAAGCATGGCGGTGGCAGCATCATGCTGTGGGGATGTTTTTCAGCGGCAGGAACTGAGAGACTAGTCAGGATCGAGGGAAAGATGAATACAGCAATGTACAAGGACATCCTTGATGAAAACCTGCTTCAGAGCGCTCTGGACCTCAGACTGGGGCGAAGGTTCATCTTCCAACAGAACAATAACCCTAAGCACAAAGCCAAGATAACAAAGGAGTGGCTACGGGACAACTCTGTGAATGTCCTTGAGTGGCCCAGCCAGAGCCCAGACTTGAACCTGATTGAACATCTTTGGAGAGATCTGAAAATGGCTGTACACCGACGCTCCCCATCCAACGTGATGGAGCTTGAGAGGTCCTGCAAAGAAGAATGGGAGAAACTGCCCGAAAATAGGTGTGCCAAGCTTGTAGCATCATACTCAAAAAGACTTGAGGTTGTAATTGGTGCCAAAGGTGCTTCACCAAAGTATTGAGCAAAGGCTGTGAATACTTATGTACATGGGAGCTTTTTCCTTTTTTATTTTTTATTAAATGTGTAAAGATTTCAAACACACTTCTTTCACATTGTCATTATAGGGTAGTGTTTGTAGAATTTTAAGGAAAATAATGAATTTAATACATTTTTGAAATAAGGCTGTAACCTAACAAAATGTGGAAAAAGTGAATACTTTCTGAATGCACTGTATAAATAATAATATTTTAAAAAAAAGTCCTTAGCTATCCTTAATTTTTCAACCTACAGCTAGTGATGGCCCGAACCTCCGACGGGACGTTTCGCGAACGCGGACCGCGAACGAGGCCGACCGTTCGCGAAACCGAACGTTCGCCGCGGGCCCCATTGACTTCAATGGGAGGCGAACGTTTCAAACCTTTAGGTCGAATTTGCAGCCACAAGGTAATTATTAGCAGGGAAAATATAGTCCCACCACCTGGCCAATGACATAATACATGTATGAGGTGAATTTGGGATCGATAACTACAAGCATTCTTTTTTTATATGGGAAATTGTTCTGACAATTCAGGACTGTGGAGGGCATGAAGGCAATGGAAGAGAGGGAAGGTCAGGGACCAGGGTAGGCAAAGAAGAGGGTTCAGGAGATGATCACCAGCAGCGTCACATACAGCAATGACACCTGCACCGTGATAGAGGCATCTGACAACAGCACCGTGATAGAGGCATCTGACAACAGCATCGTGATAGAGAGCACTGACATCAGCAGCGTGACATAAAGCATTAACACCAGCACCGTGACATACAGCATTGACAGCAACACCGTGATAGAGAGTACTGACATCAGAAGCGTGACATTAAGCACTGACATCAGCACCGTGATATACAGCACTGACAGCAGCACCGTGATAGAGAGCACTGACATCAGCAGCGTGATATACATCACTGACAGCAACACCGTGATAGAGAGTACTGACATCAGAAGCGTGACATTAAGCACTGACATCAGCACCGTGATATACAGCACTGACAGCAACACCGTGATAGAGGGCACTGACATCAGAAGCGTGACATACAGCACTGACATCGGCACAGTGATATACAGCACTGACAGCAGCACCGTGATAGAGAGTACTGACATCAGAAGCGTGACATTAAGCATTAACACCAGCACCGTGACATACAGCATTGACAGCAACACCGTGATAGAGAGTACTGACATCAGAAGCGTGACATTAAGCACTGACATCAGCACAGTGATATACAGCACTGACATCAGCACAGTGATATACAGCACTGACAGCAGCACCGTGATAGAGAGTACTGACATCAGAAGCGTGACATTAAGCATTAACACCAGCACCGTGACATACAGCATTGACAGCAACACCGTGATAGAGAGCACTGACATCAGAAGCGTGACATTAAGCACTGACATCAGCACCGTGATATACAGCACTGACAGCAGCACCGTGATAGAGAGCACTGACATCAGCAGCGTGACATACAGCACTGACAGCAACACCGTGATAGAGAGTACTGACATCAGAAGCGTGACATTAAGCACTGACATCAGCACCGTGATATACAGCACTGACAGCAGCACCGTGATAGAGAGTACTGACATCAGAAGCGTGACATAAAGCATTAACACCAGCACAGTGATATACAGCACTGACAGCAGCACCGTGGTAGAGAGTACTGACATCAGAAGCGTGACATTAAAGAGGAAGTAAACCCTGATGGGTTTACTTCCTCTTTTTTTCCCTGCAAAGGTAAAGCATAATGGACTACTATGCATCGCATAGTAGCTCATTATGTGTCACTTACCTGACACAGGAGCCAGCGAAGTCGCCGCTGTCACCTGTAGTCCGCCGCATCCATCTTGGTTGTGGCGTCTCTCGCAGCTCCGACGAATGACAGCGGAGAAGCCGCGATGACGTCACTCCCGCGCATGCGCACGGGAGTCGCGTCTCGGAGCTCCGACGCTGCCATTCGCCGGAGCCGCGATGACGTCACTCCCGCGCATGCGCACGGGAGTAGACAAATTTGGCAAATCCATTCTTGGACTTGCCGCATTTAGTGCGCCTGCGCGCCGCTGTCTACGGCGCATGCGCCGTAGACAGCGGTGCCCATTTTCGGGCAAATATCTCCTAAACCATATAGGTTTAGGAGATATTACTTGGACCTACAGGTAAGCCTTAATCTAGGCTTACCTGTAGGTCAAAGTTGTTTGGAAGGGTTTACTTCCATTTTAAGCACTGACATCAGCACCGTGATATACAACACTGACAGCAGCACCGTGATAGAGGGCACTGACATCAGAAGCGTGACATACAGCACTGACATCAGCACAGTGATATACAGCACTGACAGCAGCACCGTGATAGAGAGCACTGACATCAGCAGCGCGACATACAGCACTGACAGCAGCACCGTGATAGAGAGTACTGACATCAGAAGCGTGACATTAAGCACTGACATCAGCACCGTGATATACAGCACTGACAGCAGCACCGTGATAGAGAGTACTGACATCAGAAGCGTGACATAAAGCATTAACACCAGCACAGTGATATACAGCACTGACAGCAGCACCGTAGTAGAGAGTACTGATATCAGAAGCGTGACATTAAGCACTGACATCAGCACCGTGATATACAGCACTGACAGCAGCACCGTGATAGAGGGCACTGACATCAGAAGCGTGACATACAGCACTGACATCAGCACAGTGATATACAGCACTGACAGCAGCACCGTGATAGAGAGTACTGAC
Source organism: Lithobates pipiens (assembly GCF_037356315.1). NCBI lineage: Eukaryota > Metazoa > Chordata > Amphibia > Anura > Ranidae > Lithobates > Lithobates pipiens. The sequence continues at coordinate 211,317,668 of NW_027507788.1, forward strand.
ATCAGAAGCGTGACATTAAGCACTGACATCAGCACAGTGATATACAGCACTGACAGCAGCACCGTGATAGAGAGTACTGACATCAGAAGCGTGACATTAAGCACTGACATCAGCACCGTGATATACAGCACTGACAGCAGCACCGTGACATTAAGCACTCACACCAGCACCGTGATATACAGCACTGACAGCAGCACCGTAAGCAGACCCAGGAGTAAGTCAGCACAGCACAGGGATGGTGTGATCCCCTCATAATAAGAACCCCCAGGAGGAAGTCAGCACAGCACAGGGATGGTGTGATCCCCTCATAATAAGAACCCCCAGGAGGAAGTCAGCACAGCACAGGGATGGTGCGATCCCCTCATAGTAAGCAGGCCCAGGAGAAACTCAGCACAGCACAGGGATGGTGTGATCCCCTCATAATAAGAACCCCCAGGAGGAAGTCAGCACAGCACAGGGATGGTGTGATCCCCTCATAGTAAGCAGGCCCAGGAGAAACTCAGCACAGCACAGGGATGGTGTGATCCCCTCATAATAAGAACCCCCAGGAGGAAGTCAGCACAGCACAGGGATGGTGTGATCCCCTCATAGTAAGCAGGCCCAGGAGAAACTCAGCACAGCACAGGGATGGTGTGATCCCCTCATAATAAGAACCCCCAGGAGGAAGTCAGCACAGCACAGGGATGGTGTGATCCCCTCATAGTAAGCAGGCCCAGGAGAAACTCAGCACAGCACAGGGATGGTGTGATCCCCTCATAATAAGAACCCCCAGGAGGAAGTCAGCACAGCACAGGGATGGTGTGATCCCCTCATAGTAAGCAGGCCCAGGAGAAACTCAGCACAGCACAGGGATGGTGTGATCCCCTCATAATAAGAACCCCCAGGAGGAAGTCAGCACAGCACAGGGATATCATAAGCAGCCCCAGTAGAAATATGACACCGCTCAACCTCTTCAAAGAGGAGGGTAGGGGCATATAGTACGGTGTGCTTTTTTGGGACAAGGAAGTGAGCCAAATGAAGAAAGAAGGTCTGTGTGCTTGATTAAAAAAATTGTTTATAGACATATACATGGTCTACTGGTCACATGTGTTGAATTCCTCCGAGATCCATGCCTCATTCATTTTTATAAATATGAGGTAGTTAACACTGTCGTGAGCTAGGCGAGTACGCTTATCGGTCACGATCCCCCCTGCTGTGCTGAACGTCCTTTCGGACAGGACACTGGATGAGGGGCAAGCCAACAGTTCGATTGCAAATTGGGCAAGCTCTGGCCAGAGGTCAAGCCTGCCCACCCAGTAGTCCAGGGGTTCATCACTCCTCAGAGCGTCCACATCGGCCGTTAACCCAATGTAGTCGGACACCTGACGGTCTAGGCGTTCCCTGATGCTGGATCCGGATGACACCTGTCGATGGGTCAGCTGAAAGAATGACCTCATATCGGAAGTCACCAACACATCTTCAAACCGGCCTCTTCTTGCAGGCGCTGTTGGATTGGTACCCGCAAATCCTTCTCTGGGAGTGGGAATTGCTCCTCTGCCAGCGCACGCAAAAGCAGAATGCAGCATTTCTCGAAGCAAGGCCTGGAAGTGCTGCATTCTGACAGCCCTCTGCGACGGCGGTAACATTTCCGCCATTTTGTGTTTGTACCGGGGGTCTAAGTACGTTGCCACCCAGTACTGGTCCTTGACCCTTATGCTTTTTATACGGGGGTCCCTATTAAAACACTGGAGCATGAAGGCCCCCATTTGCACTAAAGTGGAAGCGGTGTGGTGGCCTGGCTCCTGCTCATCATCCAGGATAATGTCGTCCTCTTCATTCTCCTCTCCCCATCCACGCACAACAGAAAGGTTTAAAGCACGCTCTTCTTGCTCCTCCTCATCCGCCCCGGCACCATCCTCCTCTGACTCCTCTTCAGACTCCTGTTGTTGACTTGTCTCAGATAGAGTAGCCCCCCCTGGGAATTCATCCAGCATTGCGACTTCCTCATCTTCCCGCTCCTGCTCCTCCACAGCCTGATCAATGACACGACGCAATGCACGCTCCATAAAGAAGGCATAAGGTACCATGTCACTGATGGCGCCATGGCTGCGACTGACCAGTTTGGTGATCTCCTCAAATGGCCGCAGAAGTCTGCATGCGTCGTGCATGAGCAGCCACTGGCGCGGTGAAAAAAACCCCAGCTCCCCAGAACCGTTTCTTTCGCAGAGTTCATACAGGTAGACGTTAACTGCACGTTTCTGCTGGAGCAGCCTATCAAGCATATAGAAGGTTGAGTTCCATCGCGTCGGGCAATCGCAAATAAGACGTCTGACCGGCAGATGGTGTCGCCGCTGAATGTCAGCAAGGCGAGCCATGGCCGTGTAAGATCTTCTGAAATGGGCCGAGATTTTCCTTGCCTGCCGCAAGATGTCCTGGACCCCAGGGTATTTGACAAGGAATCGCTGCACGACCAAGTTTAAGACATGTGCCATGCATGGCACGTGCGTGATTTTGCCCTGTTTCAATGCGCTAAGCAGATTGGCACCGTTGTCACACACCACTTTACCAACTGTCAAATTGAGCGGTGTTAGCCACTGATCTGCCTGTGAACGCAAAGCTGAAAGGAGTGCCGGGCCAGTGTGGCTCTTGGCTTCCAGGCACAACAGACGCAGCACGGCATGGCAACGTCTCACCTGGCATGTGGAATAGGTTCTGGGGAGCTTGGGCGGTGCAGCGGAAGAGACGCTAGCAGCGGAAAAGGAGGAGGCAGCTGAGGAAGAGAGGGAGGAGGATGGAGTAGGAGGAGGAGGAGAAGAAGAGTCAGGCCTGCATGCAATCCGTGGCGGTAAAACCAAATCTACACGGGTGCCACGGGTTACATGCTTGACGGCCGTCAGAAAGTTCACCCAGTGGGCAGTAAAAGTGATATACCTTCCCTGCCCGTGTTTGCTAGACCACGTGTCTGTGGTCAGATGTATCTTGGCACCGACACTGTGTGCCAGAGATACATTCACTTGCCGCTGAACATGGCCATATAGCTCTGGGATGCCCTTCTCTGAGAAATACTTCCTTCCTGGGACCTTCCATTGTGGTGTTCCAATGGCCACAAATTTGCGAAAGGCCTCCGAGTCCACCAGTTTATATGGCAGTAGTTTGCGGGCTATCAGTTCTGACAAGCCAGCCGTCAACCGTTGGGCAAGAGGGTTATCCGGCGTCATCATTTTTTTACGCTCGAACATTAGGCCCACGGAAGCCTGCCTTTTTGCAGAAAAACGTGAGCTTGGCATGATGGAAGGTGGAGTGGAGGACAATTGTGAGGAGAGAGGAGAAGGAGAAGTAGAAGACGAGGCTGGATGGTGAGAGCCTGCAGTGTGGCTTTGTGTGTTCCGTTGCTCCCACTGGGCTCGGTGATGGCTGCTCATGTGCCTTCTTAAGGCGGTCGTCCCTAGGTGAGTGTTGGGCTTACCGCGACTAATGCGTTGACTGCAAAGATTGCAGATGGCAACGCTATTGTCAGCAGCGGACACGTTAAAAAAAGCCCACACTGCGGAGCCATGTGCCGGTGTCCTGGGAGCGCCAGATGTGACCGTACATGGTCGATGACTCGCTCCTGATACATTTGCAGTCTGCTTTGTCCCTCCTGTGCAATGTAAGTTATTCCTGCTTCTCCTCCCTATCTGCTGGTCCATATCTCCCTCTGAACTCCCCTCCTCTTCCTCTCTTGTGGGCACCCACGTGACATCACTAGACACGTCATCATCAACGTCACCTTCCCCACCCCTATAAGTAGAGATCTCAGAGTAGGCAGCAACACCGGGGACCAACCTCCTCCTTGGGCTGATCTGGGTACTGTCGTCAGACTGCTGAGTAGCGGTATTTGCTACCTCCTCTTCCTGATCCAATACCAAGAGTGGCTGCGCATCAGAAATGTCCTCTTGATATGGATCGGAAAATAATTCCTGTGACTCAAACAGAAGGTATGTGGTGGTGGTGGTGGTTGTGGTGGTGTTGTTGGTGGTAGTGTCTTTGGGGGTGCACATAGCAGAGAGTGAAGAAGAGGGTGCAGATCGAGAGGATGAGGAGGGTGCAGATGAGTAAGGCTGAGTGAGCCACTCAACCAAGTCTGGTGCGTCCTTTAAAGTAATTGAACGTACCTTCTGCAACTTCCCACTTTGGCTCAAGGCTGTTGCTCCTGCCCTACCCCTACCACCCCTGCGGAAGGGCCTGCCTCTTCCTCTGCCTGTCATTTTTTAAATCACCCTGTGACAAAACTCTTAGTCCCTATACCGCTGAAGGACTGCTGCAGTATAGCGCAGCGGTCAGCAGTGGTGCACCTCAACCCTATCTATTGTGGACCGATAGCGGTCCTTACAGAACAGCAGACTGTACCGCACTCAACCCTATGTACTGTAGCACCCTAGACCAAGTTACCAGTCCTTATAGGAACTTTTGTGGACCAAGCAGGTTGTGTGTTAGTGATCAGCAGACTGTACGTCAGTCCCTATACCAATGAAGGACTGCTGCAGTATAGGGCAGCAGTCAGCAGTAGTGCACCTCAACCCTATCTATTGTGGACCGATAGCGGTCCTTACAGAACAGCAGACTGTACCGCACTCAACCCTATGTACTGTAGCACCCTAGACCAAGTTACCAGTCCTTATAGGAACTTTTGTGGACCAAGCAGGTTGTGTGTTAGTGATTAGCAGACTGTACGTCAGTCCCTATACCAATGAAGGACTGCTGCAGTATAGGGCAGCGGTCAGCAGTGGTGCACCTCAACCCTATCTATTGTGGACCGATAGCGGTCCTTACAGAACAGCAGACTGTACCGCACTCAACCCTATGTACTGTAGCACCCTAGACCAAGTTACCAGTCCTTATAAGAACTTTTGTGGACCAAGCAGGTTGTGTGTTAGTGATTAGCAGACTGTACGTCAGTCCCTATACCAATGAAGGACTGCTGCAGTATAGGGCAGCAGTCAGCAGTAGTGCACCTCAACCCTATGTATTGTGGACCGATAGCGGTCCTTACAGAACAGCAGACTGTACCGCACTCAACCCTATGTACTGTAGCACCCTAGACCAAGTTACCAGTCCTTATAGGAACTTTTGTGGACCAAGCAGGTTGTGTGTTAGTGATTAGCAGTCTGTACGTCAGTCCCTATACCAACGAAGGACTGCTGCAGTATAGGGCAGCGGTCAGCAGTGGTGCACCTCAACCCTATCTATTGTGGACCGATAGCGGTCCTTACAGAACAGCAGACTGTACCGCACTCAACCCTATGTACTGTAGCACCCTAGACCAAGTTACCAGTCCTTATAGGAACTTTTGTGGACCAAGCAGGTTGTGTGTTAGTGATTAGCAGACTGTACGTCAGTCCCTATACTGCTGAAGGACTGCTGCAGTATAGGGCAGCGGTCAGCAGTGGTGCACCTCAACCCTATCTATTGTGGACCGATAGCGGTCCTTACAGAACAGCAGACTGTACCGCACTCAACCCTATGTACTGTAGCACCCTAGACCAAGTTACTAGTCCTTATAAGAACTTTTGTGGACCAAGCAGGTTGTGTGTTAGTGATTAGCAGACTGTACTTCAGTCCCTATACCAATGAAGGACTGCTGCAGTATAGGGCAGCAGTCAGCAGTGGTGCACCTCAACCCTATCTATTGTGGACCGATAGCGGTCCTTACAGAACAGCAGACTGTACCGCACTCAACCCTATGTACTGTAGCACCCTAGACCAAGTTACCAGTCCTTATAGGAACTTTTGTGGACCAAGCAGGTTGTGTGTTAGTGATTAGCAGACTGTACGTCAGTCCCTATACTGCTGAAGGACTGCTGCAGTATAGGGCAGCGGTCAGCAGTGGTGCACCTCAACCCTATCTATTGTGGACCGATAGCGGTCCTTACAGAACAGCAGACTGTACCGCACTCAACCCTATGTACTGTAGCACCCTAGACCAAGTTACCAGTCCTTATAGGAACTTTTGTGGACCAAGCAGGTTGTGTGTTAGTGATTAGCAGACTGTACGTCAGTCCCTATACTACTGAAGGACTGCTGCAGTATAGGGCAGCGGTCAGCAGTGGTGCACCTCAACCCTATCTATTGTGGACCGATAGCGGTCCTTACAGAACAGCAGACTGTACCGCACTCAACCCTATGTACTGTAGCACCCTAGACCAAGTTACTAGTCCTTATAAGAACTTTTGTGGACCAAGCAGGTTGTGTGTTAGTGATTAGCAGACTGTACTTCAGTCCCTATACCAATGAAGGACTGCTGCAGTATAGGGCAGCGGTCAGCAGTGGTGCACCTCAACCCTATGTATTGTGGACCGATAGCGGTCCTTACAGAACAGCAGACTGTACTGCACTCAACCCTATGTACTGTAGCACCCTAGACCAAGTTACTAGTCCTTATAAGAACTTTTGTGGACCAAGCAGGTTGTGTGTTAGTGATTAGCAGACTGTACTTCAGTCCCTATACCAATGAAGGACTGCTGCAGTATAGGGCAGCAGTCAGCAGTGGTGCACCTCAACCCTATCTATTGTGGACCGATAGCGGTCCTTACAGAACAGCAGACTGTACCGCACTCAACCCTATGTACTGTAGCACCCTAGACCAAGTTACTAGTCCTTATAAGAACTTTTGTGGACCAAGCAGGTTGTGTGTTAGTGATTAGCAGACTGTACTTCAGTCCCTATACCAATGAAGGACTGCTGCAGTATAGGGCAGCAGTCAGCAGTGGTGCACCTCAACCCTATCTATTGTGGACCGATAGCGGTCCTTACAGAACAGCAGACTGTACCGCACTCAACCCTATGTACTGTAGCACCCTAGACCAAGTTACCAGTCCTTATAGGAACTTTTGTGGACCAAGCAGGTTGTGTGTTAGTGATTAGCAGACTGTACGTCAGTCCCTATACCAACGAAGGACTGCTGCAGTATAGGGCAGCGGTCAGCAGTGGTGCACCTCAACCCTATCTATTGTGGACCGATAGCGGTCCTTACAGAACAGCAGACTGTACCGCACTCAACCCTATGTACTGTAGCACCCTAGACCAAGTTACCAGTCCTTATAGGAACTTTTGTGGACCAAGCAGGTTGTGTGTTAGTGATTAGCAGACTGTACGTCAGTCCCTATACTACTGAAGGACTGCTGCAGTATAGGGCAGCGGTCAGCAGTGGTGCACCTCAACCCTATCTATTGTGGACCGATAGCGGTCCTTACAGAACAGCAGACTGTACCGCACTCAACCCTATGTACTGTAGCACCCTAGACCAAGTTACTAGTCCTTATAAGAACTTTTGTGGACCAAGCAGGTTGTGTGTTAGTGATTAGCAGACTGTACTTCAGTCCCTATACCAATGAAGGACTGCTGCAGTATAGGGCAGCGGTCAGCAGTGGTGCATCTCAACCCTATCTATTGTGGACCGATAGCGGTCCTTACAGAACAGCAGACTGTACTGCACTCAACCCTATGTACTGTAGCACCCTACACAGACCAAGTTACCAGTCCAGGGAGCCCTGGAATGAGACGAACTGAAGGGGAGGGGTAATGGAGGGGCGGGCATGACCGGGTGCCTAGAGACACCTCAGCATAGGATAGGTGGAGGAAGAAAAATGGGCAAGGGGGAGGAGCCATATTTAAAGGGGGCGGAGCCGGAACGGGACCAGTCTCGAGGGGAAGACATCAGAGGAGGCAGCTTTCCCACCCTCCCTCCCTACTGGATAGCATGTTTGGGTGTGAATTATTGGTTTGATTGCTGGTGGTTGTCGTTGTGTTTTTTGTTTTCTTTCTTTCAGGTGCAGTGGGCTATTCGTCACAACAGTGAAGCCGGCCCTTTGGGGGGCTGCAGCGTGAGATTTCTGGTGGTCTTTGACGGTGGCGGTAAACAGAGGTGATATAAAAGGGTGGGGGGCTCATTGGTATTATGGGCCCCTCAGGTGTATTCCCGAACGGTGGACGGAATACTGGGAGGTTTTTCACTGCAGGAATTGGTTGTCTCTGAGCGGTCACAGCGTGAGGCCTGGTATGGTAAAAAGGTAAAGCAGTGAGGTTGGTGTTTTGGAATTAAAGTGGGTCACCGTCAGGGATCACCAGACTGGAGTTGATAAAGTTGTTCAATGTTTTTGTTTACAGTTGTAGATATATATTTATATATTTATATATTTATATACATATTTTGGAGGGAGTAAAATATTTTGGTTATGTTTTTAATAAAAGGCTGTTGTGGCCATTTTACTCCAAAGAGAAGGTGTGGTCTCATTATTATATAGATATATGTAAGGGGTGTTATGGAACATTATTGAGAGGGGGACTGTTGGGCTACGCAGGTCATGATAAAGAGCTTTGTGGAACAAGTGAGTTGTGAATGATTAGCAGACTGCAGCAGAAGGGCAGCAGTCAAGTATAATGTTCTTTCTATATTTGGAAGAAAGAATATTATACGTGTACAAGCCTATTACCATACCACTGATACCAGTCCTGAAAAGAACCTTTGTGGAACTAATAGTAACAGCAAGTCTTTAAACTGACCCTCACTGCCTGACAACACTGCTTCCTTCCTGTCCCTATACAAAGTGGCAAAAAAGAGTACACTGGAACGATTAGTGGTTACTGGAACAGCTCTTTTGTGGACCTGATAGTAACAGCTAATGATGATGATGATGATGATGATGATGAAAGACTAATCTGGCTGTCCCTGTAGCACACACCGTCCTTTCCCTTTCTCTAAACTAACAAAAGACACTCAGGCTGCTGCAAGAATCAGTAGCACAGCAAACCTATATACACCTAACACCTATACCAGTCCTGAAAAGAACTTTTGTGTACCAAATAGCTAGTGGTTTATCTCTCCCTACTCCACACAGCAACCTTTCCCTATAGTGACAGAAGAAAGAATGTAAAATGGCCACCGGATCGGGTGTATTTATAGGTTAGGGGGAATGTCCAAGTGTCCATGTGCTGTCATGTCTCAATTGGCTGTCCTGTACCCCATGATAGACGTGTCATCATAGGTCAAAGTTCTTTTACACATTAAACACGTAAGTCCGCCGGGGCGAACGACGGGAAAAGGCGAGCGAACGAGCGGACCGCGAACAACCGAAATTCGCCGCGAAACGACCGCCGGGCGAACTGTTCGGCCATCACTACCTACAGCTATTAAATTAAAGTAGAACACTGGCAGGCATTACCAAGTCCCATTACCAAAATAGAAAGTAAGAGAAAATCTCTTCAAAGGGAGGGAATCCCTGGTTGTCACCAGAACGAGGAAAAAGGGGAAATATTCCGAAGGAGATACTAGTTCTGGTGAACCAAAATGTAGGATTTTCCTTGAGGTTCGGTGATTGCCGAATAAAAAAAAAAAACAGACAGAGGTTCTAATCCCTCTTCACTCTATCCAAAACTAAAAAAAATAAAAGTTTTGCCTTTTAGTTATACTTTAATTTTTCGGAGAGCTGGGCTCATTTCACATAGAATTGGCAAGTCTTACCTTTTAAAATAATCTCCATTTCATCTCGGAGAATATCGAATATGCTATATCGAGAGCTGGTTTCTGGGATAACATGCTTGTTCAGCCAGCCGCCACAGGCATACTGGTAGAAATCGGTGCAAGGTTCTATAGAGGGGTCCATGTTCTGGATAATTCTTGCAGCTAGGGAAGAAACAGCAATAAGTTAATAAAAAATACATCTTAACCAGTTCCCGACTGGCGCACGCCGATGTACGTCGGCAGAATGGCACGGGCAGGCATATTGGCGTACAGGTACGTCCATTTTTATATGCCGCTCTGCCATCGCGTGCGCGCTGCCGGTGGCGCGCTCGCATAGCGGTCGGGACCCCGTGAGTCTGGTCGCTGGTCCCACGGACTCGATCGCCGCGATCTGAATGGGGAGATGCCGTTGTAAACAGCATTTCCCCATTCTGCCTAGCAACAAGTGACGCTGATCTCTGCTCCATGTGATTGGAGAAGAGATCAGTGTTCACTAAAACAAAGCCCAGCCCCCCACAGTTAGTAACACGCCCCTAGGAACACTTAACCCCTACACTGCCACCCCCTGGTTAACCCCATTCACTGCCAGTGTCATTTACACAGGAATCAGTGCATTTGTATAGCACTGATTGCTGTATAAATAACAATGGTCCCAAAAATGTGTCAAAAATGTCCGATGTGTCCGCCATAATGTCGCAGTCACAATAAAAATCACTGATCGCTGCCATTACTAGTAAAAAAAAACTATTAATAAAAATGCCATAAAACTATCCCCTATTTTGTAAACGCTATAACTTTTGCACAAACCAATCAATAATCGCTTATTGCGGGTTTTTTTTACCAAAAATATGTAGAAGATTAAGTATCGGCCTAAACTGAGGGAAAAAAAAAAATGTTTTATATATTTTTGGGGGATATTTATTATAACAAAAAGTAAAAAATAATGCGTTTTTTTTATATTGTCGCTCTATTTTTGTTTATAGCGCAAAAAATAAAAACCGCAGAGGTGATCAAATACCACCAAAAGAAAGCTCTATTCGTGGGGAAAAAAGGATGTCAATTTTTTTTGGGAGCCACGTCGCACGACTGCGCAATTGTCAGTTAAAGCAACGCAGTGCCGAATCGCAAAAAGTGGTCTGGTCTTTGACCAGCAAATTGGTCCGGTCTGAAATAGCATATAAAACATAAATACATACCTGCAGTTACACATCCAGTGGTCGTGCATATAGTCTCTGTAAAAAAAAAAAAAAAAAAACAATTTCAGGAGTTTTTCTCCACTTTTTAAATGTGACGTCTAAAATGAAGACTTTAGACAAGAGATCTGCCCTAATATACAAAAAAGCAACTAAAGTTCCTGAAGTTACAGTTGGGTCAGTCACCTCCCAGGCCTCAATGGTCCAGCGCTATAATGGAAAACCCGAAAAACATTAATGTGATATATTGCAATGCCTAAATGTGTTGCCTGTATTTTTTATCTTTATTTTTTAAGCCTTTATTTTCACCTGGTGACCAGTAAGTCTGTTATTTTTCAACTTCCTTTAAAGGAGATTGATGGTCACAGCATACACTTTCATTTTATAACAATAGCAGCATTGTAATAAAAATACAAACAATATTTATCTTTGACATTTCAATAAAAGTTTACTTGAAAAATCTCTTTTCATGTGTCATGTTTCTCCTTTCCAAAACATCCTGGATTCCCTGCATGCCTTGCAGCTTCTGCTTTATTTCTGAGGACTACATATCCCATGGTACCTTGCTGCCTTGCTGCAAGCAGGAGTTATTTGTACTCACTCGGCCTTCTGAAACTCAACCTCTTAGCACCTTTCTAGTTTTGAGAGGTTATGAACTTTAAATTGACATATATGCAGTGGCGGGCGGTGGAAATCTTTTCGGGGGGGGCGTAAACAATATGCCAACCCCCCCGGTGGTCGGTAGGTCGGTAGCATTTACCCTATTACCAGCGCCTTCCTCTGCTCGGCGGTGGTGGTCTCCCGTTCTCCTGCTCTCCACTGGTCATAACGGTGGTGGCGACTTCCGTTTCCTCCCTCCTCCTTGGCGGCCAATCATGAGTCTTCTCTTTTCGGCCAATCGGAAAATGTGCATCACACCTGCTTCTGATTGGCTGGATTGAGGAATGGTGTTTCAACAGTGAATATTAATTCGCTGTTGTAACACACCTGGGTGGGATCGGAGTGTATTCTCTGCGACCTGGGCCCACCCTATTTTGAAGCCTATTAGAGCCTATGGCATATAGGGGGGTGACGTGGAGAGAGGGGGTGGCGCCCGGGTGCTCCTAATGGACGGGCCATCATTGCATATAGGCAGGGCTTTTTCTCTCAGAGAATAGGTGCAGGATCCCTCCCCTTCTGAGCCCCTCCTTGTCTCCACCCCCTACCCACCTCCAAGCACCATCCCTTGCTACCACCCCCTACCCACCTCCCAGTACTGCCCCAAGTATCATTTTGTGGTCCTAAATAATTTGTATAGAATTTGTCCTGGTCTAATAACAAGAAAAGCCGTAAAATGGATTCCCTGGAGCCAGCAACAATAGATCCCTCACATAACAATAGACTCCCCCCAGCAACAATGGACCCCACCCCAACAACAATAGGTTCCCCCAAGCAACAAAATATCCTTCCCACAGCAACAATAGTTCCCCCACACAACTACAGATCCCCCCCCCCACACCAAAACAAAATACCAGCCCCAGCATCTAAAGATCCACCCCAGCAGCATTAGACTCCTCAACAGCAACAACAGATCTCCCAGCAGCCAGCAACAATAGCCCTCCCCCTCAACAGTAGATCCCTACCAGCAACACAAGATCCCCAGCAACAATATAACCCCCACCAGCAACAATAGACCCTCACACAAAAATAGATCCCCAGCAGTGACAATAGATCCCCAGCATCAATAGACCCTCCAGGACAACCCTTGCTATTACATACATTTAGTGCTGGAGGTGCCGGAAATGCATCCCCCTGCGCTCCCAATGAAAAAAAGTCCCGTATATAGTTATTCGTTGAAGAAGAAGAAGTCTCCCATCAATTGTTTTATTGTGTTCTGTTCCCCTGGGGCTAAATTATATGTACTTAGTCCTATCTTCCGATGTGCTGTCTACGGCTAGCTGTGAGATCAGAAAAGACACCCTCCTCCCTCCACAGCCATCCGACAACGCAGGTAGCAAGGAGTTGTCTGCTTTGACAGACAGCACTTTTCTCCATCTCTAAGCACTTGCCAGCTTGCTTGGAACATTTTATCTGGCAAGCAGTGTTAATTTAGTCGACTAAAACGACTAAAACATTTTAGTCGACGAAATCAACTAATCGACTAAATGAATACTATTTTCGTCGACTAAAATACGACTAAAACAATTGAGTTGATTAAAATATGACTAAAACTAAAAGCCATTTTAGTCAAAAGACTATGACTACAACTAAATTGCAATTACTTAAATGTACTGGAGATTTTAGTCAACTAAAACGTAGGACATTTTAGTCGACTAAAATGTACTGGAGATTTAGTCGACTAAATACGACTAAAACTAAAACAATTGCAGAAGACTAAAATGGGACTAAAACGAAAATGCCATTTTAGTCCTAAGACTAAAATTAACATTGCTGGCAAGCCCCTTCTCCTGCACTTCGCATGAGATCCTTGTCTTGGGTAAGTGTTTGGAGATGGAGGAAAGAGGCATGGTGTCCACTCTATACACACACACACACACACACACACACACACACACACACACACACACACACACACACACACACACACACACACACACACACACACACACACACACACACACACACACACACACACACACACACACACACACACACACACACACACACACACACACACTTATCAAAAGTATTGGGACACCTGCCTTTACACGCACATGAAATTTAATGGCATCCCAGTCTTAATCAATAGGGTTCAATATTGAGTTGGCCCACCCTTTGCAGCTATAACAGCTTCAGCTCTTCTGGGAAGGCCGTCCACAAGGTTTAGGAGTGTGTCTATGGGAATGTTTGACCATTCTTCCAGAAGAGCATTTGTGAGGTCAGGCACTGATGTTGCACAAGAAGGCCTGGCTCGCAGTCTCCGCTCTAATTCATCCCAAAGGTGCTCTATTGGGTTGAGGTCAGGACTCCAGTGGCGGCTGGTGCTCTAAATCTTTGGAGGGGCGCAAACAAACTGAAAAATTCTAAAAAAAAAAACATCAATTGCAGCCATCAAATGCAGCCACTGACAATCAAACACAGCCACTGTGCCCATCAATGGCAGCCACTGTGCCACTGCAGGCCAATCAAGTTCCTCCACCCCAAACTCACTCATCCGCGTCTTTATGGACCTTGCTTTGTGCACTGGTCCAAATCATTTGGCGGAGAGGGGATTATGGTGTGGGTTTGTTTTTCAGGGGTTGGGCTTGGCTCCTTAGTTCCAGTGAAGGGAACTCTTAAGGCGTCAGCATACCAAGACGTTTTGGACAATTTCATGCTCCCAACTTTGTGGGAACAGTTTGGGGATGGCCCCTTCCTGTTCCAACATGACTGCCCACCAGTGCACAAAGCAAGGTCCATAAAGAAATGAGTGAGTTTGGGGTGAAGGAACTTGACTGGCCTGCACAGAGTCCTCATGTTAACCCAATAGAACACCTTTGGGAGGAATTGGAGTGGAGACTGCGAGCTTGGCCTTCTCGTCCAACGGATGAGCGAGCTTGGGGTGGAGGATCTTGACTGGACTGCGAGCAAGTCCTTCTCGTTTACATTAGTGGACGTCCCAATACTTTTGGTAATATAGTATGTATATATATATATATATATATATATATATATATATATATATATATATATATATATATATATATATATATATATTTTATATATATATATATATATATATATATATATATATATTTATATTTATATTTATATATATATATATATATATATATATATATTTATATTTATATATATATATATATATATATATTTATATATATATATATATATATATATATATATATATATATATATATATTTATATTTATTTATTTATTCATTTATTTATACCATAGCTTGTGGACTCCATAACTTTCCTACAGAAAAATATACACTGGTTGGGGTTATTTATGCCAAAGAAATGTAACAGAATACATTTTAGCCTAAATTTATAAAGAAAGATTATTCATTTGCAAAGTTCTATAACAGAATCTAAGAAAAAAAAAAAATTCTTCAAACTTTTAGGTATTTTTTTTTTGTTTATTTTGCAAAACATAAAATAAAACCCCAGTGGTGATTAAATACCACCAAAAGAAAGCTCTATTTGTGTGAAAATGATAAAAATGCCATATGGGTACAGTACTGCATGACCGCGCAAATCGTCATTCAAAGTGTGAGAGCGCTGAAAGCTGAAAATTGGCCTGGGCAGGAAGGTGGAGTAGTTGATAATATAATAATTGTTTATATTTCATATTGCCCTAAAAGCACCAGAATATTTTATAATTATTAGTTAATTATTAACAATATAATAAACAGTTATCATTTATGCCGGCCATACACGGTTTCAAATTTCGAAAAAGAATTTTCTTTCGAAAATCGCATCTAAGAATCGTATCTAAGAATTTTCGTATGAATTTCGCACCATTTAGTGGGGCTACAGCAACAGCCGATTTTCGTGCAGAAATCAAATTTGAGGAATCGGACATGTTGGAAATTTTTCAATGAATGGAGACTCGTGCGAGAAATGTAATAAGAAAAGAAAATTTACGGAGAGAAAAGAAGATTCCCGGCCACAAAAATGATTTTCTGTAGCAACATGGGGGGAAATTGAAGGCTTGGTCGGACCCGAATTTCGAAAATCAATGGTGGCGCCATCGGATCGCAAAAGAAACAAACTTTTTGATTTTGAAAAGAAAATTCATTCGAAATTCGACCGTGTATGGCCTGCTTAAAGCGGGAGTCCGCGTTCAAATACTGCAGCTGCTGACTTTTAAAATAGTGACACTTACCTGTCCAGCGCGCCCGTGATGTCGGCACCCGAAGCCGATCTCTAGATCGACACTCGAGTGCTGCCGCCGCCATCTTGGGTATGGGAATCAGGAAATGGAGCCTTTCGGCTTCATTTCCCGGTTCCCTACTGCGCATGCGGGAGCCGCGCTGCGCAATGAGGACGGTCCCCGCTGCCTCTGGGATCTGTGTGTTTCCCAGCAGGCAGCGGGGCACTTGCGGAAGGGGGCGGGCACTTGCGGAAAGGGGCGTAATGTACGCCCCTTTCCGCAGAGAGCTAGCCCGGAAGTGGGTGCAGTTACCTGAATTATCCAGGTAACTGCACCCCCTCCCCCCTGAAAGGTGCCAATTGTGGCGCCGGAGGGGGGGAGGAATCCGATGAGCGGAAGGTCCATTTTAGGGTGGACCTCCGCTTTAACATGGCCCTAAAATAGATATTTATTCATTCTACAGTGCCTTGCGAAAGTATTCGGCCCCCTTGAACTTTTCAACCTTTTGCCACATTTCAGGCTTCAAACATAAAGATATAAAAATTTTATTTTTTGTGAAGAATCACCAACAAGTGGGACACAATTGTGAAGTGGAACGAAATCTATTGGATTTTTGAAACTTTTTTAACTAATAAAAAAATGAAAAGTGGGGCGTGCAAAATTATTCGGCCCCCTTGCGTTAATACTTTGTAGAGCCACCTTTTGCTGCGATTACAGCTGCAAGTCACTTGGGGTATGTCTCTATCAGTTTTGCACATCGAGAGACTGAAATTCTTGCCCATTCTTCCTTGCAAAACAGCTCGAGCTCAGTGAGGTTGGATGGAGAGCGTTTGTGAACAGCAGTTTTCAGCTCTTTCCACAGATTCTCGATTGGATTCAGGTCTGGACTTTGACTTGGCCATTCTAACACCTGGATACGTTTATTTGTGAACCATTCCTTTGTAGATTTTGTTGTATGTTTGGGATCATTGTCTTGTTGGAAGATAAATCTCCGTCCCAGTTTCAGGTCTTTTGCAGACTCCAACAGGTTTTCATCAAGAATGGTCCTGTATTTGGCTGCATCCATCTTCCCCTCAATTTTAACCATCTTCCCTGTCCCTGCTGAAGAAAAGCAGGCCCAAACCATGATGCTGCCACCACCATGTTTGACAGTGGGGATGGTGTGTTGAGGGTGATGAGCTGTGTTGCTTTTACGCCAAACATATCGTTTTGCACTGTGGGCAAAAAGTTGGATTTTGGTTTCATCTGACCAGAGCACCTTCTTCCACATGTTTGGTGTGTCTCCCAGGTGGCTTGTGGCAAACTTTAGACGAGACTTTTTATAGATATCTTTGAGAAATGGCTTTCTTCTTGCCACTCTTCCATAAAGGCCAGATTTGTGCAGTGTACGACTGATTGTTGTCCTATGGACAGACTCTCCCACCTCAGCTGTAGTTCTCTGCAGTTCATCCAGAGTGATCATGGGCCTCTTGGCTGCATCTCTGATCAGTCTTCTTCTTGTCTGAGCTGAAAGTTTAGAGGGACGGCCAGGTCTTGGTAGATTTGCAGTGGTCTGATACTCCTTCCATTTCAAAATGATCGCTTGCACAGTGCTCCTTGGGATGTTTAAAGCTTGGGAAATCTTTTTGTATCCAAATCCGGCTTTAAACTTCTCCACAACAGCCCTGCCTGGTGTGTTCCTTGGTCTTCATGATGCTCTCTGCACTTTCAACAGAACCCTGAGACTATCACAGAGCAGGTGCATTTATACAGAGACTTGATTACACACAGGTGGATTCTATTTATCACCATCAGTCATTTAGGACAACATTGGATCATTCAGAGATCCTCGCTGAACTTCTGGAGTGAGTTTGCTGCACTGAAAGTAAAGGGGCCGAATAATTTTGCACGCACCACTTTTCAGTTTTTTATTTGCTAAAAAAGTTTAAATTATCCAATAGATTTCGTTCCACTTCACAATTGTGTCCCACTTGTTGGTGATTCTTCACAAAAAATTAAAATTTTATATCTTTATGTTTGAAGCCTGAAATGTGGCAAAAGGTTGAAAAGTTCAAGGAGGCACTGTACATTATGGAATGTCTGAGATATAAGAAAAAAAAAGAAGCCGGCAGACAATTCTACGTGCCGCCAACCGCACAAAACTAAAGTTGCCCTTTATTGACTGATACTCTTTATTTCTATAGCCTGCAGAATGTAGATTGGAGAATGAGTGTCGTAATAAACTCTGTTAAACATACCATAATACCATGCCATCCGCATTCTTTTCCACATTAAACACCTCATTTCTCATATTTTTGGACAGCCATTGGCCATGATAACGCTGTGTTGCTTTTTTCCATATCCAAAGCACGAACGGCTCTGGCATCTCCAGTCCAGAGAAAACATCCTCGGTCGTCCAACAATGTACGTTCTTGAACTTCAGCAAGATGCCACTCTTGTCCAACACAAACACAAGACGATATCGCAAATTCCTAAGCTATCCTGGTGGCCATTGGCACCTTGTTAGGACTTATTGGTAGAGGAGTTAGGTTACATAAGATTCCTGAGGCTTCTATTGCTTATATCCTTAGAGCTAAAAGCAATATTTGGAATTCAAGGCAGTACTGCAAGTATCAGTTAAAGAAGGACTCAGGTCAAGCAGTTAGTGAGTTTAGAACATTGGACGACCATTCCTATAAAAGGTTATGTCTGAAAACCCTTGAATGAGTAAGTGGCGGTGGTGTTTGTAGCAGTTTAACCCAGCCTTTCTCAACCTTTTCAACACAGAGGAACCCTTGAAATAGTTCTGCGGTCTCGGGGAACCCCTCCTAAAAATTAGAAATCTACAACTCATGATACAATAGTGTGATGGTCAGTGGGATGAATGGTCCTTACACTTGTGGTCATTGGGAAGAATGGTCCTTACACTTGTGGTCATTGGGAAGAATGGTCCTCACACTTGTGGTCATCGGGAAGAATGGTCCTTACGCTTTTGGTCATTGGGAAGAATGGTCCTTACACTTGTGGTCATTGGGAAGAATGGTCCTTACACTTGTGGTCATTGGGAAGAATGGTCCTTACACTTGTGGTCATTGGGAAGAATGGTCCTTACACTTGTGGTCATTGGGAAGAATGGTCCTTACACTTGTGGTCATTGGGAAGAATGGTCCTTACACTTGTGGTCATTGGGAAGAATGGTCCTTACACTTGTGGTCATTGGGAAGAATTGCCTCCTTCCAGATAGCTAAAAAGATCAATGGTGTCAGTGGGAACTTATCTGAGAGGCAGAAATTGCCCAATGCTGAAGGAACCCCTAGCAACCTTTGGAGGAACCCTAGGGTTCCACGGAACCCTGGTTGAGAATCGCTGGTTTAACCTGTCAGCCTATTATAGCGCCCTCCTAGCATAGGTTGCTAGGCAAATTTAGCTTTGACTCCTTCTCTAATCAAGGGAGCAATAATTTCTTGTCCTAGTCTGTTCAGGGTCTCACAGGCTGGGAGTTTGATTACTTCTGCCTGCCTTTGGAAGAAGCTTCCAGAACTTAGGGTGGTAGATTCAAATCAACCAGCCTGAATATGTATGGGGCTTCAGCCTATCTCTGGAGGGGAAGGGTCCAGTAGGGGGCTAGAGTGTGGATAAATAATTTGAGACACTGGAGAGCAGGGAGGGTTCCAGAGGTGCAGGGGCTGTTGCTGCCAGCAGGGGCGGACTGACAACTCATGGGGCCCCCGGGCAATAGGAGATTATGGGGCCCCCAGGCAATCAGACATTATGAGGCCACACAGTATACACAAATAGTATACAATCACACAGTATACACAGAAATTTTCTATTGGCTGAGAAGGTACTGGAGAGGTGGGGCAGCTATAATCTCTGGATTTTTAGACCAAAAGGATGTCGGTAAGGGACATTTCAGAGACAGATGTAAAAAAAACACAGATTTTTACATACTGTCCCTGGTTTTACTGAGGCTGGCAACCCTGATGGGGCCCCCTAGTGGCACGGGGGCCCTCGGGCAGTGCCCGAGTGGCCCAATGGTCAGTCCGCCCCTGGCTGCCAGGCAGCCCATGGATTCAACAGCTGCGTGCTTAGGAGGCCTAGGAAGGACCAAGAATAAAGACTTAAATATAGCTTGCTCAGAACTGACTGCAAAACCACACCACAAGGCATCTTGTCCTGAGTGGTGCAATTTCACTCAATGGTTTAGGTCCAGAGGAAGCTGTAACGAGGCAGCTGTGCTGGAGATATGTGCGTAGTGACCTTAAGTTGATCCCTGAGACTGCATGCTGAACATTGCATTGGGTATCGATAGTTGCACATTGGCGCAAGGTAAGCGGATGCCCAAATAGCCTTCAGCTGTAGGGCCTTGGACTTTTCAGTATTACTTACTACTAGAAAGACTGTCCTCTGTTCACCAACCATTGTGGAGCATTAAACTTTAAAAAGCAAACACCCTGCCTAAAATAGGTCCCGCAGTGTGCTTGTTTTTCTTTGAGCCCCGCTTATCCTGGTTTCACTTTATAACCAAGGCTTTAACATTACTGACTTTTGTTTTGAAGCGCTTCCCTACCCATTATGTTTCTATGCAGTAGGAGTGCCACAGGGGCCAGTCAGGGCTCTCAAGCTGTTCAGGGAAATAACAAGCATCCAGAACTTAGCCCAAGGCAATGGGGCTTAGCCTTGATGTCTCGAAAGTCAGTTCTTTGGTTGTAGTGTGCAACCAGGATGACAGGGGGCACAGAGAAGTTTTTTCTTGCTATATTTGACAGGTTTTCTTCAGAGATAAAGATTGCCTATTTTTTAAATGACTCCTAGTAGATGTGCTCATTTTTATTATATTTGGATTGTCCATTGGTGGAGGACAAAGCTAGAGTTTGTAACCTTGTTAGTCTGTATCTGCATTACAGTGCCCAGGGGCGTAAGTATAGGGGGTGCAGCAGTCGTGACTGCAACTGGGCCCTGTGCTGCAGGGGGCCCATGCAGCCCCCTCTACATATGGCCGGCAGAAGCATAGGCAGCTAGGGGTACTAGTGCACCATGCACACGGGTGGCTGGAGGTGGAAGGTGACTAGCAGAGCTCCATGCTTGACTATCGCACTGGCTGCTCTTTAGTTGGGCATTCCCCGCGTGACCTGTGTCCTCGGCCGGCTCCTCAGAGTACCCCTCTCCTGCTCCATGCATTGCCGCTCAGTCTAATGTCTGTTCTCCCCAGCCAGAGTCCCGCCCCCCCCCCCGAGTCCGGCCCACACTGCACTGCATACTTCTCCCGGTAAAGAAACTTTAAGCACACAGATGCAGTGCAGCCCTATGAGAGCCGGCTCCCCGGAGGACACTGCAGGCTTGTCTGCCAGCCCCCCTCCTCCCCCGTCATACACAGATGATGAAAGGACTTTCTGGGAGATATGCTGATCGCCCGTCCAGCACACTGGATGGAGCCCAGGCCAACATGGATGAGTGTGCGGCCTGCAGCTTGGTCATGGTGAGTGAGAGGACTCCATCCCCCACACCCCATTACATACCCCCTCCATCTCCCCCTGGGGACAGGGGCCCCTTCTCATGTGGGGACAGGGACCCCCATATCCCCCGGGGACAGGGACCCCTTCTCACCTGGGGGCAGTAACTTCATCTGCCCTGGAGAAAAGGAACTCTTCTCTTCTGGGGACGGGGACCCCATCCTGCCTAGGGACAGTCCCCCAAGACTACTGATGCCAGTGGTGGAACTACAGGGCTCACAAAGGTCATACCTGTGACCATGCCCTGGAGTTCCACCACCGGACTCAGAGGGAAGGGCCCTGGCTGGGGTTCAGGGGGGCCCTTCATGGTTTCTTGCATCGGGGCCCTGAAGGTTTTAGTTACGCCACTGACAGTGCCCATTAGTATGGATGACTGAATATGGTTGGACCCAGAAATTATTATATAGGAGATAAAGCTGGAGGAGGCATGAGACTATGGAGTTGGTTTACTAAAGGCAAATAGGCTGTTCAGTTTGCAAGGAATTATTTATTGAATTCTGTTCAAGAAAAAAAAAAAATTTTTCTTTTTTTCCTTGCACATGATTGGGTACTTCTTGCAAAGTAAATTTTCATCCAGTTGGCTAAGCTAAGAGAAAATTCCCCTGCAAAGTGAACAGTGTCCAGATCCAGCAGCAGAGATAGCCAGATCTGCGTGGCTACACTTAGCCCCTGTACACACAGTCGGAGATTCTGCCAACCAAATCCGTCGGATTTTGTCCATCGAATTTAGTCCGATGGATTGTCTCCGAAACTGTTGCATACACACGGTCAGACTAAGTTGTCGAAAAGTCCAATCTTTCAGAACGTGATGACGGAATTTCGTTACGATGGGACTACTTTCAGGCTAGTAGCCAATAGTTTTGATGTAGGAATTTGATCTGAGCATGCGTGGTACTTGGTTCGATCAAAATTCGCTACACATGATCGGAGTATGTCCGATGAAACCAGTTGGTCGGGAAATATTTCCAACATGTTGGAAAATTGGGTCCGACGGAGATTCGGACGGAATCAGTCCGATGCATACCACACACAGTCGGATTATCTGACGACGCGGTCCGATAAGATTCTCCGACCGTGTGTACAAGGCTTTAGGAAGCTGGGACCAGACTGTATATGCTTTAATGGAGTTTGATTTACCGTGGAACGAAATATATCCAAACACCAGCACACAGCAAACATAAAAAGATAAGTGAAACTCCCAGTGACAGAATACCTGACTAATAAACCTATCAACAAGAAAGCCTAACTGCTAACTATATACAGTATATACAAAACGGGGAACACAAAAGGCAGGGGCAACTGGAAGTGCGGGGAGTGGATGGGAAGGGGGAACCAAGACTGGAATCAGAAACAAGAGAGAACAGGTACAGGGCAGCAGGATACAGCGAACAGGGTAAATGGCAGCAGGCTCTGGCAACAGTAAACACTGGAGCAAGAGGCACCAAAAGGGGGAGGACCTAAATACCCTCCCAGCAGCCAGCATCAGGTAAAAACTGAATACTGGAAACTGCTGGCTGCTGGGAGACACGTGCTGTTGTACAGTGAAGCTACAACGTTCCAGGGGACCACAGAGCCACCAGCAGACAATCAGGTCCAGACAAACAGCCTATTTGCTTTTAGTAGAGTGATCACCATGTGCATGAGATATCCTGAGTTCCCGCTTGACAAGTTGAGTTAACTTGTAAGAAGCTTTTGGTTGTTTCAAACTTTCTGTTGGTTGTTGAGGTACTCATATTATATTTTGGGATGCCAGAAACAGTAGGAAAAACCTTAAATTTAAGCCTCAGGCTAACATTAAGAGATTGCAGCTGTGCTTTAAAGAGGTTTCAGGGTGTTCATAGACATTTTTCCCAATCCAGTGGTCATTTGTCTGGATCAGGCATTGATTATCTGGTGACTGAAGTGGGCTGGTGTGTAGCCTATAGTATATCCGGGTACTGTTTAGCATTTGACATCTTCCTTCTAAGCCCTTATACACACGGTCGGACATTCCGACAACCAAATCCGTTACATTTTTTCCGATGGATTTTGTCCGCAACTGTTGCATACACACGGTCGGACAAAGTTGTCGGAACATCCGATCGTTCAGAACGTGATGACGTTATTTCGTTACGACGGGACTACGTTCAGGCTAGTATCCAATAGCTTTGATGTAGGAATTTGATCTGAGCATGCGTGGCACTTTGTCCGATCGGAATTCTCTACACATGATCGGACAAAGTCCGATCGGATCATGTTGTCCGAAAATTTTATAGCCAAGCTGGAAAACTTGGTCCGTCGGATATTCCGACGGAAACAGTCCGATGGAGCCCACACGCTGTCGGATTATCCGACAACACGGTCCGATCGGACATTTTCCGTCGGAATGCCCGACCGTGTGTACAAGGGCAATTGAGAGCCGTTTGTTACTTACAGACAGAAGGGGGACAGTAGCGAGAAAAGGGAAGGGGGATTTGGATTTGCAAATGTTGGAAAGTCTTAACAATTTTGGCATGATCCATTTAAAATGAATAGGCCAGTAAAATAATTGTTTTAGGGGTAAAGCTTGCGCGCTACTATGTGTAATTTAAAATAAAGATAAACCATCAAACTCCAAACTTCAGTAAATATAGTGAAAATAAGAAATCGAAATAAACTAAAAAAAAAACTAATTATGGGAAAAAAAGAACCAAAGCATAATATAGTAGCTGTGAAATAGCTGCAACCACTTAGTAGTGTACTCAAACACTGCATAAGTAAAAAAGAAAAACGAGAAATGGGATTGGTGCGCTTATTCATTATAACATGGCATAAAGTAAAATAGACAAAAATAGAAATAAAAATGCAAACAAAAGTCCATGTAAAATAATTACTATTCGTGTTACTTTTAATTGGTGCTGCAGTCCGAAGTTAAACAGAGACAGTGACCTCATAAAATAAATGGCAAATTTGTGTCCCAAGTTTCCCACTGTGGAATTGTACGCTAGAATGGAATGAGGCCAACATTCAAGAGTATTAAACTTCACATTTTAATACTTGTTTGAAAGTAAATAGTAAATAGAACATTAAATGCAACAATTGGATCAAAGGCAGGCTGAAATGTGACCTTACAATTGAAGAGAAGTGCTATTGTGTGTATTAAAACATTATAGCAGCCTTTCTCAACCTTTCCAACATGGAGGAACCCTTGAAATAGTTCTCCGGTCTCGGGGAACCCCTGCTAAAAATGAGAAATCTACAACTCATGATACATCAGTGTGATGGTCAGTGGGAAGAATGGTCCTTACACTTGTGGTCATTGGGAAGAATGGTCCTTACACTTGTGGTCATTGGGAAGAATGGTCCTTACACTTGTGGTCATTGGGAAGAATGGTCCTTACACTTGTGGTCATTGGGAAGAATGGTCCTTACACTTGTGATCATTGGGAAGAATGGTCCTTACACTTGTGGTCATTGGGAAGAATGGTCCTTACACTTGTGGTCATTGGGAAGAATGGTCCTTAAACTTGTGGTCATTGGGAAGAATGGTCCTTACACTTGTGGTCATTGGGAAGAATTACCTCTTTACAGATAGCTAAAAAGATCAATGGTGTGAGTGGGAACTTATCTGAGAGGCAGAAATTGCCAATGCTAAAGGAACCCCTAGCAACCCCTGGAGGAACCCTAGGTTTCCACTGAACCCTGGTTGAGAATCACTGCATTATAGCTTCAAAAAGTTCCCTTTTTTATGTTTGTATTACAGGAGAAATGATGTATCAGTTTTTTTTATCACCACCCTATTTCACAGTTTATGCCACAGTCAAAAGTAGCTGACCACTTCCTGTCCCGTGCTTCATGTTTTTGGAGATCCCAGTTGTACACCTGTTGTGTAATGGGAGAGGACTTCTATTCTTTACCACTCCAAACCCAGCTTGCGTGGTGCCCATGGCTTCATTAGAGTCTTATAGCAGTGTTTCTCAACTCCAACCCTCAAGGCGCCACAACAGGTCATGTTTTCAGGCTTTCCATTATTTGGAATTTTGGTGATTCGATCAGTTTCACGGAGTAATTACCACAGCTATTTCTTCTGAGGGAAATCCTGAAAACATGAACTGTTGGGGCGCATTGAGGACTGGAATTAAGAAACGCTGTCCTATAGCATGGAGCCCTCGGTGTTTCACATACTTTGGGGCGGTCCCCAAACTTTCTAAACAAAGAAACTCAGACTTTATGGGGGGGGGGGGGGCAGAATGTGACCAGTGGTAATAGACAATGTCTCAGGCTTGGCGGTCAGCAGGAGTAAAAAATGATATAGTGCCTGTGGTCAATAGAAGGAGTTAAAGTGCTCCATCGGTGGTGACTGTGGGAGGACTAGTGCCCCATCATTAGTGCCAGTGGGAAAAATGGTCCTCTATCATTGGTGTCAGTGGGAGGAATAGTGCCCCATCATTGGTGTCCATGGAAGAAAGAGTGCCCCATTGTTGGTGTCCGTGGGAGGAAGTGTGCCCCATTGTTGGTGTCCGTGGGAGGAAGAGTGCCCCACCATTAGTATTAGTGGGAGGAATAAGGCCTCATTATTGGTGTCAGTGGGAGTTATAGTGCCCCATCATTGGTGTCAGTGGGAGGAATGGTGCTTCATTATTGATGTCAGTAGGAGGAACAGTGCCCCAAGGGCCAGGTAGAGGGAACCAAAGGGCCGGACCCAGCCCACGGGCTACAGTTTGGAGACCACTGCCTTACAGCCCCCTAAATGTTACCCATCTTTGCTTAACCAGAATTCTGTGGTATATCCAACCTGTTGTTCCTGACGTCTTGGCATTCCACAGCCTCAGGCACAAGCTATTCAGAGGACATTTCCTGTGGTCAGAGAGATAAGGCAATGTCCAGACTTTTTTTTTGCTTAATACTTTGTCAACACTTTTACTTGGCAATCAAGACATGACAAAATTCCATCCAATGAGCCATACTCCTGCAATATCATCACATTTCTTAATAAACAATAATAGAAGATAACTTAAGGAATTTCAATAACAAGTCCTAGGGGAGCATATGAAGAGACTTGTGCCCAATTCTTTCAGATAGACGCACAATCATTGCAAGTAATGCGGCTTGGAATGTGTCTTTCTTTTACCCCCCCCCCCCCCCCAGGAAGCATGGAAGACAGTCCTAATGGTTCCCTGAAGGGAAAATTTAGCGCAGAAATTTTGCTCACTACATAGTTCCAACCGAGCCATTCCAACTAGGGAAAATGATGCAGTGGCTCCCGCTTGAATCCTGGTTGACTGAGCCAGCTGATGGTCCAGGCATTTGGGCGGATCCCAACAGTATTGTCAGGATCCCTGCAGAGCTTACAGCATTCCTGTGACCTACAGGAGACCTACGGCCAAAAGAGCTTTAGTCATACTTCTCCTTTATTTGCTTATATGCCTGGACATACAGATCATTTTCCAAATGCTGTTTTCACTGAAGAAGACCAATTGGAAACAAGCTCACTTTAACATTGACCCCCCCCCCCCCCAAAAAAAATAAAACCCCCCAAAAACAAAAAAACAACATATTGACTGATAAAACATAGCCCCCCCCCCCCCCCCTTGGTTGGGGCCACCAAGCCCACAGTTTTTTTTTTTCTGAAATCCTTTCTGAGCTTGTCCCTGTACTAGTTTTAAAAAAAGTCACTATCTTGTTTATTATCTGGCTGAACAGAAGTCCCAATTTTTTAGCAGATAGGTACACTATATTACCAAAAGTATTGTGACGCCTGCCTTTATACGCACATGAACTTTAATGGCATCCCAGTCTTATGTCGCGTACACACGATCGGAATTCCGGCCAGAAAAAGACTGATGAGAGCTTTTCACCGGAAAATGCGACCGTGTGTATGTTCCATCGGAAAATGCGACTGTGTGTATGCTCCATTGGAAATTTAGCTGTCCGAATTTCCACCAGCCAAATATGGATAGCATGTTCTTAATTTTTCAGACGGAAAAACTTTCTATCGGAAACTCCGATCGTGTGTATGCAATTCCGACATGCCAAAAATCACGCATGCTCAGATTCAACTACGAGAGGGAAGCTATTGGCTACTGGCTATTTAACTTCCCTTTTCTTATCCCATCGTACGCGTTGTATGTCACTGCGTTCTAAATGATCGGAATTTGGTGTGACCGTGTGTAGGCAAGACAGCTTGAGCGGAATTTCGTTGGAATTCCATCGGGAAAACCATCAGAGCTTTTTCCGACGAGAATTCCGATCGTGTGTGCGCGGCATTAGTCTGTAGGTTTCAATATTGGGTTGGCCCACCCTTTGCAGCTATAACAGCTTCAACTACTCTGGGAAGGCCGTCCACAAGGTTTAGGAGTGTGTCTATGGGAATGTTTGACCATTCTTCCAGAAGTGCATTTCTGGGGTCAGGCACTGTTGTTGGACGAGAAGGCCACAAGCTCGCAGTCGCCACTCGAATTCCTCCCAAAGGTGTTCTATCGGGTTAACATGAGGACTTTGTGCAGGCCAGTTAAGTTCCTCCACCCCAAACTCACTCATTTCTTTATGGACCTTGCTTTGTGCACTGGTGTGCAGTCATGTTGGAACAGGAAGGGGCCGTCCCCAAACTGTTCCCATGAAGTTGGGAGCCTGAAATTGTCCAAAATGTCTTGGTATGATGACACCTTAAAAGTTCCCTCTTAAGGTGTCACTGGAACTAATGCCGCGTACACACGAGCGAATTGTCCGGCGTACTTAGTCCACCGAAACGCATTTCAGCGGACAATCCGATCGTGTGTGGGCTTCAGCGGACTTTTCCAGCGTAAAGTCCGGCGGACTTAGAAAGTAGTTTTGCACTCCAATCTTTCCGCCGGACTTGGGTTTCAGCGGACAATACGTTCGTCAGTATGCTAGTCAGGTGGACTAAGAATGACGCATGCTCAGAAGCAAGTACGAAAAAAGGAAGCTATTGGCTACTGACTATTGAACTTCCTTTTTCTAGTCCCGTCGTACGTGCTGTACTTCATCGCGCTAGCAAACACCGGACTTTCTGTGTGTCCGTGTGTGGCCAAGTCCGTTCGGTAGAAAGTCCGCCGGACTATCCGCCGGATTGTTTGCCGGACTAAGTACCCTGGACAATTCGCTCGTGTGTACGCGGCATAAGGGGACTAAGGGGCTAAGCCCAACCCCTGAAAAACAACCCCACACTATAATCCCCCCTCCACCAAATGATTTGGACCAGTGCACAAAGCAAGGTCCATAAAGACATGAATGAGGGAGTTTGGGGTGGTGGAACTTGACTGGCCTCCACAGAGTCCTGACCTCAACCCGATAGAACACCTTTGGGATGAATTAGAGCAGTTCCTGACCTCACAAATGCGCTTCTGGAAGAGTGGTCAAACATTCCCATAGACACACTCCTAAACCTTGTGGACGGCCTTCCCAGAAGAGTTGAAGCTGTTATAGCTGCAAAGGGCGGGCCAACTCAAGATTGAACCCTGTGGACCCAGACTGGTATGCCGTTAAAGTTCATGTGCGTGTAAAGGCAGACGTCCCAATACTTTTGGTAATATAGTATATATTAGCCATTTTCCTGGAGTTCACCTTTAAATACACACGAACTGAACTTTTCAAGCAATTTCAAAATCAACACAGTTGTCACAGATAGGGCCCCGCTGGTCTCTCCGGTTACAGACGTTGAGAAAACATCTCACGGGCTGTCAGATAGGAATGTGCTGTGTGATAGAAATACAGCATGGCCAAATCTTTCAAAACTGCTGATAAATTCCTAAATTATCCTGACACATGCACGAGAGTGTGAAATTAGAGTTAAGATCTCACAGTGACTCGCTAACAAGGTTTTGACAGGCGCCTGTTCTAATTAGGTGCTGGATTTAATTGTTTATCTTCTGAATTCCACGTTTGTCCATGTGGCACAATGGACCCGACTCAAACAAGACAGAGGTGCTCTTATGGTGGCACTAAAGACCCACATTCCCGGCATCGAGTAAAGTCAACCATCCTAAGTTCATTCCTTTTAGCTCACTTTTATGTAAAATTCCCGTTGGGTTTTAGTCTTCACAGGTCCTAGGATTTCGGCTTTTACACCATTCTGCCATTACGGCTGCCAATGCCGTTGGAATGGAATGCGACAGCATTCATGTGACAGCCTCCAACATCAATACATCTAATACCTAGGGGCAAAGGGTTAGAGCTTCAGTTCAAACAAAAATTGCTCTCCATTGTGGACAGTGGAATGCAGAGAAGAAGGCAGTGAAACTTTAACTACAATTGCCTCAATCTAAATAAAGCTATACACTATATTTTCAAAAGTATTGGGACGCCTGCCTTTACACGCACATGAGCTTTAATGACATCCCAGTCTTAGTCCGTAGGGTTCAATATTGAGTTGGCCCACCCTTTGCAGCTATAACAGCTTCAACTCTTCTGGGAAGGCCGTCCACAAGGTTTAGGAGTGTGTCTATGGGAATGTTTGATTATTCTTGCAGAGAAGGTCTGGCTCGCAGTCTATGCTCTAATTCATCCCAAAGGTGTTGTATCGGGTTGAGTTCCTCCACCCCAAACTCGCTCCTCCATGTCTTTATGGACCTTGTTTTGTGCACTGGTGGGCAGTCATGTTGGAACAGGAAGGGGTCATCCCCAAACTGTTCCCACAAAGTTGGAAGCATGTCTTGGTATGCTGATGTGTTCCCTAAGGGGCCAAGCCCAACCCCTGAAAAACAGCTCCACACCATATTCCCCCCTCCACCAAAAGATTTGGACCAGTGCACAAAGCAAGGTCCAAACAAGAAATTGATGAGCGATTTTGGGGTGGAGGAACTTGACTGGCCTGCATAGAGTCCTGCAGTGGCGGTGCGTCCATTAAAGGCGCACCGCCAGCAGAGCATTGTGCTAGCAGTTCACCCAGGTGTGTTAGAACAGCAAATGAATATTTGCTTTTTTAACACTGAACCACCTCTCTGCCAATCAGGAAGGTGTGTTACCTGTGACCTGATTGGCTGAAATGACAGGCGCTGTGATTGGATGCCTATCAGGGGGGGGGGGGGAGAAGACGAATGGAGGGCACAGCTCGAGACAGGGTAAGTATCAGGCGGCGAGGATAGATGGCAAGTGGGCGGGCGGGGAGGTCACAGTGTTAACTTCTGATGAGCACAGTGGTGGCATTTGATGGCACAGTGGCAGTATTTGATGGGCACAGTAACAGCATTTGTTGGGGCAATGTGGCGGTATTTGATGGGCATAGTGGTGGCATTTGATGGGGCACAGTGTTGGTATTTGATGGCCCAGTGGCAGCATTTGATGGGCACAGTGGCAGTATTTGATGGGCACAGTGGCAGCATTTGATGAGCACTGTGGTAGCATTTGATGGGGCACAGTGGCGGTATTTGATGGGCACAGCGGCAGCATTTGATGGGGCACAGTGGCGATATTTGATGGCACAGTGGCAGCATTTGATGGGCACAGTGGCAGTATTTGATGGGGCACAGTGGTGGCATTTGATGGCACAGTCACAGCATTTGATGGCAAAGTAGCAGAATTTGATTGGCACAGTGGCTGCAATTGATGGGCACAGTGGCTGCGATTGATGGCACAGTGGCTGCGTTTGATGGCACAGTGGCTGCAATTGATAGGTAAAGTGCCTGCGTTTGATGGGCAGTGGCTGCATTTGATAGGCACAGTGGCTGCGTTTGATGGGCAGTGGCTGCATTTGATGGGCACAGTAGCTGCAATTGATGTTATTTTTCTGAATTTTTAACTTTGTTTGCGCCCCCCTAAAAATTTAGAGCACCAGCCACCACTGGAGTCCTGACCTCAACCCGATAGAACACCTTTGGGATGAATTTGAGAGGATAATGAGAGCCAGGCTTTCTCAGAAGAGTTGAAGCTGTTATAGCTGCAACGGGTCGGCCAACTCAATATTGAACCCTACGGACTACGACTGGGATGCCATTAAAGAGGAAGTAAACCCTGATGGGTTTACTTCCTCTTTCATTCCCTGCAAAGGCAAAGCATAATGGACTACTATGCATCGCATAGTAGCCCATTATGTGTCACTTACCTGACACAGGAGCCAGCGAAGTCACCGCTGTCCCCTGTAGTCCGGCGCATCCATCTTTTCGGTGGGGTCTCGCAGCTCCGCCGCTGTCATTCGGCGGAGCCGCGATGACGTCACTCCCGCGCATGCGCACGGGAGCCGACACGCGGCAGTTCCATTGTTGGAAATGCTGCGCTCAGTGCCCCTGCGCGCCGCTGTCTACGGCGCTTTTTGCCGTAGACAGCGGTGGCTGTCTTTGGGCAAATATCTCCTAAACCGTATAGGTTTAGGAGATATTTCTTGGACCTACAGGTAAGCCTTAATCTAGGCTTGCCTGTAGGTCAAAGTGGTTTGTAAGGATTTACAACCACTTTAAAGATTATGTGCGTGTAAAGGCGGGTGTCCCAATACTTTTGGTAATATAGTGTATTTCCAATGATCCCTTGCAGTCAAAGGGGTTGATTACTAAAGGCAAATAGACTGTGCACTTTGCAAGTGCAGTTTCTCCAAAGCTTAGTAAATGAGGGGAAGCTCTGCTGACTTCCTTTGCCCAATCAGGTACAAGCAAGAATGCAGTTTATTTTAATTTGCTTGCACGTGATTGGATATTCTTTGAGAGGTGAAGCTTCATCCCATTTATTTAAGCTTTGGGCAACTGGACTTGCAAAGTACACAGTCTACTCGCCTTTAGTAAATCAACCCTAAAATGAGCAGAGTATTGCTCATGTTTCAAGGCAGGACTGAAGCCTCTTGCCATTTATTTTGCACCCACCACCCACTGACAGAGCAACATTCTCTGATCAAAAGAGCCTACAATGTCAGTGACTCAGACCCGACACCAAGAGTCATAGAAAACTGATGGTGGACTCAACCTACCGCCACTCATCTAAGCTTACCTTTAGGTGGGTTAAAGAATGATGTAGTCCAAGGCACCAAAAGTAAAGCTTACCTTTATGTGGGTTGACCTTTTAAAAGGGTATTTTTATGAAAAATTGAAATCCCTTGTTTAATTGGGCTTTTCCATGCTGTAACCCCCTCCATAATCCTCTGTTCAACAGTAATAAGACCTTCATGAATTTCTAAGTGGATTCAAGTCCAACCACAAAGGTAAAATTGTTCCCAACGAGTTTCCCACAATGATCCCATACGTTCTTCCAAATTCCACATTTTTTCCATGTGGCACTGGGACTGGACCGATGGCATGGTATATGAGCACTAAAGATTCACTGCAGGCATCAAGTAAAACCAATCAACCTATATCCATAAATGTTTACCTTTCTTTTATATAACATTCTCGTCATGGCTGGCTTTTAGGGTTTAGTCTTCACAGGTCCTAGGATTTTGGGTTTTACACCATTCTTCCATTAGGACTGCCAATGTAATTGGAATGGAATACAACAGCATTCATGTGACAGCCTCCAACATCAATACATGGGGCAAAGGGTAAGCCCTTGTACACACGGTCGGAGATTCGGACCGTTTTGTCGGATATTCCGACTGTGTGTGGTCTCCATCGGACTGTTTCCGTCGGAGTATCCGACGGACCAAGTTTTCCAACTTGTTGGTAAAATTTTCCGACAAAATGCTCTGATCGGACAAACTCCGATCATGTGTAGAGAATTCCGATCGGACAAAGTGCCACACATGCTCAGATCAAATTCCTACACCAAAGCTATTGGCTACTAGCCTGAACGTAGTCCCGTCATAACGAAATAACGTCATCACGTTCTGAACGATCGGATTTTCCAACAACTTTGTCCAACCGTGTGTATGCAACAGTTTCGGACAAAATCCGACGGACAAAATCCGACGGATTTGGTTGTCGGAATGTCCGACCGTGTGTACAAGGGCTAAGAGCTTCAGTTCAAACAGAAATTGTTCCTCGTTGGCAGTGGAATGCAGAGAGGAGGAAGGCAGTGCAACTTTAAATTACAATTGCCCTAATGGAAATCACGCTATATTTCCAATGATCCCTTGCAGACAAAATGAGTGGAATATTGATTATGTCTCTAGGCAGGACTGCAGCCCCCTGACATTTATTTTACACCCACCTCCCCACTGATAGAGCATCTTTCTCAGATCAAAAGGGACTATGATGGCAATGGTTCAGACCTGCCACCAAGATTCAGGGAAAACCGATGGTGAATACAACCTACCACCACTCATCTAAGCTTACCTTTGGGTAGGTTGACCTTTTCAAAGGGTATTTTTATGAAAAATGTAAATCCCTTGTCTAATTGGGCTTTTCTGTGCTATAACACCTTCCAAAATCCTCTGTCAAACAGTAATAGGGCCTTCATGAAGTACTAGGTAGATTCAAGTCCAACCACAAAGGTAAAATTGTTCCCAACGAGTTTCCCACAACGATCCCATACATTCTTCCAAATTCCACATTTGTCCACTCATCTATAAATGAAAGCTTTAGGTGAGTTGACCTTTTTTTCTGTTTCAATATGTTTATTGGAAAGTTGAATAAACAGGAATAAACAAGAGTCTACAATCTGCTCCTTGTGCGCCCTCGCAGGGGCTACAAAACATGTACATGAAACCAAAGGGCCAGCCATCACATTATACTTGTAATAAACAGAAGAAAAGGGGGGAATATGAGTAGGGGATGGTATCGAGGCTGGTTCCAGAACCAGGCAACTCGTTCCCTCGTTGTTTCCGGAGGGCAGGCCCTTCTTTCACTACCCCCTTCTATGGGGGGCAGCAGAATTCGCTAGCAATGGGAGAGATTACAAAGAAGAGTGAAGAGAGATAGGGAAAAAAAGAAGAAAAGATAGAGAGAAAAGAGGGGGAAGGAAGGAGGGGGGAAAGTTCGGGCGTGGGTGCCTCACCAAGGGGAGTTAGACCAAGCCTAGGCATGCTGCTTGGAGTGCGGGGAACTCATAGGAGATCCACGGCTCCCAGATTTTTAGAAATTTAGCATGAGAATCGTGAACAATACTGGACATACGTTCCTGAAGTAACATTGCAGTCATGCGGGTTTTAACACCTTGAAAGTCTACCCGTTGGGACTTCCAGGCTTGGGCAATGGTCCGCTTGGCCGCTATAAATAGGTAAGTAGCCAACTTCTGTGAGTTGACCTTTTTTTAAAGGCGATTCCCATGATTGGGCTTCTCCATGCTGAAACACCTTCCATAGCCCTCTGCCAAGCAGTAGTAAGGCCTTCGTGAAGTGCTAAGTGGATTGAAGTTCAAGCACAAAGATGAAATCGTTCCCAACAAGTTTCAGACAATGTTCCCGGTTGTTCCCAACAAGTCAATGTATTTTTAGATTGTGCTGAATTACCAGCAACTGGAAATGGCATCTGATATTTCAGAGCTTCCGAAAAACCTGGGGACTGACACTTTCTGCGCCAACCATTCCTGGAAATCTCAGTTAACCTCTAATCTATAATACTGGACCTTCATTCTAGATCTTTTTTGTCGATTTTTGACAATTTTTTTTTTCTAAGGAATCTTATTCAGCCTGTCTGCTCCTCCTAGAAATCATTAAGCCGACATAATCTCTGCAGAACTTCGATGCAATTATACGCAATCACGATGTAAAAGCATTTTTAAGTTAATCTATTCAGGAGTGCAAACGGCGGTCTGGAAACATGTGGTTAAGCCGTATAATTGCCTAGAAAACCTCTGAATAAGAACTGGATTCTTATTATCCTATCACTTGAACAAACCCCGCTGTAATGCTCTCGTTTTAATGTAATGTCTTTGAAAGGCATTAAAAGAGGCAATTGGCACTGAGCAGGTTTTAAATGCTTCTTTTTTTTTTTTTGCTGTTAAACTGCTATTGTCCTATACCAGATAACACAGCTTGGCTGATGGAGTACGATGCTGCAAAGAAGTAAAAAGTTAAAGTGGTCCCGGATGGGTTCCTGCTACAGAGAAACTACATGTTATTGGCTGCTAAAGCTACCTACCGACATAACATGCCATGCATGAACATATAAGCAGGTGCTTACAAGAGTTGGGTTTAGGCAGCTGAAGTCTTACAGGCTTCCTGGGATGGGACGGCGTTAAGCTTGCTCTGCATTTTCCTGGGCATTTTCTGGGCTCTGCCCTCTTCCATGTGCTGTACATTAATAGGGGGTGGCTCTACTGAGGCGTGTCTGGGGGGCTACATGGGTAGAATGGAGAGGTCAAGCCAGAAGATGTGATCGTAAGCAACATCTGAATCAAACAGACTGGAACTGCCTAACCAGGACTTTACAACTTATGGACTTCCACCTGGAGAAGGTATGCACCAGGTAGTCTGGAGTTAATTAATTAGGGAGAAAATGTGATTCTACATGGTTGGACTGTATTGTTAAAAAGTTCCAGTAAAGTTTTTCACCAGTCTTAAGCCTGATCTGAGGTTACTCAAACGGGTGCAGGAAGGTACATGCCATGCCAGAAGAACAGGGCCTCTAAAGCACATATGGGGTGAAGCATAAGAATGGAAGGCCACCAAGAAAGGTTAATTTAGCAGAAGAGTTAGCGGGAAGTGTGTAGTTGCTATGGGTAACCATGAACTAGTGGGAATGCAATAGCAGCCAGACAGCAAGGAGTGGTACCAGGCATGGGTGACAGGTCCTCAAGGGGGTCAGTATTCTGGCTCCCACCCTAGCGTTCAGTTCCCCAAAACCATTCAGGACCGAACCTGCGGTACGGAGACCCCATGAACCCAACCGCATGGTACGGGAGAGCTGGAGGAGATAAATGAGTGCACGCCTGAGGTCTGCTGTCACGTACCTTACAGCGGAGTCAGACTGTTGAGGGTGGCCTCTTGTACGGTTCCGGTCTCCACACCCCTGGAGGTGGTAACAGGGAGCGTGAAGACAGCGAAAGGGTGCAGGTGCCTGCAGGTGGAAGTTGAAGACCTGGAGACGCTGGGTCCTCACGGAGGAAGAGGTGTAGGTTGATCACGGAGGTAGACAGCGGGGGCTCAGCAGGTATACAGGAAATACTGCGCGTCTGGAACAAACAAGGTCGGCAACTGGCAGGCAATGCGGTACAGGAACAAGAGGCAGGTGCGTAGTCAAGGACGAGCAAGGGTCTGGTAACGTGCTAGCAATGAGGTACAAAATCAGGGAGCAAGCCAAAGTCGTAAGTCCAAGCCGAGGTCAGTGGTAGTCCAGGAGATCGTAACAAGGAGTATCCAAAAGAATGGGTATCAGGAACAAGGTCACAGGAACAAGATCACAGGAACAACGATCAGGTGTCTCAGGAGTAGCTGAAGACGATCCAGCACTGGTATCAGGCCAGGATCCCGTTTATATAGGGAGAAGTGTGCCAGGATTGGTGGAAGTGGCCATCCGTGCGTGAGTATGTACATACGTTTAGTTTGCGCGGGTGCGTCCGCGTGTTTGGATTGGCGTACGTCCACGTGTTCGGATTAGCGTGCGTCCATTCGTTCCGGACGGGGACACCGCGCATGGCGCCTAGAACAAAGATGAACCGCTGGGGACGGGCATTCACATGGTGAGTTCCCTGACATCTGCCCTCAGTGTACAGTGGGACCTCATCCCGTCACTGAGAGTGGGGTAGCAGAGGAAAGCTGGACTGGGGAAGTGGGACACAGGCTTGGCAGTGTCCCCCTCTAAATGCTACATCCTAGAAAAAAGGTGTGCAGAGATATGGGACAAGTGTTATACAGAAGGCATCTGTGTGTTGCCACAAAGCTGCACAAGGTGTACAGCTCATTTCTAATTCGGGGTTCCGCCTTAATGTTGACTTTGAAAGTGTCCCTTGCCTGGTGAGATTGTACACAAGAAAGGCAGCCCCTTGTAAAGGTTGTG
Source organism: Lithobates pipiens (assembly GCF_037356315.1). Taxonomy (NCBI): domain Eukaryota; kingdom Metazoa; phylum Chordata; class Amphibia; order Anura; family Ranidae; genus Lithobates; species Lithobates pipiens. Next base: position 211,354,421 of record NW_027507788.1, read on the forward strand.
TAAGCTCCTCTGTCCAAAAACTGTCTGTCTGCCAAACAACAGACATGCATGAAACTTAAGCCGCGTACACACGATCGGATTTTCCGATGGGAATTGTGTGATGACAGGCTGTTGGCGGAAAATCCCACCGTTTGTACGCTCCGTTGGACAATTGTTGTCGGATTTTCCGCTGACAAATGTTGGGTGGCAGGCTTTAAAATTTTCCGTGGACTAATGTCTGTTGTCGGATTTTCCGAGCGTATGTACACAAGTCCATCGGAAAAAAGTCCAAAGTACATGAAAAAAACTCAAAATGTGTGATTTTATGGGCAATAAAAAATATATAAATATTGAAAACTTCACATATAGAAAATTTTATTTATTGTAGAAAATTTTTATTAAAAAATCTCATATTGATGATACAAAACATCATACGAATAGCATTGTCAACATTGCACATTATATGAATAAAATTTGCAAACATTGAACATTGGCTTAATAAAAAATGTACCACAGAAGCACAGTTAATAGAATCTTCATGGGGGGATAAGAGTAATGGGCACAACACTATGACATACAACAACACACTAACAAGTGGCACTAAGAACTCTAATGCCGCGTACACACGATCAGACTATCCGGCGGACTTAGTCTAGCGGACAAACCGCCGGACTTTCAGAGGATGCTGGCACTGTGACATCATTAAGGGGCGGGGACATCACCAGGTGACCCCGCCCATTGTCCCTATATAAGTCGCCGTGCAACACGTCCCTATCATTACGGCCAGAGACAGCGACGAGTCAACATCTCAAGGAAGAAGAAGAGAAGGAGGCGGCGACAGAAGACCGGGCCACCGCCAGTAAAAGAGCTGGAAGAAGGAGCGGAGGCCCGGCAAGAAGAACCGAAGAGGGGGACAAGACCCCCGAAGTCGGAAGAAGAGGCGGCGGCGGCAACAGAAGACCAGGCCACCGCTAGTAAAAGAGCTAAAGGAATAAAGCGGAGGCCCGGCAAGAAGAACCGAAGAGGGGGGGACAAGTCCCCCGAAGTCGGAAGAAGACCCCCAGAAAAAGACCAAGTCCACCGGATAGTCTGATCGTGTGTACGTGGCATTACACAATTCGTAGTAAACCATATAAAGCAAGTAAAGATCAGGAAGCCATCCCTAAGATTCCTAAAACTCAATTAGATGATTTTTTAGAAAGAGCGAATTCACTGAATTCACAAACAACACAGAGGGAAGCAGATTCCCGGAAAACACCAATCATGCACAAGGAAGATTGACTTTTATCAACCTTTCATCACATTCCCTTACACCAATAGAGGAGCAGGTACTGTGTTTGGGCCTGTCCTACTGTCCAAATAAAAGTACTGACAGATTTGAGACAGCTAAGGATATAAATCTATTTGCCAGGAAATCATTATTTAGAAATATGTATTTAAGACAAAGAAAGAGGCAGAAGTTGTGCCAAATCTCACAGCAGCTGAATTCAGAGCTATTCGAGACCTGAATTTGCTGTTACAGCAAAGTGATGTTTCCTGGGAGATGGGCATGGATGACGAAACACAAGATGAGGACATTTCTGAAGTTGTTGAACAACAACCTCCAAAAAAATTTACTTTCCATCTTTGAACCAAATTCCCACACTGGCACTGTTTGTGAGGCAGACAACAAGAGAAATAGAAAACAGGAAGAATGATAATGTTACCAAAAATTTGAGTCCTGAACAAAATTTGGCACTCAAATCTTTGAAAAATAACTTTGGAATAACAATAAAGGCATCTGACAAGGAAGGCAATGTTGTCCTAATGGACAACGAGATGTATGAGAATATGCGTTTAAAGATTCTTAACGATAAAAAATGTTATCGCAAAATTTCTTCATCCCTAGTTGATAGGTTTAATCAGGATTTCTATGGGCTAGTTGATGAAGCACATTCTGAGGCCATAATCTCAAGAGATTTATGGGATTTTGTACGCACAAAATACCCCTGTATACCTACTATGTACACACTGCCAAAGGTACACAAATATCTACATAACCCACCTGGGAGACCTATCATCTCAGGCAATGGTTGTGTCTCTGAAGCCATGAGTCGGGTAATTGATGACCATCTGAGACCGCATGTTATGAATTTAACCTCCTACACTAAGGATACAATCCCCCTGTTACAGATTTTAGAAAATCTAGAAATTCCCAGCTCAGCTTTGTTGGTCACGATCGATGTTGAATTCCGCATGATTTCGGTGTGTTGGCTGTTGGAAGAGTTCTTCAGCAAAGATCAACACATGAATGGAAATACAACAAATTCATACTTACCATGTTGGAATTTATCCTGAAACATAATGTTTTTCTCTACAAAGGCTCCCACTACCTCCAGGTGCAGGGGGTGGCTATGGGGAGGTGTTGTGCCCCCTCCTACGCCAACCTGTACCTGGGGGAGTGGGAGAGGGAATTTCTGGCCAGTGAGGAGAATTCTACATATCCACAGCATATCGGCATGTGGCAAAGATATATCGACGATCTGCTGTTGATATGGGATGGCTCTGAAAGCAAACTGGTGAGTTTCCTCAACCATATGAATAAAAATAATTGAAATCTTTTTTTTTCAGAATGAAATATGATTCTCAGAAAGTAGATTTTTTGGATATCAGTATTCTTAAGAACAAAGAGGGTAAAATTACCAGCAAATTATTCAGAAAGGACACTGCCGGCAACACATTTTTGCATGCGGACAGTTTCCATCCTAAGGCTTTGAAAAAATGTATACCCTTTAGTCAGTACTTACGTATTAAATGCAATTGTTCTACAGATATTGCCTTCCAAATGGAGGCCAATGCTGTTACTACTAGATTTCTAGCTAGAGGCTATAGAAAAACTAGCTTAAAAAAATCTTTCAATCATCAAATGATCTCATTTTCAATAAAAAGATTAAAAGGGGCAAAAATAGTAGTATGGAAGAGACCAATGCAACCAGCATAATCCTACGATATTCAAATGAACATGATAAAAATCTGGAAAATTCTTACCAGATACTGGCCAATTTTAACTGAGGATCCCATACTGGGAAGTTTAGTTACTAAAAATCCACAAATCACCTTTAAAAAAGAAGGTTCGATTGGTGGAAAACTTGTTCAACGTGAATACAAAGGAGATTCAAGGGAAGACCCTTGTAAGACCTGGGGGACCTTTCCATGTGGTTCATTTTCTCAGTGCCTGATAATTGGAAGAAGGACAAAATTTTATTTGTCTAATCGTGATCTTTTTCAGGTGAAACATTTAGCTAATTGCAAGACGTGAGGGGTGGTGTACCTTATGCAGTGTCAGTGCAGGGCTTTTTATGTTGGTAAAACAAAACAAGAATTACGTCAACGAGTTGCCAAACATATGTATAGTATAAGTATTGGTAACTTTTATTTGCCACTTGGCCGACATGTGGCCAGGGAGCATAGTTATAGGAGTTAATTTTACTGTCCTGGACAGAGTACACCATTCCCGTGGTGGTGATTGCAATAAGATACTTCTCAAGCGAGAAATGCGTTGGATCAGGTCTCTTCGGTCAACCACACCTCTGGGTCTTAACGAATGTGAAAGTTATAGACCTTTCTTGGATGTTTTTTTCTCTGGAAAGACTGATTAATTGCCACACTTTCAGGTCTTAATGAATGTGAAAGTTATAGACCCCTTTTTTGGATGTTTCTTTCTTTGGAAGGACTGATTAATTAATAGCGAAAAAATACATCTCTCTGGGTCTCTTCTGCCTCCCTTCTCTACAAATTCCACTTTTTAATGTGGATTTCATCTGCCTTCCCCTTTTTTCTCTTTCTCTTTTTTCTTTTGTTTTATGCTTAATCACAATTCAATGTTATTTGCTTACAAATTATTTGGTAACCCATGGACTCTGGAAGTTTGTTTTCCTCCTCCCCCCATCTTTTGTCGTAATTTGGACTCCTTAGATGATGGGTTGTGTATTTTGGATGAGATGATTCATCCTTTTGGGTCTACTTACATGATACATTTTTATGGCTTTAGGTAGTCTAGATCATATTTTGTGTATTGTATATAACTTGTAATGGCATAGCCATTTTGTCTCCACCAGACATGGATGTTCCCTCTTCCCAATTGGATTTTGCTAAAATTGCCAATTCAGTCTCCGTTCCAATCCCCGGATGTTGGTTTGCATGGGACCGGATGTTGTACTTGTGTTGTGGCTGCGTTTATTGGATGTTGTGGCTTATGCAGAGAATATGTGGCTGCGTTTATTGATGTGTGCTGGGTCACCTCTGCATCTGCATTACCACCGTGCAGAAGCGGAAGTGATGCGGCTGCATGATATGACGCATGTCACTTCCTCCTGCACATGCGCACTATATTAAGGATGCTATTGCATCTCTAGGCGCCATTCCTCCCTGGAATGTTCACTGAGGAGCCATGCTGCCTCCTGTTCCCGCCTGCCGATATTGGGAATCCCTTCTGGGCTACTTCAATACCTTAATATGGGACTTCTGAATTTGGTTATCCTTGATCTATAAAACACCTCAAGTAAGCAATTTTTTCAATAGATATCAGGGCAACCTTATGGGGAATAACACTTCAGGCTGACCCCTTTTCCCCTGGAATTGAGATTAATTTTCTTCCCGGGGATTTAGCATCCTTCCTTTTTTGCTTTTTTCCAGCCCACAGTAACCACATTTCAATGCCTTAGGCCAGTGTTTCTCAACTCCAGTCCTCAAGGCGCCCCAACAGGTCATGTTTTCAGGATTTCCATCAGACGAAACAGCTGTGGTAAGAACTAAGGCAAAAATCCTGTGCAAAACAATAGAAAGCCAGAAGACATGACCTGTTGGGGCGCCTTGAGGACTGGAGTTGAAAAACACTGCTTTAGGCAATCCATATTTGGCAATTTCTGGACTTGAATCTTTGGCATCCACTTGGGGCAGGCCTTGAATGGCCATGATAGGACATCCATGCTTTCTGGAGGAATGCCTCTGTTAAATATACCCATTTTTTTTATAAGTGTATGCTCAATGATCAATTAGATGCACATTTTATAGGTATGAATTTGTATCAATGTTTTACTAATATAAGCTGTTTTTTTTTCAGAAGTGGTATTATTCCTTAAAGAAGATTTATAACTATAATTTTGAAACGCATTGGATATCCCACTCTGCAGCATTCCTTGCTAGAATCCATGATTTAAGGGAACAGAAAGTAGATTGGGATTGCCACTTCATGGTCCAAACAGCCAATGCGCAATGTTTGCAAATTTTATTCATATAATGTGCAATGTTGATAATGCTATTCTTATGATGTTTTGTATCATCAATATGAGATCTTTTAATATGTATATATTTTTTATTGCCCATAAAATACCACTTTTTTAGGTTTTTTTCATATATTATCAAGGGATGGTGGCAATTTACATATGTGGTCCTGTGAATCACTTAAATTAAAGTCCAAAGTACCAACACACATGCTCGGAAGCAAGGACGAGCTGGATGTGGTCGGTCTTGTAAACTAGTGTTCGTAATGGAGAATTAACATTCATGGAATGGCAAATTCTGAAATCTCAAAATACAGCGCGCATTCTCTTCTTTAATGGGATACTAATAAAGCTGCTTTGCTGGTGATACTGATGGATCTATTGCAAACTAATTTTCAAAGGCTTTTCTTTTTCTAGTGATAACAAGAATAAAATTATTATGCTTTTTTTTTTTTTTGCCACGTTATGACACCATTATCCCATAGTTTTTTAAATCAAAGATACAACTATGTTGGTGTCCCTTGTCAATTTTACATTCTATTTGCCTTGAGTTTGTGACAATACCAAGAGTTCGTGAAATCAGGGGTCCGTCATCAGGAGATAATTCCTAAAATCATCTGGATTATTCTCCTGGAGCTCCTGCAGCAAAGGCGTATGACATAATTGGTCACGATTAATAAAGCAACCAAATTTTGGTCTAAGCCCTTGTACAGTACACACGGTCCGAGATTCTGACTGAATGTTTCCGATCGGACCGTTTTGTCGGATATTCCGACTGTGTGTGGTCTGCATCGGACTGTTTCCGTCAGAGTATCCGACGGACCAAGTTTTCCAACTTGTTGGTAAAATTTTCCGACAAAATGCTCCGATCGGTCATACTCCGATCATGTGTAGAGAATTCTGATCGGACAAAGTGCCACGCATGCTCAGATCAAATTCCTACACCAAAGCTATTGGCTACTAGTGTGAACGTAGTCCCATCGTAAAGAAATAACGTCATCGTGTCGGATTTTCCGACAACTTTGTCCGACCGTGTGTATGCAACAGTTTCGGACAAAATTTGGTTGTCGGAATCTCCGAACGTGTGTACAAGGGCTAGGAAATCCTCCTCCTCCTCCTGGACTGGACTGGACTTGGGTCAAAGCAATAACTCCAAGGCCAATAATAAATAACACGTTATCTCCTCCGATTCCGCAACATGACTGGTTGACGAACGACCGTTCAGAAATTAATTGAAAAGTGCGAACAGAAATTTGCGAACTGTAAAGTGCAAAATGAAAAATGCCAAATGAAAAGTGCGAATCGACACTCACCAAACTTCTGCTAACACAAAATTAGCAGAAGGAGCACAAAGGGTGGCACCTGACAATTGAACTTCCTCTTTTTCATCCAGTATGTCACTACGTTCGTGTTTGTTGGCCAACAATTGTGTACCATTTGTATGCAAGACAAAATCCAGGCACACGCCTTCGGACAAAAGTCAGAGGTTTTGTCTGTGGAAAATCCGATCGTGTGTACGAGGCTTTAAAAATGTTGCCTTCCTGAAATTTTTGCAAAGACTTCAATATAGTTTGCTGAAATGCATTGAGATCAATAGGGAAATCCAAACTACCGTGGTTCTAGCGTCTTTTAAGGGTTCAATCAAGGGTACACCTGCCTTGTGCCTCCATTGTCCACAGTGCCCCCCACCCCCAATTTGTTGTAGAGTTCCCCAGCCTCCTCCAGAACTAGGCCACCTAGCCTGCTGCCATGTCTGCATCCTTCAGAACTCCCATCCCTGACAGTACTAATCAGCCTACCTCAGAGCCCTCTATCAGAACCCCCAGCCTCATCCAAAGCCCTGGTGCACCTTAAAGTCCCCTCATTTTTCCTACCTTTTTTCTTCCTACTGACCACCGATACCAGGGATTTCTTCCTCCTACTGACAACCAGCCAGAAGGGTGTTTTTCCTCCTAGTGAACATTAACACTGGAGAATCCTTCTTTCCAATCACCACCAACACTGGATCATTCTTCCTTCCATTCACAACCAACACTGGGGCATTTCTTCCTCCTACTAACCACCGCCGGAGCATTATTTTCTTCAAATGATCACCACCTGGCTTTTTTTTTCTCCTTATGGTCACCCACACAGGAACATTTTGGCATTTTTTTGCATTTCCAGTACGCTGTTGCATTAGTTTGTCAGGTATCCAGCAACTTAGGTTGTTTATACTGTATATACTATGACAGAGTCTGATGTAAAATGTCAGACAAGGTGAATGAGAGACATCTGTTGCCCAGAATGCAGATTGGGATAATCATGGGCTCCAGGGAAGCCCGGTGAGGAAAATAGGTCAGTCTCCTTTTAAGAGGCTGATCCTAAAACTCCTTCATTGGGCCTGAAGTGTGAGCTATAGAAGAGATTGGGTGGGTCGGCAGCTTGGCAGTCCTGATCCACAAGTCCACCTGCCAAAATACTAGTTTGTTTTTGTTTTTTTCTGCAGAAGGGCTGATAAGACTCATAAGAATGATGAATAGACAAATTGCTTGGTTGTGCAAGAGCACTTGGATGGTTCACCAAGTAGAACTGTGATTTGTTGAGGCTTTTCACTGATCACCAATGATCAATGAATGTAATGTGGTATTCTTCCCGACGACCCCCAAACAGGCATTCTTCACAGTAACCACCCACGTAATGGTGCATTCTTCTCACTGACTACCAATCTAATAGGATATGCTTCCCACTAACCAATAATGTAAGGGGGCTATTTTCCCACTGACTGACAATGTTGGGGCTGTTTTTCTCACTGACCACCGACGTATGTGTCTCATGGACCACCAATGCGAGGGGCATTCATTCACCCATCGACCGTTAATCTAATAATTTTTAGCAGGAGGTTTCTTGAGATTTTATAATTATTCCAAGGATTTTTGCAGGCTTAAAAGAATGAGGAAGGCTGTTCTAAAGTCATGGAATTTGTGTCCATGCATATCACCTCGTACTGTGACCATTTTGTTGACTTTTCTTGTCTAGCTACAAATATGAATGTGGAGTTGCTGACCTTCAATCTGCTTCTGAAGTTTATGTTAGCGTGTAGTCGTGTAGTCAGATGGCAGTTAATCTACCAGCGTGTGTTTGGGTTGTTGTACTGTAGGTAGTCAGAGCACTTGGGTTAAACCAGTGACCATTTTCCTGATTGTAAGAATGAAAGGTATGAGAAGAAAAAGGACATGTTTTATATTTAGTAGTGGGGACCCTGTGGCCTTTAGTTGCCTTTCTGCATTTTTGCCTGTTCCTTCTGATTATATAGTTACATAGTAGGTGAGGTTGAAAAAAGTCCATCAAGTCCAACCTATGTGTGTGATTATATGTCAGTATTACATTGTATATCCCTGTATGTTTCGGGAAACTATCAATGCCGCCCGCTAAGGCCACCGCCTGTTGATCTTCTAATTTTAATGAGTGACGAGTCTTGTCAAACTCCCTTCTGAGAAAAAGTTTTATCCCTATTGTGAGGGACCCCACTACCCACCCCTGACCATTCCAAGTACCCCTCATTTATCAACACCCTCTGAACTTTTGTTGCCAGTTTTCAATCCATGTACTCACCCTATGGTCCATGCCAACGGACCTTATTTTGTACAGTAAATGTTTATGGGGAACCGTGTCAAAATCAAGATACACCACGTCTACGGGCCTTTCTTTATCTAGATGGCAACTCACCTCCTCATAGAAGGTTAATAGATTGGTTTGGCTAGAACAATTCTTCATTAATCCATGCTGATTACTGCTAATGATACCGTTCTCATTACGAAGATCTTGTATATAGTCCCTTATCATCCCCTCCAGGAGTTTACATACTATTGATGTTAGGCTAACTGGTCTGTAATTCCCAGGGTGATGCGGTAGTATGGCTGGTGGTCATCGGTCCCCCTGCAGGGTTTCTTCTTGCATTTTTACAGCAGTATAGTGCCTCTTGGTAGGTCCCCTGTATGGTTGCCTGAGAAGGATGGGGATTATGCTGTCTTTGTTCTGGAACCAGATGATGACCGAAGTATGTGTACTTCCTCCTGGCACATAAAAGGTGTCCACACACTGGTGTCATTATATTTCAGGCTCTAATTGCTGAGAGAGGCTGAAATCAGGGCAGCATTGGGCCAGTGAATACTACAGACTGCAGGAGTTTTTGACATACTGTTGTGGGTCCTGGGCTGTGTGCAGGGTCCAAACAACAAGCCTCTTAATGAATCCCCACTCTATGGAGCAAGGTGGAGAGGCATCAGGGAGCAATAATGCCTCCTTAGCAGGCTAGATTGGGGTCCATCTCTACTTTCAGCGGTGCACTTCCTAAAGTAAGCCCATTCCAATAGATTGGGGTCCATTTCTACTTTCAGAGCTGTACTTCCTAAGGTAAGCCGATAGCAATATATTGGGGTCCACCTCTACTTTCAGAGCTGTACTTCCTAACGTAAGGCCTTACAGATAGATTGGGGTCTACCTCTACTTTCAGAGCTGTACTTCCTAAAGTAAGCCCATACTAATAGATTGGGGTCCACCTTTACTTTCAGAGCTGTACTTCCTAATGTAAGGCCTTACCAATAGATTGGAGTCTACCTTTACTTTCAGAGCTGTACTTCCTAAGGTAAGCCCCATACCAATAGATTGGGGTCCACCTCTACTTTCAAAGTTGTACTTTCTAAGATAAGCCCATACTATTAGATCAGGGCCCACCTCTACTTTCAGCGGTGCACTTCCTAAAGTAAGCCCATTCCAATAGATTGGGGTCCATTTCTACTTTCAGAGCTGTACTTCCTAAGGTAAGCCGATAGCAGAATATTGGGGTCCATTTCTACTTTCAGAGCTGTACTTCCTAAGGTAAGGCCATACTGATAGATTGGGTTCCACCTCTACTTTCAGAGTTGTACTTCCTAACGTAAGGCCGTACCAATAGTTTGGGGTATACCTCTACTTTCAGAACTGTACTTCCTAAGGTAAGCCCATACCAATAGATTGGGGTCCACCTCGACTTTCAAAGCTGTACTTTCTAAGATAAGCCTATACTTAGCCCTTGTACACACGGTCGGAGATTCCGACAACCAAATCTGATGGATTTTGTCCGAAACTGTTGCATACACACGGTCGGACAAAGTTGATGGAAAATCTGATCGTTCAGAACGTGATGACGTAATTTCGTTACGATGGGACTACGTTCAGGCTAATAGCCAATAGCTTTGATGTAGGAATTTGATCTGAGCATGCGTGGCACTTTGTCCGATCGGAATTCTCTACACATGATCGGAGTATGTCCGATCGGAGCATTTTGTCGGAAAATATTTCCGGCAAGTTGGAAAATTTGGTCCGATGGATATTCCGACGGAAACAGTCCAATGCAGACCACACACAGTCGGAATATCCGACAAAATGCTCCGATCGGACACATTCCGTTGGAATCTCCGATCGTGTGTACAAGGGCTAATAGATCAGGGTCCACCTCTACTTTCAGAGCTGCACTTCCTAAGGTATGCCCATACCACATAGCTTGTGAATATTGATTTAGGTTACTGGGCTCTTAGCAATGCTTTTCTACTCATTATATTTTTGAGGTAGTCCAGCCTATTAAGAATGGGGGGGATTGTAAAATTAAGCTTTCCGATTCATATAACAATCTTTGTATGAAAAATGTATCCTGCTTATTATAGGATTAGAGTCTGCCGTTTGCAATGGGGTTCTTATGAACAGATCAGCTAATTTGCTTAACACATTTACGTCCTTCTTAAAAAAAAAAAGCACCTTGAGGCGAGGAAGGACAAGGTTATCAGCGCCACTCTAGTCCCTAGTTATTATAGAATCCACTTCACTAAAAAAAGCATTTTGGTGACAGCAATAAAGTGCTTTTAATTTGCACTTGTATTCATCTGAAATCAGTTAGTCCCTTTAAATTGAAAACACTCACTAAATGCTTTTCATTTGCATAATCTTTATCTAATTAAACATTCAGTCTGCCATGAAAGAAACTAATTATTTCTTTCTTTGACAGAGACAAATGCAACAAATGAGGCACACAATCTCTGAGATGTAACTTTTTATTCTGCTCTCAGCACTACCACTGCGCGGATAATATTTAAAATATCTAAAGAATGTCTGCACTTTTAACATCATTTGGTATTAGTAATATGACCAGTAAAATAATGCAAGTTAGAAGTTTAGATTGCCTTTTCTTATCCCTTGCTGTTCCATAAAAACGCTAATAAAAACCCAACCCGTCTGCTAACTGATTGAGCCAAGGTGATAAAGTCAGAGGCGTAGCTAGAACCTTTAGGGTCCCGGTGCAAGCAACCATGAAGGCTCCCCCCCTAACCCAATGGTCCCGGGGCCCTTTCCTCTAGTTCAGCACTTTGAACGGATGTAGAGTAGAGAAGACAGCAGATAAACAGGTATAACTTATGTAGGAGGATTTGTTTCATCTCTGTGTTTCATCTGAGGATAGACCCTTCACTGGGTATATTTGAGGATTTGCATATGTTGGAGCATACAGTGCCTTGCGAAAGAATTCGGCCTCCTTGAACTTTTCAACCTTTTGCCACATTTCAGGCTTCAAACATAAAGATATAAAATTTAAATTTTTTGTGAAGAATCACCAACCAGTGGGACACAATTGTGAAGTGGAACGAAATCTATTGGATAATTTTAACTTTTTTAGCAAATAAAAAACTGAAAAGTGGTGCGTGCAAAATTATTCGGCCCCTTTACTTTCAGTGCAGCAAACTCACTCCAGAAGTTCAGCGAGGATCTCTGAATGATCCAATGTTGTCCTAAATGACTGATGGTGATAAATAGAATCCACCTGTGTGTAATCAAGTCTCTGTATAAATGCACCTGCTCTGTGATAGTCTCAGGGTTCTGTTGAAAGCGCAGAGAGCATCATGAAGACCAAGGAACACACCAGGCAGGTCCGTAATACTGTTGTGGAGAAGTTTAAAGCCGGATTTGGATACAAAAAGATTTCCCAAGCTTTAAACATCCCAAGGAGCACTGTGCAAGCGATCATTTTGAAATGGAAGGAGTATCAGACCACTGCAAATCTACCAAGACCTGGCCGTCCCTCTAAACTTTCAGCTCAGACAAGGAGAAGACTGATCAGAGATGCAGCCAAGAGACCCATGATCACTCTGGATGAACTGCAGAGAACTACAGCTGAGGTGGGAGAGTCTGTCCATAGGACAACAATCAGTCGTACACTGCACAAATCTGGCCTTTATGGAAGAGTGGCAAGAAGAAAGCCATTTCTCAAAGATATCCATAAAAAGTCTCGTTTAATGTTTGCCACAAGCCACCTGGGAGACACACCAAACATGTGGAAGAAGGTGCTCTGGTCAGATGAAACCAAAATCCAACTTTTTGCCCACAATGCAAAACGATATGTTTGGCGTAAAAGCGACACAGCTCATCACCCTCAACACACCATCCCCACTGTCACACATGGTGGTGGCAGCATCATGGTTTGGGCCTGCTTTTCTTCAGCAGGGACAGGGAAGATGGTTAAAATTGAGGGGAAGATGGATGCAGCCAAATACAGGATCATTCTGGATGAAAACCTGTTGGAGTCTGCAAAAGACCTGAAACTGGGATGGAGATTTATCTTCCAACAAGACAATGATCCCAAACATACAGCAAAATCTACAAAGGAATGGTTCACCAATAAACGTATCCAGGTGTTAGAATGGCCAAGTCAAAGTCCAGACCTGAATCCAATCGAGAATCTGTGGAAAGAGCTGAAAACTGCTGTTCACAAACGCTCTCCATCCAACCTCACTGAGCTCGAGCTGTTTTGCAAGGAAGAATGGGCAAGAATTTCAGTCTCTCGATGTGCAAAACTGATAGAGACACCCCAAGTGACTTGCAGCTGTAATCGCAGCAAAAGGTGCCTCTACAAAGTATTAACGCAAGGGGGCCGAATAATTTTGCACGCCCCACTTTTCATTTTTTTATTAGTTAAAAAAGTTTCAAAAATCCAATAGATTTCGTTCCACTTCACAATTGTGTCCCACTTGTTGGTGATTCTTCACAAAAAAAAAATTTTTTAGATCTTTATGTTTGAAGCCTAAAATGTGGCAAAAGGTTGAAAAGTTCAAGGGGGCCGAATACTTTCGCAAGGCACTGTATATATATTTTTTTGGGATATGCCATATGGACACTTTTCATTATGTAGGGGTGTTTTATGTTGATCATTTCACTATGTTAATATTTAGGAGTTTTTTAGAATTTAGTGCGCTAAATTATTTCTCTCTCTTTTTACATTGACATTTGTTTCACCTCATTTGCATATTCATTGAATATTAAGTGGCAGCAAAGATACGTGTTTTTCATTAGCGCACACATATATGTCAGGGTTTATTACCACTTTAAAGCGGAACTTCTCCCAAAAGGGGAAGTTCTTCTCTTCCCCCCCCCCCCCATCTCCTCCTCCTTATCGGGCACTTTTTTTCTGGGGGGGGTGCTGATACCTGGCTTTGATAGGTACCCTCTCCCCATTTCCGTTGTCCCCTTCCTTCCCCCCACCCTTCTGGTCCCAGAAAACTGCAGGACCATTCATGAAGAGTAACGCGGCTTGCGCATGCTCATTTGGAAGCAGGCTGTGGAGACACAAGGCAACACTGCTGTTTCCCTTAGTTAAGATGCCGACTCCTAAACCCAAAGCCGATTGAAGAATCAGCTAGAGTGAGGACTGTACTGGATCCTGGGGCAGGTAGGTGCCCTTTTATTAAAATATAAATACTGTAGCTGCTGAATTTGAAATTTTTTGGGGGTGGGGGCGGAGTTCGTCTTTAACCTCTTTATGCCGACCGTACGCAAATATGCGGCCTCACTGCACTGGTCTTTTTTTCCGTGGCGCCGCATATTTGCGTATCTCCCTTTTGTGCGGCGCGTTCTCCCAGCACAGAGACTGGGGTCTTAGCCCTTGTACACACGGTCGGAGATTCCGACAACCAAATCCGTCGGATTTTGTCCGACGGATTTTGTCCGAAACTGTTGTATACACACGGTCGGACGAAGTTGTCGGAAAATCCGATCGTTCAGAACGTGATGACATTATTTCGTTACGACGGGACTATGTTCAGGCTAGTAGCCAATAGCTTTGATGTAGGAAACAGTCAGATGGAGACCACACACAGTCGGAATATCCGACAAAACGCTCCGATCGGACACATTCCGTCGGAATCTCCGATCGTGTGTACAAGGGCTAACTGAGAGCCCCTGGGCCCCGTTGTAACGATCGGGACCTGAGACGTTCGATTCCAGATCACCTGATCACAGTGATAACCTCTGATTGGTAATCACAGTGATCAGTCACTGTGAAGCCCGCCCCCCGTGTTTGATATCTCGTTGAATGGAGGAGAGAGATAAATTGCATATTTCTCTATCCTTGCAGAGATAGAGAAAAAAAAAAGTGTGCATAGAAAAATAATTATAATAATAATAATTTAAAAGAAAAAAAAGAAACCTAGCTCAAGGTTTGATCTAGGTCAGCCCCAGGTTAGTGTTTGGGTCAAAGGTCAAAGGTCAGTATTTTTTTTTTATGCATAGGATTTTATTTTTATTTTTTATTGGTATCAGTGGCATTTAGTGTCAGTGAATTTTAGGTAGGATAAAAAACAAAATGTTCACTATTGTTTCTGGGCTGTACTATGGGTACAAACACCAACATACACATATGTGGTGTCGCCGCGAGCAGGAAAATTTGTTTTGTTTTGGTGGTAGGTTATGGTACTAGCAAGAAATATACAGTTAAATTTTTTGAATTTTTATTTTAATTTTTATTTTTTTTACAATTTTTGGACAGTTTTCCTTAGATAATAAATTAAAAAAACATCAGGAGATATCCATAACTATTTACCACCAAATGAAAGCTCAATTTGTCCTGAAAAAGTCAAAGTTGCAAAAATTGGGCTTAGGCATTAAGATTTGTTTTACCCTTGGGCGTAAAGGGGTTAATGTTAGATTCTCACATCTCGGGCATTAATGAGCACGTGCATGGCAAAAGGTACCCCCCAAAGTGCAGGGCGAGTGACCCCCCGCCCACAAGTTTGTATGGTGTGAAAATTTCCGGTGAGAGTTTTGTATATTAGAAGCAGGATTGTTAAATAATAATTTAAGACCTTTCATAAAACCCTGAGGAGCACCATAAAGCTTCTCTTTAATGGACATCCCTTTGCCATCAAGTCACTCTGAATTTTAACACTCTACAGATTTTCTATATATGATTTGTAACAAGTCCCCCCCATGGTTTCTTTATAGTGCATACCACTGTGAGCTCTTAGAACTTTACTGCCTGAAAAACCAGAGACACATGTTGTGAGAAAAGCACTGAAACCTGGAAAAATACTTCAAGGTGGTGTCCACCACCGGTCAAAGACAGTGGCGGCTGGTGGTCAAAATTTTGGGAGGGAGGCGCAAACAAACTGAAAAGAAAAACATCAATTGCAGCCACTGTGCCATCAAATGCAGCTACTGTGCCCATCAATTTCCGCCACTGTGCCCAACAAACGCAGCTATTGTGCCCAACAATTGCGGCCACTGTGCCCATCAAGCGCAGCCACTGTGCCCATCAAGCGCAGCCACTGTGCCCATCAAGCGCAGCCACTGTACCCATCAAATGCAGCTGCGGTACCCATCAATTGCTGACAGTGTGCTCATCAATTGCCGCTACTGTGCCCCATCAAATGCTGCCAGTGTGCATCGCCTGGCACTTACCTGTCTCGCAGCGGGTCAGCGGCGGTGTCCTGCACGCTCCTCGATGTCTTCTTCCATCATCTCTATCAGACATCCAATCACAGTGCCTGACGTCTCAGCCAACCAGGTGATAGGTAACAGCACCTGACTGGCTGAGAGGCAGTTCAGTGTTAGCGAAGCAAATTCCTTCACTTTGCTAACACACAGCTGAGTGAACAGCGAACGCACAGCATTGCGCCCGCTGTGCTGCTCTAATCAGGTGCTTCAAAAAAGACACCCCTGCAGCTTTAATTCAGGTGCCCAGTGCCCGAAAACCTGAATAGGGGTTGTCAGCGGCGACCATAGATAGATTCATGCAATGTATGAATCTATCTATGGTGGTAGAGTAGTGCCAGGAGAGAGGGGGCGGCGCTCCTGTGCCCTTTATGGACGCACCGCCACTGGTCAAACATGAGCCTTTAATGTTATCAGGGCTGAGTGTCAGGGAACTTGGGGCTACAGGTACATTTCTTGACAACTCAATGGCATCATAAATGGATTGACTACGCCCAGTGATGTATTTTGATTTTGTGCTGCCCTAGGCAAGTCTAAAATCGGGTGCCCCTCCCCCCACCCTCATCTAAATTTGTCCCACCCCAGCTCCTTTAAAATTGCGGACGCCCATGCAAGGGCGACAAACAATGTAATTTCTACTATCCATAGGTAACATTTTAAAATAGGATTTTTATAACAGCTTACCTGTAAAATCCTTTTCTTTGAAGTACATCATGGGACACAGAACCATAGTAATTACTATGTGGGTTATAGGCCACCATCAGGTGATGGACCCTGGCACACCCTAAACAGGAAGTTGCCTCCCTATATAACCTCTCCCACTACTGGGAGTACCTCATTTTTTGTACCAAAGCAATAAACTTGTATACTAGAAAAAAGGGGCGGGACCTCTGTGTCCCGTGATGTACTCCAAGAAAAGGATTTTACAGATAAGCTGGTATAAAAATCCTATTTTCTTAATCATACATCACGGGACACAGAGCCATAGTAATTACTATGTGGGATGTCCCAGAGCAATGCCAACTGAGGGGAGGGAGACACAACAGAATTAGGGCAACATGAGACTAGAGGAGTTATACTGCTGCCTGCAGCACGCTACACCCAAAGGCGATATCCTCATGCCTTTTTACATTCACCTGCTAAAATCTGGTAAATGTATGGACTGAAGACCAAGTTGAGGCCTTGCAGATTTGCACTCCCACGAAGCACTAGCAGTCCTAGTGGGCTTTTGATTTGAGAGGGTAAAATCCTCCTCTTTAAACCATAAGCCTGAACAGTTATTTCCTGAATCCATTTAGAAATAGATTTCGATGCTGCCTGTTCTCTTTTAGAACCTTCATGCAACACACAAAACATAAATTTTTCAAATCTGAACAGTTGCCTTTAAGTAGACCTTGACTGCTCTCCCCACATCAAGAGAATGTAGTGATGTTTCTTCCATAGAACAGGGTTCTGGAAAAAAATGAAGGTAGAACAATATCCTGGTTTAGATAAAAATCTGACACTACCTTTGGCAGACAGTGAGGACGCAATAATACCTTATCCTTGAGAATAATAATATGCCTCTTTACAACTCTGATACCCATCTTGCAGAAGATATGTTTACCAGAAAAACTAGTTTCCTTGTCAAAAGGACCAAGGGAATATGTCGTATCGGGTCAAAAAGTTGTAACGCCGACAGAACTAAATTCAAGTCCCAAGGGTTCAGGGGTGACCTAACCGGGGGATTAAGCCGCGTTACCCCCTGAAAAAAACTATGAACCAAAGAATGCGAAGCAAGTGGTCGTTGAAACAATACCGATAAGGCCGAGACCTGGCCTTTAGAAGGCCAGCTTAATTTCTAACCCCATCTGGAGAAAGTCAAGGATTCTACCTATGACATACTTCCTGGGGTGCCAAACCCTGGATTCATCCCAGGAGAAATATGCCTCCCAGACTCATGCACTCTGCGGTGTAGTTGTGCATCATGGGAAATGTAGTTCAGAAACATCTGGGGTGCCAAGGTTCACCATCACTGCTCTATAATATGTGATTCTGGATGCCGTTTTCCTTGCATTAACCAAGGTAGATACCACTGAACTTACATCTCACATTTCTTCAGAATGTGGGTCTCAATAACCAAACCATTAAATTTAGTGTTTGTAAGGTAGGATGGAATACCGGACCTTGCGAGAGAAGGTCTGGGCGTGGTGGTAGGATCCATGGGACCCCTACTACCATCCTTATGATCTCTGCATACCAAGAACTCCTGGGCCATGCTGGGGGCCACAAGAATCATCGACTTCCCTTCCTTTTTGATCCTGCAAAGAAGTCGTGGACACAGGCAGAATAGGAGGGAATGCATAAATCAGTGAAAACTGATTCCATGGGAACACCAAGGCATCTGTTCCGCATGCTAGCGGATCCTTTGTTCTTGACACCATGTTGAGGATTTCTTTGTTGAACCTGGACGCAAACAGATCTACGTCTGGGATTCCCCATCTTTGACATATTGACAGGAAGATATCGGGGTGAAGGAACCATTCTCCCAGGAACAATGCTGGCGAATGGCGATTCAAGTAGTCTGCCTGCCAATTTTCTATTCCTAGAATAAAGACTGCCGATAGGCAAAGTACATTGTTTTTTGCCCAACATAGGATATGATTCACCTCTCTCTGGGCCGCACAACTTCTTGTGCCCCCCTTGGTGATTGATATAGGCCATTGCTGTGGCATTGTCGGATTGGATCCTGACAGGACAATTCTGTAAACTGAATGTTCAGGCGCTCAAGGGCCAAGTGCTCTGCCCGAATCTCTAGAATGTTAATAAGCAAGGTCATTTCTGATCTGGGCCACTTCTCTTGGACAGTTGCCTCTTCCAAGACTGCTCCCAAACCTAAAAAAGGTTGTTACCACTTCCCAGGTAACTGTAGGAAGGATTTTCCCCTTTGCAGATTTTTGGTTATTAACCATTAACTGAGGCTCCGGTGCACTTTTGGCGTCAGACACATTGGGAAATCTAGAGCTTGAACCTTCTTGTTCCAAGCTGATAGGATACTGTTTTCCAGCAGTCTCGAATGAAACAGACAGGGCCGTCTTTAAGGCAGGGCAAAAGGGGCAGCTGCCCTGGGCCCTGTGATTGTTGTGGGGCCCAAAGCAGCTGCCTCATAATTGCCAACTATCCCAGTTTAAATTCCCTTGTCCTTTGAAGTTTTAACCCTGTGCTGTGTCTCAATATCTCAGTGTGAATTGATGGTACTAATGCCACCCAGCTTTTCCCTATTGTTGTGTACAGATGACTTACCTGCAGACCCTGTGTTTACATATAAATAACCGGCATTCATATGTAAATAGCGGCGGCATTACTAAGTAAATAGCTGCGGTCGGTGGCATTCATATGTATATCATGCTCCCCTGCAGTGAGGAGATGATGGGCTGTAACCTTTATCAACCAATCAGTGAGCAGTATTGCTGTACAGTAATCTCTAGCAACCAATTAACAAGCAGAAATCATGTGATGTAACCTCTAGCAACTAATCAGTGAGCTGTAATGTGTGCTGTAACCTCTAGCAACCAGTCAGTAAGCAATAATGATAGCTGTAACCGCTGGCAACCAATTGCAATTGCTGCCTGATCTGACACAGTAACTGATTTTAAGTCTACCTGTTATTTATTGTATGTCTCAGAGCAGGTGGAGAGTGAAATTGCATGGGGGAGCCCCAAGAATTTTTTTGCCCAGGGTCCAAACGATATTAAAGATGGCCCTGGAAACTGAGCATAATGAACGGCCTCGAATGAAGCCACCATCTTTCCCAACAACCTCATGCAAAGCTCATGCAAAGGATTCATCTTGATTCGACCACCTGAATCAGTTATGGCGCTGATCTTTGCCTGGGGCAAGAATACCCTTTTATGGGTGTGTCTATGATCCGACTCAAGTATTCTAGCCTCCTTCATTGTTTTAAGGAAGATTTCTCTAGGTTGAGAATCCAACCTAGGTATTCCAGGTAGTTGAATGTGGTGTCCATACTTTGGTGTAAGCGGGCTGCTGACTGATCTATCAAGAGCAGATCGTCTAGGTAAACTATAATCGTTATACCTTGGGCCCTTTATCTGGCTAGAGGAGGGGCCAGAACCTTTGTAAACACTCAAGGTGCAGTAGCTAGACTGGAAAGCAGAGCTACAAACTGAAAATGAAGATTTTCTACCTTGAAAAGTAGATATTACTGGTGAGCGGGGAAATAGGCACATGGAGTTATGCATCCTTGATGACGATTGACTCCAGAAGTTCTCCTCCTTGTAGGATGGAGAACACTGATTGGATTGACTCCATGCGAAAAAAGAGCGCATATTCAGGAACCAATTTCGATTTTTGAGATCCAGAATGGGTTTGACATCTCCATTCGGTTTTGGCACCGTGAAAAAATGTTTTGAACAACACCCCAACCCGTGCTCTTTCATGGGGACCACCATGATCACTTTTTGCCAAAAGATGGTCCAATGCTTGAAAGAAAGATTTATTTTTCTCTGGATCCTTAGGAACGTTTGATCTGAGAAAATGAGGAGATGGGAACTCTTGGAACTCCAGTTTGTACCCTGGAGCTATTGAGGAAGTCCCCCATCTGTCTCGACACTCTTCCTGCCAGACCCTTGAGAACTGCAAAAGTATTCTCCCTAGTCGAGCGAGCGAGGGTGCCTCCTCATAAGGAAGCTTTAGTATTTTGTAGGTTTTCTCCCCCAAGACGTCTTTTGTCCCTGGGTTTGACCATGAGTATTACCTCTTGAACTTGACGGCGGAAGCCATCGTGACTGCCTAGAGGCTGATGCCCCTGGCACTGGAGAAGGAGCTTGTTAAAATGAAATACATTTACTCTTTTTCTTAAATGGCAAAGGGGTACTTTTCCATTAGAAATTCTTTGGATGTATTATCCAAGTTTCATCGCAAAAAGGAAGACTAGCCAGGAGCTTCTTGCATGGTTCTTAGTGAAAGGCACGAGGTCTGAAGAAAAGAATTTCTCATAGCGATTATTGCAAACATAAAGCTGCTAGTAGCAGCCTGCTGAACAGGATAACCTTGAGCACCTGTTTAAACTGGTCTCTCAAGGATTGACCAATTACTGTCAGCGCAGGCTGAACACTCAACCTGCCAGAGAAAAAAGTGTTTTTTAATTGGAATTCCAACTTTTTATCCATTGGATCCCTAAGCATTTTAGCATTGTCTGCCGGACAAGTCAAACTTTTATTCACAGAGCATATAGCAGTGCTAATTGCTGGTATCCCCACTTAGTGAATTTTTTCATCCATAGGATGAAGTGTTAAAAAAACTTTTTAGGAGGGAAAAATGCTTATCTGGGTGATCCTACTAAGATACAATGAATGGACAGGAAAGGCATGCACAGCTTGAGGAGGCTTTAGCGAATCCAAACAGTTTTAGCCCTTTTTGGGGTTGATTCAAACCCCCCATCTGACCATAGCCGATGCACAAATGCAGAGGTACTACCAGAAGAAATCGCATCCACTGCTTGAGCAATAGTCCAGCAACTGCCGCTGCTATTAACACTCAGCCTGATGCTATTACATGCCCCTTTTGCTCTTGTGTCCCTCTGACATCTGCAGCCAGCAAACATTGAGCTTTTAAATATACTCCCAAGCTGGACATTGCTGCACGCCAGCACCATGCTAAGCCCCGCTTCTTCCGTCACATTGCGCCCCCCCCCCCCTATTTTCAAAAGAGGGTTTTCCCGCATGAGCATCACAGTTCATCCGAGTACCCGAGTACCTGTCAAAGTCCATCTGAGTACCCGAGTACCTGTCATAGTTCATCTGAGTACCCGAGTACTGCAGGTGCTTCCATCTTCACCCGGGCTTCCTTCCAGGTTTGCATATTCCGGCTGTGTGACTGGCCAGAGGAGTGATGACGTCACGCCTGTCTCCAGCTGTGTGACTGGCCAGAGGCACGATGATGTCACGCCTGCCTCCGGCTGTGCGACTCCCGCCTCTGGCTGTGTGACTGGCCAAAGGCGCGATGACGTCACTCCCACCTCTGGCTGTGTGACTGGCCAAAGGCACAATGACATCCCTCCCGCCTCTGACTGGCCAAAGGCGCTATGACGTCACTCCCACCTCCAGCTGTGTGACTTGCCAGAGGCGCGATGAAATCACTCCCGTCTCCGGCTGTGTGACTGGCCAGAGGCACGATGACGTCACTCCCCCCTCCGGCTGTGTGACAGGCCAGAGGAACAATTAAGTCACTCCCGCCTCCGGCTGTGTGACTGGACAGAGGAGCAATTAAGTCACCCCCACCTTCGGCTGTGTGACTGGCCAGAGGCGCGATGACGTCACTCCCACCTCCTGCTGTGACTGGCCAGAGACACGATGACGTCACTCCCACCTCCGGCTGTGTGACTGGCCAGAGGCGCAATGACATCACTCCTGCCTCCGACTGTGTGACTTGCCAGAGGCGCGATGACGTCACTCCCACCTCCGGCTGTGTGTCTGGGCAGAGGCACAATGACATCACTCCTGCCTCCAGCTGTGTGACTGGCCAGAGGCGCGATTGCATCACTCCCATCTCTGGCTGTGTGACTGGCCAGAGGAGTGATGATGTCACTCCCGCCTCCGGCTGTGTGACTGGCCAAAGGCACGACAACGTCACTCCCGCCTCCGGCTGTGTGACTTGCCAGAGGTGCGAAGACATCACTTTCACCTCCAGCTGTGTGACTGGCCAGAGGCGCAATTATGTCACTTTCACCTCCAGCTGTGTGGCTGGCAAGAAGCATGATGGTATCACTCCCGCCTCCAGCTGTGTGGCTGGCCAGAGGCACAATGGCGTCACTCCCGCCTCCGTCACTCCTGCGCAATCTCGGGAGCTGCCATTTACGGCACAGGACTCTGAAGGAACAGCCCTGGTGGCCGTTCCTTTAGAGCGTATGCGCCGGTGATGTTGCCAACTACATGTACTGTAAATATCTCCTAAATGGTGCATTACCTATAGGTAAAAGTCAGAGATGGGAGTTTACTTCCACTTTAACTGCTTCCCGCCCGGCCTATAGTAAAATGATGGCCGGGCGGGAGCTTTGCCGTTCTGGATGGATGTCATATGGCACTCTGGAGCTGTGGTGCGATCTGTCACCCGCTGAGTCCAACAGACTAGTGTACCGGGCCGCTGCCGGTACCATGTAATTACTGTGACCAATCACAGCAGATCACATGCCATTCATTGTTCACTATAGTGTTGATCTCTGTGATTGGTCACAGTGATCACATGGTACAGACAGGGCCAATAAGAGCCCATCTGTACCATGTGATTAGCTGTGGCCAATCACAGGTAATCACAATAGTATACACTGAATGAATGGATTTCATTCAGAATTTTTTTTTGTTTATAGCAGTGATATTCACTGTTTTCAAACAATAATAGTGTGTAAAAAAAAAAAAAAAAAATCCCGATCACTTCCTCCCCAGAGTAGTACAATGTTACTATGGTAATATTGTATTGCTCTGGTCACAGTTTGTAAAGAAAAAAAAAATGTTTTTTTTTTTACATACCGTCACCAGTCACTGAACCTGATCACCGCCAAACCAGTAAATAATGACTATGTACTGCCTGGGTGACAGTATGTAAAAAAATAAATATTGTGAATTTTTTTATTTTTTTCTTTAAGTACAGTTGTGCTCAAAAGTTTGCACACCCTGGCAGAAATTGTGACATTTTGGCATTTATATTGAAAATATGATTGACCATGCTAAAAAACTGTCTTTTATTTAAGTAGTGATCACATGAAGCCATTTATTATCACATATAGTTTTATGGATCCTTTTTAAATCATAATGATAACAGAAATCACCCAAATGGCCCTGATAAAAAGTTTACATACCCTGGTACAGACACAGAAGGTGGCACACACAGTTTTAAAATGGCAAGTAAAGGTTAATTTTCTCACATTTGGGCTTTTTAAGACCCAATTCGTTTCTGTGTATAAACAGTCAATAGCTCTCACATGGATGCACTAAGCAGGCTAGACACTGAGCCATGGAGAGGTAGAAAAGAACAGTCAAAAGACCTGCGTAACAAGGTAATTAAACTTTACAAAGATGGAAAAGGATATAAAAAGATACCCAAAGCCTTGACTATGCCAGTCAGTACTGTTTAATCACTTATTAAGAAGTGGAAAATTTGGGGCTTTTTTGATACCAAGCCAAGGTCAGGTAGACCAAGAAAGATTGCAGCCACAACTGGTGGAAGAATTGCTCAGGATACAAAGAAAACCCCCCACAGGTAACAGCAGGAGAAATACAGGCTGTTCTGGAAAAAGATGGTGTGGTTGCTTTTAACCGGTTCCCGACCAGCGCACGCCGATGTACGTCGGCAGAATGGCACGGGCAGGCAAATGGGTGTACCTGTACGTTCCTTTAAATTTGCCGCCCTGCCATCGCAAGCACGCCGGTGGCAGCAATGCAGAGGCGTGCGCACAGGGTGTGCCAGGCGTGCCTGGGCACACCCTTATCACTCCGCACAGTGCAGATCCTCCCTCCTCCCCTGGCTCCCCTACGCAGCTCTGCTGGCTTACTTCCCCTTCTCACCCACCAGCTGCACACACAGAGGGATGTTTTAGAACGAGTGGGGGAAGGGGTCTGTAAATATGTAATTTACCAGCCCCTTCCCTTTCCGAATGAACACAGTGAGTGATCGGTACAATGTGTTTGACCTTTGGAGTGCACACCCTAATGCAATAGGCTGCCCACTCCTATGGTTAAATGAATTGTCTCACCCCTTTCTGCTGGAAAGCTTGTTCTTTCGAAAAACAACAGACTTACTTGGCTGGATCACCAGATGAAAAAAGAAGAAATAAAGTCTAGAAAAGAAAACTAACGCAGACATCACATCTAAGGATTGGTAAGCTGCAATATAATACATTTTTGCTTTTGTGTTTAATACCGCTTTAGCTATCGATCAAAAGCCACTTACATTGTGTAACATATCGATCGAATGGGTTTTTGATATAAATCATTATTACAATCTGAAGAGATTGATTGGAAAATACATTGATCATTTATCGGACTGTGCATGGTCACCATTAGATTTACCAGCAAAGGTCTACCCGATAGTATAAAAACTGATTGGATAGGTTAGGTAGGCCCTCATATTCTATCTATCTATCTATCTATCTATCTATCTATCTATCTATCTATCTATCTATATTTTAGTAAATCTAGAGTTGATTGTACAAAGATTGTTCGGTCAGCCTGTAACACATATGGTGGTCCTAAGGCTGATCTTAGGAGTAGTGGTTATTGTACTTAGTCTATTACAGCTCCCCCCAGTGGTGTAATAGAGGTATAAATCAATGCGGTGGGAATTTCGAGAGAGGTGGGGGGGGGGGGTCCTAAGCCTAATTTACAGGGGTAGTGGTTATTGTACTTAGTCTATTACAGCTCCCCCTAGTGGTGTAATAAAGGTGTATATCACAGCGGGGGAACTTTCGGACGGATGGAAGGGGTCCTAAGCCTGATTTACAAGGGCAGTGCTTATTGTACTCAGTCTATTACAGCTCCCCCTGGTGGTGTAATAGAGGTATAAATCACAGCGGGGGAACTTTGGGACGGATGCGGGGGTCCTAAGGCTGGTCTACAGGGGTAGTAGTCATTGTACTCAGTCTATTAAACATCCCACTAGGGGTGTAATAAAGGTATAAATCACAGCAGTGGAACTTTCGGATGGATGGGGGGGTCCTAAGCCTGATCTACAGGGGTAGGGGTCATTGCATTGGGGGGGGTCCTAAGCCTGGTATACAGGGGGTAGTGGTCATTTTACTGGGGGGGTCCTAAGCCTGGTCTACAGGGGTAGTGGTTATTGTACTTAGCCTATTACAGCTCCCCCTAGTGGTGTAATAGAGGTATAAATCACCGCAACAGAACTTCCGTACGGATGGGGGGGGGGGGGGGGGGGTTCTAAGCCTGATCTACAGGGGTAGTGATTATTGTACTTAGTCTATTACAGCTCCCCCTAGTGGTGTAATAATGGTATAAATCACATCGGTGGAACTTTCGGATGGATGGGGGGGGAGGGGTCCTAAGCGTGATCTACAGGGGTAGTGATTATTGAACTGGAGGGGTCCTAAGCCTGGTCTACAGGGGTAGTGGTTACTGTACTCAGTCTATTACAGCTCCCCCTAGTGGTGTAATAGAGGTATAAATCACCGCAACTGAACTTTTGGACGGATGCGGGGGTCCTAAGCCTGGTCTACAGGGGTAGTGATCATTGTACTCAGTCTATTGCAGCTCCCACTAGAGGTGTAATAGAGGTATAAATCACAACGGTGGAACTTTCGGACGGATGGGGGGGGGGGGGTCCTAAGCCTGATCTACAGGGGTAGGGGTCATTGTATTGGGGGGGTCCTAAGCCTGGTATACAGGGGTAGTGGTCATTTTACTGGGGGGGGGGGGGTCCTAAGCCTGGTCTACAGGGGTAGTGGTTATTGTACATAGCCTATTACAGCTCCCCCTAGTGGTGTAATAGAGGTATAAATCACTGCAACGGAACTTCCGTACGGATGGTGGGAGGGGGGTCCTAACCCTGATCTACAGGGGTAGTTGCCATTATACTGGGGGGTCCTAAGCCTGATCTACAGGGGTAGGGGTTATTGTACTGGGGGGGGGGTCCTAAGCCTGATCTACAGGGGTAGTAATTATTGTACTGGGGGGTCCTGAGCCTGATCTACAAGGGTAGTGATTATTGTACTGGGGGGTCCTGAGCCTGATCTACAGGGGTAGTGATTATTGTACTGGGGGGGTCCTAAGCCTGATCTACAGGGGTAGTGGTCATTTTACTGGGGGGGGGGGGGGGTCCTAAGCCTGGTCTACAGGGGTAGTGGTTATTGTACTTAGCCTATTACAGCTCCCCCTAGTGGTGTAATAGAGGTATAAATCACTGCAACGGAACTTCCGTACGGATGGTGGGAGGGGGGTCCTAACCCTGATCTACAGGGGTAATGATTATTGTACTGGGGGGGGTCCTAAGCCTGATCTACAGGGGTAGTTGCCATTATACTGGGGGGTCCTAAGCCTGATCTACAGGGGTAGGGGTTATTGTACTGGGGGGGGGGGGTCCTAAGCCTGATCTACAGGGGTAGTAATTATTGTACTGGGGGGTCCTGAGCCTGATCTACAAGGGTAGTGATTATTGTACTGGGGGGTCCTGAGCCTGATCTACAGGGATAGTGATTATTGTACTGGGGGGGTCCTAAGCCTGATCTACAGGGGTAGTGGTCATTTTACTGGGGGGGGGGGGGGGGTCCTAAGCCTGGTCTACAGGGGTAGTGGTTATTGTACTTAGCCTATTACAGCTCCCCCTAGTGGTGTAATAGAGGTATAAATCACTGCAACGGAACTTCCGTACGGATGGTGGGAGGGGGATCCTAACCCTGATCTACAGGGGTAATGATTATTGTACTGGGGGGGGTCCTAAGCCTGATCTACATGGGTAGTTGCCATTATACTGGGGGGTCCTAAGCCTGATCTACAGGGGTAGGGGTTATTGTACTGGGGGGGGGGGGGGTCCTAAGCCTGATCTACAGGGGTAGTAATTATTGTACTGGGGGGTCCTGAGCCTGATCTACAAGGGTAGTGATTATTGTACTGGGGGGTCCTGAGCCTGATCTACAGGGGTAGTGATTATTGTACTGGGGGGGTCCTAAGCCTGATCTACAGGGGTAGTGGTCATTGTGACTAACAAAACAAAAAAGGAAGGACCTTTCTCCTTCTGTTGTATCCCGCCAGTAACATAGCGCTCCAGCAGCAGGAAAAAGAAAAGTAGCTACCTTTGGTTTCGGCGGACACATAAGACAAATAGTTTATATCAAAAATATTTTATTTCTTTCTAATCATAAAATAATAAACCCCAATTAAATTACACCAATCCATCCTCGGTGTCCACACAAACAAACCCCTAAATGACACAAAAATCATCCCTGTTAGGTGGTGGTGGTCATTGTATTTGGGGGTCCCAAGCCTGGTGTACAGGGGTAGTGATTATTGTACTTATTCTATTACAGCTCCCCCTAGTGGCGTAATAATGGTATAAATCACATCAGTGGAACTTTCGGATGGATGGGGGGGAGGGGTCCTAAGCCTTATCTACAGGGGTAGTGATTATTGTACTGGGGGGGGGGGGGGTCCTAAGCGTGATCTACAGGGGTAGTGGTCATTGTATTGGGGGGTCCTAAGCCTAATTTACAGGGGTAGTGGTTATTGTACTTAGTCTATTACAGCTCCCCCTAGTGGTGTAATAGAGGTATAAATCACCACAGCTGAACTTTCGGACGGATGGGAGGGGTTCAAAGCCTGATCTACAGGGGTAGTGGTTATTGTACTGGGAGGTCCCAAGCCTGATGTACAGGGGTAGTAGTTATTGTACTCAGTCTATTACAGCTCCCCCTAGTGGTGTAATAGAAGTATAAATCACTGCGGTGGAACTTTCAGATGGGTAGGGGGGTGGTACAGTATCCCTCATATTCTCCCTGATACCTCCCAACCCACATTGACCAGTTGCTCCGGGTGGCACCAAGGCTTTATATCGCCGTGAATGTCGAGGAAATGTGACTTTGTCAGACATTGCAGCCAGTTTGTTTGCTGTGATAAACGGCTAATCACATCTCCCGGGGCTGCCGACAGCCAATTTTCTTCAATTCAGAGGATAAGTAGAAAATGATGTGCTATAATTACACTGAGGAACAGCTGTGCACTGGACTGCTGGAAGACTGATTACTTCTAAGCTGTTCAGATGGCATCGAAAAGATGTAAAAATCCCGTCCCCCGGGTGCCGGGAGCAGCCGCTCGGCCATTGCTTAAAGGGGAACACCGGTCCTGGTATGGTGTTCGATGGTACATGCCAATGTACATCAGTAGATGTATTGCTAAAGGCCCGTTCACACTCTGGGGGTCTGTTTAAAACCACTTGACGGCCCACCGCAGTATACTGTATATATACTGCACCAGGTCGGCTCATACATGCACTGTAACATACAACATACATGTACACCGCCGCTTTCTTCCGGGTCACTCGGAAGCTTGAGCTGTAGCCAGGGCCGTCCTAACAGCATCATGGGCCCCCGGGCCAAGTAATACCCTGGGGGGAGGGGGGCACTACCAGGCTGTCCTAATTTATGCACCTACTCTCAAGAATTAAAGTATAAATAGCTGATAGAATTAAACATTTGTATATTTATTAGTGCTTTCAATAAAATCTATTTTAACGACTTAAGGACCGCCCTCCGCATTTTTATACTGCGGCAGGGTGGCCCTATTGCACGAAAATGGCGTACCCACACGTTGTTTCCTGCAGGAGACACTGCGGGGGCGTGCACGCGCCCGCTGCACGGCATGGGGAGCCGATGCGTGGGTCTGGCGGGCTACGATGTCTGCCGGCCACCCGAGATCGCTCCTTAGAGAGAGGCAGAGCGGGGATCTGCCTCTGTAAACAAAGCAGATGCCCGTTCTGACAGAGGAGTAGAGAGAGATCGTCTGTTCCTAGTGATCAGCAACAGCGATCTCTCTGTACTCCCAGTCAGTCCCATCCCCCCCAGGGGCTGACTGACCATTCGGGCACTCGGGCACTGCCCGAGGGTCCCATCCCACTAAGGGGCCCCATTAGGGTTGCCAGCCTCAATAAAACCAGGGACGGGAGGTAAACATCTGTGTTTTTTTTTAAAAAATCCCAAGATTATAGCT
>NW_027507788.1:211989133-212231633 GCF_037356315.1 Lithobates pipiens
TTACTAGGATGGGGGGGGGCGGGGCAGGGGCGAGGTCATGTCATTACTAGGATGGGGGGGGGGGCAGGGGTGAGGTAATGTCATTACTAGGATGGGAGGGGTAGGGGCAGGGGCGAAGTCATGTCATTACTAGGATGGGAGGGGCAGGGGCGAGGTCATGTCATTACTAGGATGGGAGGGGCAGGGGCGAGGTCATGTCATTACTAGGATGGGGGGCGGGGCAGGGGCGAGGTCATGTCATTACTAGGATGGGGGGGGGCAGGGGCAAGGTAATGTCATTACTAGGATGGGAGGGGTAGGGGCAGGGGCGAAGTCATGTCATTACTAGGATGGGGGGCGGGGCAGGGGCGAGGTCATGTCATTACTAGGATGGGGGGGGGGCAGGGGCAAGGTAATGTCATTACTAGGATGGGAGGGGTAGGGGCAGGGGCGAAGTCATGTCATTACTAGGATGGGAGGGGCAGGGGCGAGGTCATGTCATTACTAGGATGGGAGGGGCAGGGGTGAGGTCATCATGTCATTACTAGGATGGGAGGGGCGAGGGCAGGGGCAAGGTTGTGTCATTACTAGGATGGGGGGCAGGGGCTAGGTCATGTCTTTACTAGGATGGGGGGGCAGGGACGAGGTCATGTCATTACTAGGATGGGGGGGCAGGGGTGAGGTCATGTCATTATTAGGATGGGGGGGAGGCAAGGCCATGCCATTAATAGGTTGGGGGGGAAGGGACAAGGTCACGTGATTACTAGGATGGGGGAAGGGCAGCAAGGTCATGTGTTTACTAGGATGGTTTCTACAAAATATTTAGAATTATCCTTTCAATATATACATAAATCTCTGAAATAACTTTTTAGCCACTTGGAGTATCTTGGTGCCTAATGGAAGGGGCGGGTAGTAGTGGGGGGGTCCTCAGGACAACTTTTGCATCAGGGCCAACGAGTTTCAAGCTACTCCTCTGGGGCCAACTCAATATCGAACCCTACGGACTAAGACTGGGATGCCATTAAAGTTCATGCGCGGGTAAAGGCAGCTAATACTTTGGACAATATAGTGTATATCTGATGGGTCACCTTTACATGTGACGTTATTGGTGAGCTCCAGGCTCTGGAAACCACAGATACACAGTAATCCTAACGTAACTTGTCTTGCCTGTGTGTTAGCAAGCAATCTACTCATTATAGACTTCAATAGTCCACAAAAACAAACCTGTCCTTAGTCTGGTCACCCCGATTTCCCTCGTATTTCGTGGTCTGATTGGTTCACTTTCCTGTTCAGTCCGGCCCATTATTTACAGGTCTACCAGCAAAGATTGTCTTAATATGATGCAGCAGCTATATTATTGCCCTGTGGAAGGCTTTAGTGGCTCCGAGGTTACAGGTGCTCTTTAAGAACAAAATCCCATCCCAAGTGGCATGTTCTTAGGCAAACGCTTATTCTTCCCATCAGGATGTGTATATAATCACAGAATGCTTTGTTCCTCAAAAATGGTAAAACATTTATTTCCGATGTACTATTAAAAGTATTCCAGCATGATCATTTGTTAGAGGATTATAATACAGGGCACTTTTTACTATTAATTGGTTCTGGGTTTTGCCGGTTTCCAATGTAGTGCCAACATGGGTCTTATTACAGTTTTCAGAGCAAGAATCTAAGAATTATTTTCCTAAGGCTAATCCCATCCCTAAGCAAAGTGCTACACCTTGCTAGGCTTCTAAAACAGTTATTAAGTGCGGTGTTTCCTTCTACCTGAACCAGAAAATTTGATGTGCTCTACGGTCTCAAGATGTAAAATTAAGTAACAGTGAGTAAAAAAGGCCACAAAGAAGTCTGCCCGGGGAGATAAGTAGAGTGTAGGTAGGTGAGTTTTATGAGTTTATTACATACGCCTTTCTAATACTTTTCCTAAAACTTGTCAAAGTCCCAGTTAGAGGCACGTTCAGACCTCCCTCTGTATACCTCCTTCTTTTATGGTGCCGGCTCCATAGCAAGTTTGTTAATTCCTGGGAAACACCTGAGGAGAACAGGACACAGACCTCAACCCTGGACCTCCACCAGTCTATCCTCTTTTTTGTTTTGGTGAAAGCTCCATAATACATTCATTTATCTCCAATACCCTAAGACAGCGATTCTCAACCAGGGTTCCATGGAACCCTAGGGTTCCTCTAAAGGTTGCTAGGGGTTCCTTCAGCATTGGGCAATTTCTGCCTCTCAGATAAGTTCCCACCCACACCATTGATCTTTTTAGCCATCTGTAAGGAGGCAATTCTTCCCAATGACCACAAGTGTAAGGACCATTCTTCCAAATGACCATCACGCTATTGTATCATGAGTTGTAGCTTTCTAATTTTTAGCAGGGGTTCCCCCGAGACCGGAGAACTATTTCAAGGGTTCCTCTGTGTTGAAAAGGTTGAGAAAGGCTGCCCTAAGAGATCAGGCACAGGCCTTACTAAACTAACTTTCATTATTATAATTTCTTCCTTTTTTAGGTGCCAGCTACATAGGACATTCATTGAACTATGCACCCTACGAGATCGAGGCATAGGCCTTGGTCCTAGACCTCCATCACAATGACTTCTTCCTTCTTTATGACAGCTCCATAGAACATTCATCAAACTCATCACCCAAGAAGACCAGACACAGGCTTCAGATTCTCAACTTCCATCACCATAACTTCTTCCTTTTTTCTTGCCAGCTCCATAGGACATTAATTGAACTCATCACCATAGAAGATTGGGCACAGGCCTCAGGTTCTGTATCCCCATCATTATAACTTCTTCCTTTTTTCTTGCCAGCACCCTCGGACATTCATTGAACTCATCACCCAAGAAGACCAGACACAGGCTTCAGATTCTAAACCTCCATCACCATAACTTCTTCCTTTTTTCTTGCCAGCTCCATAAAACATTTATTGAACTCATCACCGTAGAAGATTGGGCACAGGCCTCATGTTCTGTATCCCTATCATTATAACTTCTATCTTTTTTTTCTTGCCAGCACCATAGGACATTCATTGAACCCATCACCCTAGAAGATTGAAGCACAGGTCTTGGGGCTGGTCCTCCATTATTTTACCTCCTTCTTTTTTTTTAGGCACCAGCTCCATAGGACATTCATTCAACCCCTACCCTTAAGGAACCAGGGGCATAGCCCTCATGTTCTGAATATAGCTTGTAACAAAACAGATCATGGGATGACTATACATGCTAGGAAATAGAGGCACAGGCCTTGGGTTCTGGATATCCATCTTAATATATTTTTTCTCCATTAGCTCCATAGGATATTTATTGAACTCAACACCCTAGGAGATTGTGGCACAGCTTTCGGTCTTGGGCCTCTATCATTATAACTTCTCCCTATTTTGGTGCCACGTCTATGGAACTTACATTGACCTCAACAACCTTGGTGATTGTGCACAAGTGTCAGGTCCTAGTCCTCCATCGTTCTAACTTCTTCCTTTTTTTGGTGGCAGGTCCATACCACATGCATCGATCATTAAAACTCTAGGAGACTGGCCACAGGCCTCAGGCCCTAAGTCTCCAACTTTATAACTTTTTCCTTTCTTGGTGATAGCACATAAGGGCATATTTTATGATCTCACCACCGTAGGAGATTAAGGCACAGACCTCGGTCCCTGGACCTCATTTATTACAAATGCTCCCTATTTTGGTGCCAGCTCAATAGAACATTCGTTGAAACCAGTCAGCCTAGGAGATCAGGCTCAGGTTTTGTGTTCTGGACCGCCATCACTATAACTCTCCCTTTTTTTTGGTGCCAGTTTCATAGAACATTTATGTAACTCCAACCCCTGATGAACCAGGGCACAGACCTCTGGTCCTTGATGTAGCTTAGAACAAAGCAGAGTTTAATTTCCATACTTGATTCATCTTTTCTGGTTACTTTCCCTGGTGCTCACTATATTCATTTAAAATACATATTTTAACTATAAAAATAATAATGATGATGCCTTAAATAAAATTGTTAATAACTGAGGATCTCCTCCGCCCCTTATTGAATGTCTATATATATGTTGTACCTATTTTCTTTGCCCAAGTTGGGCTTTAATAAAACTTATATTTGCAAAAAAAAAATGTTAATAACAAATATCCATTCCCCTTTGGCTTTATTATTTGGGATTTTATCCATCACATTTAAGGAATACTTAGTATTTCTAAGCCCTTGTACACACGGTCAGAAAATGTCCGATCGGACCATGTTGTCGGATAATCCGACTGTGTGTGGGCTCCATCGGACGGATAAAGTTTTAGAGCTGGGCTATAAAACTTTCTGACAACATGATCCGATCGGACTTTGTCCGATTGTGTGTAGAGGATTCCGATCGGACAAAGTGCCACGCATGCTCAGATCAAATTCCTAGACCAAAGCTATTGGCTACTAGCCTGAACGTAGTCCCGTCGTAACTAAATAACGTCATCACATTACGTACGATCGGATTTTCCGACAACTTTGTCCGACCGTGTGTATGCAACACAAGTTTCGGACAAAATCCGTCTGACAAAATCCGACGGATTTTGTTGTCGGAATGTCTGACCGTGTGTACAAGGGCTAAAAGTTGTTGGTAGCTTGTGCCATTCGGGTGTCATCCAGCCAGGAAGTGAGGTGTTGCCTCCAGACAGGAGGAGAAGAACGGTAAAGTTACATTTGTACAAACATTCGTACGAAAATTCTCAGCACATGTGATGACTTGACAAATGTCGTTTGAAAGCATTTTTGAGTTTGGGATGAATACATTTCCCGATCGAAAACCAAATACACTCTTAGTCCTTGTACACACGGTCGGACATTCCGACCACAAAATCCTTCGGATTTTTTTGTCCGAAACTAGTGTTGCATACGCATGGTCGGACAAAGTTGTCGGAAAATCTGATCGTTCGGAACATGATGACGTTCGTTCGTTACGACAGGACTATGTTCAGGCTAATAGCCAATAGCTTTGGTCTCGTAATTTGATCTGAGCATGCGTGGCACTTTGTCCGATCGGAATTCTCTACAAACGATCGGACAAAGTCCAATCGGATCATGTTGTGGGAAAATTTTATATCCAGCTCTCAAACTTTGTTGGTCGGACATTCTGACGGAAAAAGTCCGATGGAGCCCACATGTGGTCGGATTATCCGACAACACGGTCCGATCGGACATTTTCCGTCGGAATGCCCGACCGTGTGTACAAGGGCTTAGAAATGTGTTTCTTTGAAAAAAAAAAAATGTGTCCTGCTTCTTTGATTTTTCTTGTCAGTACAGTCGAAGAACGAATGTTGATTGCCATTAAATAATGTAGCAAATGTTCTTAAAATTAAAATGTTCTCATTTTCAATTGAACTTTTTCTAGCGCAGCCATTCTCAACTAGCTTTTCATGGAACCCTAGGGTTCCTCCAGGGGTTTCTAGAGGTTCCTTGAGATGTTGATAGGGGTTCCTTGAGATGTGGCTGATTGACCTCCACGATATAACGGTACCTGCATAATTCCTGGGCCAACATCACTTGGCAGAATCAGAAGTATAGCATCAATAATCTTTTTTTTTATTTGTATGTATCCACATTATCACCACATGTGTTGATACAATAACAAATTGATTACCAATAATCTGATCACCACTGCAAGAGGGGCATTCTTTTCACTGGCTACCAATGTTAGAGCATTCTTCACACTGACCTCCAAAAAAATAGGTTTTCGCAAAGGATGCCCCAGGACCTGAATTTTTTTTTTTTTTAAGGGGGGTTCCTCTATGGTAAAAAGGTTGAGAAAGGCTGTTCTAGTGTATGGCCAGCTTAATGTAGATGCTAAGCAGGGACGGACTGACAACTCATGGGGCCTCCCGGGCAATAGAGGATTATGGGGCCCCGGGCAATAGAGGATTATGGGGCCCCTGGGAAATAGAGGATTATGGGGCCCCCGGGCAATAGAGGATTATGGGGCCCCCAGGCATTAGAAGATTAGGGGGGCCCCGGGCAATAGGAGAAGATCATGGGGCTTCCCGGGCAATAGAGGATTATGGGGCCCCCGGGCAATAGAGGATTATGGGGCCCCCAGGCAATAGAAGATTATGGGGCCCCCGGGCAATAGGAGAAGATTATGGGGCCCCCAGGCAATAGGAGAAAATGATGGGGCCCCCAGGCACAGTATACACACACAGTATACACACACACAGAATAGATACTGAAGAGGTGGGGCAGCTATAATCTTGGGATTTAAAAAAAAAAACAGATTTTTACATACTGTCCCTGGTTTTATTGAGGCTGGCAACTCTGATGGGGCCCCTTGATGGCATGGGGCCCTCGGGCAGTGCCCGAGCGCCCGAATGGTCAGTCCGCCCCTGATGCTAAGTATTGTATCCAAAACTTTACTACACAGGTAGGGGCAAGCTAGAAGTTACTTAAAAAAAAAAATGGTTTTGGCCTTAACCACTAGGGATCTGCTCTATTGCCGAATGATGGCTACAGCGCGGACCTGCTTTGCCGGGACTACGTCTATTGACGTTGTCCCGTGCACGAGCGGCCTGCGCGCCCCCTGAGGGGCGCGCGCGGCGCGCTCTGTGGTCAGCGAGTCTATGAGACTCGCCTGATCACGGATCGAACAAGGGGTCGATACCGACCCCATACCCCGTCAGCCAATGACAGCTGATCATGTGACACAACAGAGCTGGTAATCGGCTATTTTTCCTCCTCACGCTGACAGCGCGAGGAGAAAAAAAAGCCGATCACCGGCGGCCGTGATCGGGACATCAGTCCCGATCACGGCCAGCTTATCAGTGCCCCCCTGCCCCCTGCCAGTGCCACCTCAATAATAAAAAAGTGTCCCCCATCAGTGCCACCCATCAGTGCCCACAGTGCCACCCATCAGTGCCCACAGTGCCACCCATCAGTACCCACAGTGCCACCTATCAGTGCCCACAGTGCCACCTATCAGTGCCCACAATCTGCCTCAACAACAGTGCTGCACCCCAGTGCCACATATCCGTGCCCATCAGTGTCATCTACCAGTCCCCATCAGTGCCGCCCATCAGTGCCCAGCAGTGCCACCTATCAGAGCCACCTATCAGTGCCACCTATCAGTGCCCATCAGTCCCATCTATCAGTGGTACCTATCAGTGCCCCTTAGTGCCACCCATCCGTGCCACCCATCCATGCCACCCATCCGTGCCACCCATCAGTGCCATCTTATCTGTGCCCATCTTTGCCCATCAGTGCCGCCTTATCTGTGCCCATCAGTACTGCCTCATCTGTGCCTATCGGTGCCACCTTATCTGTGCCTATTAGTGCTGCCTTAACTATGCCTATCAGTGCCCACCAGTGCAGCCTATCAGTGCCCACCAGTGCCGCCTCATCTTTCAATGAAGGAGAAAAATTACCTGTTTGCAAAATTTTATAACAAACTATGAAACATTATTTATTTATTTTGCATCTTTTTTTGTTTGTTTAGCAAAAAATAAAACTCCCAGCTGTAATTAAATACCACCAAAAGAAATCTCTATTTGTGGGAAAAAAATGATAAAAATGTCATTTGGGTACAGTGTTGTATGACCGCGCAATTGTCATTCAAAGTGCATCAGCGCTGAAAGCTGAAAATTGGTCTGGGCAGGAGGGGGGTTTAAGTGCCCAGTAAGCAAGTGGTTAATAAAAGAGATGTAAAAATCTATATGTTTCCTTCAACCAATAATAAAAAGTAAAAGTAACACCAAAGCAACTAAGTCTTAGAAACATTTATACAATCAGCGCGTAAGCCAAAGACTTTTTTTTTTTTATTGCGTTCCAAAACAATAGGGATTTAAGCACAAATCTGGGGGTGATGTCAGACCTTGCCAAAAAAAAAAAAAAACAATTTGAAATACTTTCAGCCGATGTAAATAGCACACAAAAACGCCATTCCCGGGAAGAAGAAAAAAAAAAAGACAAAAAAGAAAGTTGGCTTCCAGATTTTAATGGCAAATCATGAATCTTTTAAATTATAAATCAATAAATACTTAATTCAGTAATAGAATTCATCTAAATATTTAATCAGCTGGACACAGCAAGAGCCTCTCTTGATGGAAGTGGGCTGCGAGTTCCTTCCTTCTGTTAAATAACCCACCCTGCTAACTGAGCACTAAAGATGTGCTGTTATTTATTAAAGTGGATAAAAAAAAAAAAAAAAAAAAAGCTGAATTAAAAGTTTTATTATTGTAACAGCTTTTTCTCTCCGTTGCCAACAGTAGGGGGAGGGGGGGGGGGGTGGTGCATTTTCAGAGGAACACTGCAGTTCTGCCCGTTGGAAAAATATGGTACGGTGGCATTACCATTGATGCTTGAAGCCAACCAAAACATCTCAAAGGTTGTACCCGATCTGCTTCACGAAGAATATGAGGAGAGCCCCTTCTTTTTTATATTGACAGTAACATTCTTTAACCACTTCAACACCAAGGGGGCATTTTCACCCCCTTCCTGCCCAGGCCAATTGCCGCTGTAAGATTTTGAATGACAGTTGCGCGGTCATGCAACACTTTACCCATATGACATTTTTTTTTTTTCCCCTACAAATAGAGTTTTCTTTTGGTGGTGTTTGATCACCTCTGCGGTTTTTATTTTTTGCACTATAAACAAAAGAAAAGCGACAAGTTTGAAAAATATATATATATTTTTTTTTAATTTTTTGCTATAAATGAACATCCCAATTTTTTTAAAAACATTTGTTTTCCTCAGTATTCTTCTACATATTTTTGGTAAAAAAAATAAATAAATACCAATAAGCGTATATTGATTGGTTTGCGCCTACAAAATAGCGAATAGATTTATGGCATTTTTATTATTATTTTTTTTTACAAATAACATGTTTATTTATATTCAAAGAGTGCATTACACGTCATGCATTACTACAACATAGTAGAACAGTTAGAACAGATAAGAGAGGGCTGCAGAGACCACACATCCAGTGGCCCGTTCCAGCAGGCCCCCCAGGACCGGCAACTGCCAGCCCGGGGGGGCCCCCCGCGAACAACCGGGCCGACCCTGTTAGTCAACGAGTGGCATTGCCCACCTTAGGGTCCAGTAGGGTAGTCCCGCACCCAATCATAAAGAGCTACCAACAGCATTAACCTCTCATGAGAAGCAGCATCTACGAAGTAGTGTGCTAGAGGAGCAACAAGGCACTTAGGAACACCAGCCATGAGGAAAAGGGAGAAAGAGACTGGCAGAAAGATATAAGAATACCAAGCAGTAGAGAGAGAAGAAAAACAAGAGCAGAGACGAGAAGGATAGGAAATAAGAGGGGTAAGGAGAATGAGAGAGAGAATAGCAAAGGAGATAAAGAGAAGAGAAAAGAAAAAGGAGGGAGAGGGGAACGTGAGGAAGGAGGGGTAAGGAAAGGCAGGGGGTATAGTCACCGTGTGTGGTCCCTGCGGCAGTTTCACCTCCGGAGCTCTCGTAAGTTCCATGGGCTCCAGACCACATCATGGGCCTCAAGCCTGTCCCGTATCCTGGCGGTCATCCTCTCCATCAACTCCACGTCCTGAACTCTAGCATGGAGTGCTCCGAGAGCGGGGGGCAGCACCTTTTTCCAATGTAGGGCTATTAGGCATCTCGCCGCTGTCAGGATATGTCGTGACAATGTCTTGCGGGACTTCGTCAATTTAGGGAAAGGGATGCCCAACAAGAAGGTCTTAGGATCCAGGACCACCCGCCGGTCCAAGAGATCCGACAATTTTATTATTATTAATGTGGAGGGCCACCCTAAAAAAAAAAAAAAAAGCATTAATATTCTTAAAAAAAATAAATAAAAAAAAACATTTGAAAAAAAAACATTTTTTTTACCGGCCCAGAAATCCCTGTTGCTAGGCAGTCTTTCTAATCTGCCTTCTTCCTGCTCCTCGGTGATCTTCGTCTTCTCCCCTCCTCCACGTTGTCTTCTGGGTAATGGAGCACGCTGTTTTCTGGGAACTGTGTGTTCCCTAACACAGCGCATCCCATTAACAGAGCGCAGAGCGTCCCATTCATAGAGCGCAGCGCGACTCGCGCATGTGCAGTAGGAAACGGGCAGTGAAGCCGCAAGGCTCCACTGCCTGTTTCCCTTAGTGAGGATGGCAGCGCTGGGACCTGAGAGCCGAGGGACATGTCAGCCTCGGCGGCCGACATCGCGGGCGCCCTGGAAAGGTAAGTCTCCTTATTAAAAGTCAGCAGCTACTTTTGTTTCAGCTGCTGACTTTTACATTTTTTTTTTAGGGCTGAAACACTGCTTTAATATCATTTTATACTAGTAATGGTGGTGATCTGTGATTTTTGTCATGACTATCCTCTTCCCACTAACATAATTGGAAGGGGTTTGGCAGTCCAGTAGGGAGAACTGGGACGGGCTGACAGAACTGCCTCTGTTGCACTGAAATGCCAAGCAGTGTTGCAACTGCCACCCGAGTTCTCCCCTGCTGGGTTATAGAACACCTACCCCTTATCCTCTTATGCCGCGTACACACGACCGGACTTTCCGGCAGAAAAGATCCTACGGAATCATTTCATTGGATATTTCCGATTGTGTGTGGGCTTCATCTGACTTTTTTTTTTTCAAAAATTCTGACGGACCTAGAAATACAACATGTTTTAAATCTTTCCGACGGGAATCAATTCCTATCGGGAAAACTATTTGTCTGTATGCTATTCCGATGGACCAAAAACGACGCAAGGGCAGCTATTGGCTACTGGCTATTGAACTTCCTTTTCTAGTCCCGTTGTACATCATCACGTTCTAAACTAACGGACTTTGGTGTGATCGTGTGTAGGCAAGTCCGTTTCAGCGGAACTCCGTCGGAAAGACCGTCAGAGTTTATTCTGACGGAAAGTCCGGTCGTGTGTACGCGGCATTACCTTTAACATGTAGTAGGTGTTTTGTAATCTAGTAGAGAGCACTGGGTGGGGCTGACAACACTCACTGGGATTTCAGTGCAGCAGAGGCAGCATTGTCGGCTCAAACGGGAAGCTAGGAGCTCACTGGATTTCTGGTAGAACAGCAGATATTTTTTTGAAACTTTCATTTCTGTCAGGGCTGGGCTTAGCCCTTCCTTCTCTGGGCTGGTCGCTCAGCTGTCGGCTAATTGCCAGCTCTCTTTACTTTCTCCACAGTTACCAGCTGTTCCTGATGATGCACGCCTGACCTGCCTACTTAAAGCCTTCCAGCTCACTTCACCTCTGCCTTCGCTTTGGTCACATCACTAGAAACTATCTCTTGTGGTTTGTTTAAAGACTGGCTTGCTGACATCTATTCTGGCTCCTTATCCTGCTTGCTGTTGCTCTACTTGGATCCCTGACTTCTGGCCTGGCTGACTACCTGATCTGGTTACTGGACTCTGGCTATGCTTGACTACGCTTTTTCTATATACCTTTTTATTTTTATTAATAAACAAGTGTGATTTAATTGTACTTCTGCCTCAGTCTGATCACCCTAGAACAGTGATGGCGAACCTTGCCACCCCAGATGTTTTGGAACTACCTTTCCCATGATGCTCAACTACACTGCAGAGTGCATGAACATCATGGGAAATGTAATTCCAAAACATCTGGGGTTCCAAGGTTCGCCATCACTGCCCTCAAAGATCGGCAAAGGTTCTAGGCGTCCTTTATTTTAACTGCTTGCTTTTTGGGTGCCAGCTCTAAAGGAAATTAATTGAACTCATCGCCCTAGAACATGGGTCTCCAAACTTTCCAAACAAAGGGCAAGTTTACTGTCCTTCAGACTTCAGAGGGGCCGGACTGTGGCTAGTGAGGGGTAAAAAAATTGTCCTGGCATCAATGGGAATAAACAGTGCCCCATCTTTGATAATAGGAAGAGGAATAGTGCCCCATTTTTGGTTTCAGCAGTAGGAATTATGCACCATTGTTGGTGCCAGTGGGAGGAATAGTGTCTCATATCAGTGGGAGTAATAATGCTCCAAGGG
The DNA here is from genome assembly GCF_037356315.1 of Lithobates pipiens. NCBI lineage: Eukaryota > Metazoa > Chordata > Amphibia > Anura > Ranidae > Lithobates > Lithobates pipiens. Next base: position 212,001,043 of record NW_027507788.1, read on the forward strand.
CCAGATAAAGGCACGCAAAGGACTGCATCTGGTCCCCGGGACACAGCTTTTTTGACCGCTGCCCTAGAAGATTCACGCACAACTATCTGGTTCTGGTCCTCCATCATTATAACTTGCTTTTTTTTAGGTGCCAGCTCTGTGGGACATTCATTCAACTCCAACGTCTAAGGCAGAGGTCTCCAAACTTTCTAAACAAAGGGCCAGTTTACTGTCTTTCAGACTTTGGGGGGCCGGACTGTGATCACCATGAGTAGGAATTGGCCCAGCATCAGTTGGAGTACACAATGCACCATTTTCTGGTGTCAGTAAGAGCAATAGTGCCCCATTGTTGAAGTCATTGAGGGGTAACTGTGCCCCATCGTTGGTATCATTGGGAGAAATGGTCCTCCCATCATTGGTTTTATTGGGCCCCATTGTTAGTGTCATTGGGAGGAACTGTGCATTAGTGTCAGTGAATAAAATACTACCCCAAGGGCCTGATAAAAGCCAACAAAGGGAGTTTGGAGACCACTGGTCTAAGGAAAAAGGGGAACAGGTTCTAGATGTAGCTTGTAACAAATTTTCTCATGGGAAGATTGTACATGTTAGGAGATCAAGGCATAGGTCCTGGGTCCTGGATATCCATCTTTCTAGCTTTTTCAAGGTTCCACCCAGTAAAGGAGAAAACGTTTAATTTGCAAGATGTTGTTTTCAGAACATTCGTTCTAAGAGTTGAAGGAGATGAATCTAACAATTGGTTTTGACCAAAGCAAGTGAAAACCTTTTTTAAGGATAAGGATGGAAATTTTTGGTCAAATCTAGTGGAAGCAAATTAATTTCTAATCATTTAATGCAATACTGGTCGAGAATAATTGAAACTAGTCTTATACACATGCACTTAAGTTAACACAGAAGTAGAACATTTAGGCCGCGTACACACGGGCGGACTGTTCGCCCAACTTTGTCCGCTGAACAGTGTTTGGGCGGACAGTCCGCTCGTGTGTGGGCTTTCAGCGGACAGTTTCAGCGGACAGTTGGACGGACAAGGTTTTTCGGAAATTCCGAAAAACTGTCCGCTGAAACCTTGTTTGAGCGAACAGTCCGCCCGTGTGTAGGCTTGTTCGACAAACAAAGTTGCGCGCATGCTCAGAAAGGATTTTCACGCCGAAAGCTATAATGCAGTGTATAGGACGTCGTATTTTTCGTCCCGTCGTACGTGCCGTTCACGTCATCGCGCACGGTTTCAGCAAACTGTTCGTTCGTCGTGTGTGGGCATGTCCGTCCATGCTAATTTTGAGCGGACTGTTTGCCGAAACTGTTGGACGGACAAAGTTGGGCGAACAGTCCGCGTGTGTGTACGCGGCCTAATTCCATGAAAATCAAGACATTGACATACTCGGTACTGGTACTTGAATAGAAGGTCACTTGAAATTATTCAAGTCCATGAAGGCACCATTGAGTGATTGGCAAAGCGATTTTTATTCTTTCTGTCACGGTTTAGCCTTCAGTTTCCTGCCTGTTTTATTACTTCCTTGCTGCAGGGGTTCTTCTAGACCTCTGATTATTTTCACATGTGTTGTTTGGCTTCTGTGCTCACCTATGGGCATCACTTGCTATACTGTGTTTTTTTTTTACTTCCTTCCCTTTTATCACTTCCTGACCCACCTCCTAGTTTACTTACCTATATAAGACATGTTCATTGCAGCCAGCTTTGTCTGAGCAACTTCCTAGCCCTCTGACCTCCTGTTTGCCTAGCGTTTCGTATATTCAGTGTCTGACCTCCCACGTACTGACCGCGGATTTGTCTTCAGCTTCTCTGCCACCTGCCCTGACCTTGGCTTGTTTCCGGATGCTCTTCTGTCTCCTGCTATCCGTACTCTGAATACATGAGTGGTCTCCATCTTGTCAGCTGGGCATAGCTTGGGGGTTCCGTGACTTGGTTCCAGCTTGCTGCAAGTCCATCCCCACCATCAGGGGACCTGGTGAAGAAGCAATCTGGGGCTTAGCCCTTGTACACACGGTCGGACATTAATACGGAAAATGTCCGATCGGACCGTGTTGTCGGATAATCCGACCGTGTGTGGGCTCCATCTGACTTTTTCCGTCGGAATGTCCGACCAACAAAGTTTGAGAGCTGGATATAATCCGACCATGTGTGGGCTTCATCTGACTTTTTCCGTCGGAATGTCCGACCAACAAAGTTTGAGCGCTGGATATAAAATTTTCCAACAACATGATCCGATCGTTTGTAGTGAATTCCGATCGGACAAAGTGCCGCGCATGCTCAGATCAAAATCCTAGACCAAAGCTATTGGCTACTAGCCTGAACGTAGTCCCGTCGTAACGAAAAAACGTCATCACGTTAGGAACGATCGGATTTTCCGACAACTGTGTCCGACCGTGTGTATGCAACACCAGTTTCGGACAAAATCCGTCGGAAAAAATCTGACGGATTTTGTTGTCGGAATGTCCGACCGTGTGTACAAGGGCTTAGACTTCACACCATGGGGAACCCAAGGCTTACGTTATTTTTCAGCAAAAAAAAATTCTACAGGCGTTGGTGCTTCAAGGTCTTAATATTGATACAGTATTGACATCAATTGTTTTATTGATAATAGCTGAATTTTTATTCTCCTGACTTGATATATGTTTGAAAATTTTCTATGAAGAGGTCTCTATGATATCATCTGTACTTTGTTTATTTATTTATTTATTAAATTTTATTGTACATTTTAGGTTTTGTAAAATTTGTGATTCCATTGCCATTTAAATAGGCTGCTTATACTGTTGCCATTGTATGTAGCATTGTTATACAGTTAATTTGGATAGTGGCTGCATGTTTGGGGATATTGTGTGCCTTTATTTTCAGCTTGCCCTGATACCTGTCCTTTGTAAGCATTTGGTTGTAACCATGGTGACTGCTTTTTGAGTCGTAGTAATGGTTTTGTAGTTCTCAATCTACATTTAGCTTGCCGTTCCCCATGGTTGGGTAGCTCTGACCATGGCAAAACGGTGTCCGCTTTGTCTAAAAAAAAATTGCCATACCTAGTTCCCAACTTTTGAAAAGTGAAGGCATTGACGTCAGAAGTAGGTGTATCCTCTGAGGACGCGCGTGTGCACGAAACGCGCTGGGTGGGGTCTTACGCGCTGACGTCACACCGCCGCTTCCGATTTCAGAGTGGGCGGCAATCTTAGTAAGTTTGGCCGAGTTTTATTTTGTTTGTTTCCACATGGATTTGTACGTGATTTTATGTGACTCATTTCAATAAATAAATACTGTACTATATACCTTATCTTTGGGGCTCGGTGTGGTGAGCATTTCCTGCACGGGGCCCTATCTGGACGGAAGCGATCTGGAGAAAAGATTTGGGAGTGGACTCCATGTGCCTGTACATGTTAATGCTCATTATGCTATCTGGTGAGTGAATAAAGGTGAAGGATCGCAGAACTCTGGTTACGCAGTGAATGAATTGCAGCAGTGCAGCACTAGGAGTCACTACTACTGGAACTTTTAGGTGGATTTTTCATATGATTTATGGGACTTTTGTTGGACTTTTGGTCAATTCACTCACCTGCCACTTTATTAGGTACCTGTTCAATTGCTTGGTAACACAAATTGTTAATCAGACAATCACATGGCAGCAACTCAATGCATTTAGGTATCTATACGTGGTGAAGACGACTTCCTGAAGTTCAAACCGAGCATCAGAATGGGGAAGAAAGTGACTTTGAACGTGGCATGGTTGTTGGTGCCAGGTGGACTGGCCTGAGTATTTCAAAAACTGCTGATCTACTGGTATTTTCAAGCACAACCATCTCTCGGGTTTACAGAGAATGGTCCAAAAAACAGAAAATATTCAGTGAGCCGCAGTTGTGTGGATGAAAATGTCTTGTTGATGTCAGAGGAGAATGGGCAGGCTGGTTCTAGATGATAGAAAGGCAACAGTAGCTCAAATAACCTCAGAAAAGAAAGAGAAGCTTCCCATAGTGTAAAACCATTGATAATCCCTTAATTATAAACGAAATGCACTTACATAAGAAAAATATGTTCAATCGTATGAATAGAAGCCGGCCGGCAAACTCGGGAGCCCGTCCTCCTCTCGTTCAGCGTGGTGACGTCACAGCGTGCCCTTCCAGACGCGTTTTATCATACGTGACGTTTTCAATGGGAAACCTTTCCAGTGGAGACTGCATGTCAGTCCTTCTCGTCCAACATCAGTGCCTGACCTCACAAATGCTCTTCTGGATGAATGGTCAAACATTCCCATAGACACACTCCTAAACCTTGTGGACGGCCTTCCCAGAAGAGTTGAAGCTGTTATAGCTGCCAACTCAATATTGAACCCTATGGACTAAAACTGGGATTCCATTAAAGTTCATGTGTACAGGCAGGTGTACCAATACTTTTGACAATATATATTGTGTATATATATATATATATATATATATATATATATATATATATATATATATATATATACTGTATATATAATTTACTGTGATTCTTCCATTTTTCTGTACTGTGCTGTTTCACGTTCCATTGGTTTTCTCGGGTAAACAATGCATGAATTTATGGATCCCCAAAGTGTATGCTAATACCATTGCCCCAGGCATCCCTCTTTAATAGTGTAGGTCAGCCTTTCTCAACCATTTCAACACAGAGGAACCCTTGAAATAGTTCTTCGGTTTTGGGGAACCCCTGCTAAAAATTAGAAATCTACAACTCATTATATAATAGTGTGATGGTCATTGGGAAGAATGGTCCTTACACTTGTGGTCAGTGGGAAGAATGGTCCTTACACTTGTGGTCATTGGGAAGAATGGTCCTTACACTTGTGGTCATTGGGAAGAATGGTCCTTACACTTGTGGTCAGTGGGAAGAATGGTCCTTACACTTGTGGTCATTGGGAAGAATGGCCCTAACACTTGTGGTCAGTGGGAAGAATGGTCCTTACACTTGTGGTCATTGGGAAGAATGGTCCTTACACTTGTGGTCATTGGGAAGAATGGTCCTTACACTTGTGGTCATTGGGAAGAATGGTCCTTACACTTGTGGTCAGTGGGAAGAATGGTCCTTACACTTGTGGTCATTGGGAAGAATGGTCCTTACACTTGTGGTCATTGGGAAGAATGGTCCTTACACTTGTGGTCATTGGGAAGAATGGTCCTTACACTTGTGGTCATTGGGAAGAATGGCCCTTACACTTGTGGTCATTGGGAAGAATGGTCCTTACACTTGTGGTCATTGGGAAGAATGGTCCTTACACTTGTGGTCATTGGGAAGAATGGTCCTTACACTTGTGGTCATTGGGAAGAATGGTCCTTACACTTGTGGTCATTGGGAAGAATGGCCCTTACACTTGTGGTCATTGGGAAGAATGGTCCTTACACTTGTGGTCAGTGGGAAGAATGGTCCTTACATTTGTGGTCATTGGGAAGAATTATCTCCTTACAGATATCTAAAAAGATCAGTGGTGTCAGTGGGAACTTATCTGAGAGGCAGAAATTGCCCAATGCTGAAGGAACCCCTAGCAACCTCTGGAGGAACCCTGGTTGAGAATCACTGGTGTAGGTCAACATAAATGTTTGAAAATGCCACTGTAACCTATTGCCTTGGCCACCGTTACATCATATTTTTTATTTTTTTCCCCCCGCAAATGTTTGGTAGTCAGAAATGAATAGACACATCATAGACCGCTAAACCCAGCTCCGCTGTCACCTCCTTTATGGTTCATAGCCAAATAAAATACTGTTATATCGTTTCCAGCAGAACAGCTTTCGGCACGGCAAATGGCTATCATTCCCCCGGCTGAATTATTTCCCGGCGTTATAGAGGCATTAAAGGGCAGAAGCATTTTTGTGGAAATGATCTCCCTCCTTCCGCAGGTTCAGTCGATACTTCTCGGCTCTCTTTATTAACTCTACGGCAATCGTCATCTTAGAGGAGAGAAGAGGGGGGGAGGGGGGGAAGAAAAACCAGGCAATGCGTTCTAAAGGGTTCGATATTTATATCCCGCCACTATAAAATATTGGGCTGCTGTTAATATCCATTACCATTCGTTTTCTTTTTTTTTTTTGTCTTCCTCGGCTACGGAGCATCGGAATAATCTTGTGATTGTCGATGACAGATACTGCGGAAGGTGACAGCAGATTAATATCTCCTTAATAAGCCATAATAATCATGACACCCGGGTTGACAGTTCAATTTTGGAATAACAGATGGCTTCCATCAGTGCCCACCGTTACATTGTTTTGTAATGTTTAGCGGAGATAATACAACAGTCAGAGGGCCTGGAAGCCTATCTCGTGAAAGCCCCATTAAATCAATCACGACGTGTGGACAGACATTGCTCACCCTCGGAACTGCTCGTGGGGAACTAAGTGGTGGTAGAAATAATAAGCGAGGAAGAATGGGCACTTTGTATTGTTGACACGTAGAAACTCAGTGCTATGCAATGAAATAAAGATTACCTATTGAGGTATAGGGGAGATTTAAAGAATTATTCTGGTCTAATGGAATACGCAGGACGTTGTCTTAAATTGAGCTGCTAAACGTGCTATTTTTAGCCAATTAACACTACTGCTTCCTTTCCTTGCGTTGGGAGGAAAACGAACATGTAGATCCAGCGGCGGCTGGTGCTCAATATTTTGGGCGGGGCGGCAAACAAGCCTACCCCCCTCTATTGCATTGTTGCCACCCCCCCTCATTCACACCGCCGCCACCTCCTCTCACTCACACCGCCACTACCCCCCTCACTCAGACCACCGCCACCCCTCTCATTTGCACCTCTGCCGCCACTACCCCCTCACTCGCACCTCCAAACAAACCTACCCCCCTCTATCGCACTGTCGCCACCCCCCTTCACTTGCACCGCCGCCACCCCCTCTCATTCACACTGCCACTACCCCTCCTCACTCACACCACTGCTACCCCCCCTCATTTGCACCTCCGCCACCCCCCCTTACTCACACCGCTCCCACCCCCTTCACTCGCACCGCTGCCACCCCCCTTAATGTCATTGCCGCCACCCCTTCACTCGCATCGCCGCCAACCCCTCTCACTCGCACCGCCGCCACCCCTCCACTCGCACCGCCGACACCCCCCTCACTCGCACCGCCGGCACCCCCTCTCACTCGCACCGCCGCACCACCGAAACCGCCTCCTCACTGGCATCGCCGCCACCCCCCACTCGCACCACCACCACCCCCTCTCACTCGCACCACCGCCACCCCCTCTAACTCACACCGCCACCACCCTCCCTCACTCATACCACCACCGTCCTCTCACTCGCATCGCCACCACCCACCCTCACTGGCACAGCCGCCTCTCACTCACACCGCCAACACCCCCTCTCATCCGCATCGCCGCCACCCCCTCTCAGTCGCACCGCTGCCACCCTCCCACTCGCACCGCCACCACCCCCCTCACTTGCACCGCCGCCACCGCCTCCTCACTGGCATCGCCGCCACCCCCCCCCACTCGCACCACCATCACCCCCTCCCACTCGCACCACCGCCACCCCCTCTCACTTGCACCGCTGCCACCCCCCTCTCACTCACACCGCCGCCACCCCCCCTCATTCACACCACCACTACCCCTCCTCACTCATACCACCACCGCCCCCTCACTCGCATCGCCACCACCCACCCTCACTGGCATGGCCGCCCCTCACTCACACCGCCAACACCCCCCTCTCATTCGCATCGCCGCCACCCCCCTCACTCACACCGCCGACACTCCCCCTCACTCGCACTGCCACCACCCCCTCTCACTCACACCGCCGCCACCCCCTAGCACCATTGCCATCCCCGTCACTCGCACCACCGACACCCCTCCTCACACGCCCCGCCGCCACCCCTGACTCGCACTACCGCCACCCGCCTCACTCGCACCACCAACGCCATCCCCACTCCCGCCGCCGGCACCCCCTCACTCGCACCGCCGCCACCCCCCTCACTTGCACCGCGTTGACAACCCGTCACTCGCACCACCGCCTCCCCTCTCACCCACACCGCCACCACCCCCCCTCTCACCCACAAACGCACCGCCGGCACCCCCCCTCACTCCCACCACCACCAACCCCCCTTACTCGAACCGCCACCACCCACCCCTCATCTGCACCCCTGCCACCCCCTAGGGTTGCCACCTCATCCCTTTAAACCCAAACACATATTAATTACACAGTACACTGTGGCTGATTGAGGTGGTTAATTAAGCTCAGTGCCTGATCAGAAACACACGATCAGAAAATCAGACGGAAAATACCGCTTTTCAAAGCGAATGTACGATAATCTGATTTTTAGTACAGAGCTTTTCGAGAGCCAATCATGACAGTTCATTCGTTATTATTCTGTCAGACATGAACAATTTTTTTTTTCGCACGATGCCATGTCGTATGATTTTCATTTTATCAGTACAGCTATTGTTCGAAAATGCAATACGAATGCATTACAACACGACATCATTTCTGCATTTTTTTTCTGTTGTACAGGAATTTTCGTGACTCAGCATTTCAGGTATTATCTGCATTGAATTAACCTCAAAACTTGTGTAATTCATATGTGTTCGGGTTTAAAGGGATGAGGTGGCAACCCTACCACCCTTCCCCCCTCACTTGCACCACCGCCCCCCCCTCCCCCCCCACGGATGATGGATGGGGAGGCGGTCTTACCTTAGGAGATGATAAAAAATGGAAGACAAATATATGTCAAAGTACTGGAAACCTATTGCCACATCCCATAAATTGTAGAGAAAAACAATGAGGATGCCCCAGGGACTTTGTAGGCAATGGTTGGGAGCCAGATAATGAGGTGAAAAGGTATAGTAAAAAGTACAAAGTTTATTAAATATAAATATAAAGTAGTCTAGTTATAGACATAGGTGACACGATTCTTGAATAAAATCAAAAGTTGTAATTCACGGCGGGATATATAATTTGAAGACTCATGTTAATTGCCATCATCCCATAGTTATAAGAAAGCAATGAACCACAGAGTTAGTATTTTTAAGGCAGTTTTTCAAAAAGAGTATTGCGCTTGGGATAATTTCCATAAAAATCTTTATATAAACAAACACCAATATTTTAAGGTTTGTAGAAAAGTGTTCAACATACACAGTGCTACAATAATAAAAAGAAAAAAACATTGCATGATATATAGATAATCCTGAAGCAGTATTCCCAACTACTTGCTGTTCCACCATTAGTAATATTGCAGATGGTAACCGGTAGAAAGGATATCCCTTCTACCAGAAATTACCCCAAACTTAATGCTCTTTTTGAAAAATTGCCTTAAAAATCCTAACTTTGAGGTTCATTGTTTTCTTAATCATAGTCAGGGCCGCCATCTGGTGGGGGGGGGGGGTACAGCCGATACAACTGTAGGGGGCCCGAGGGGCCTGCTCGGGCCAGAAGAAGGCAGGATGGGTTGCGCACTATAGAAATGATCTCGCAGCTTCTGCTACTCTTTGACCTTGTACACATGGTCGGACATTGCGATGGACAATGTCCGATCGGACCGTGTTGTCGGACATTGTGTGGGCTCCATCGGACTGTTTCCGTCGGAGTATCCAAGTTTTCCAGCTGGGCTATAAAATTTTCCGACAACATGACCGGATCGGCCTTTGACCTATAATGTGTAAAGAATTCCGATCGGACAAAGTGCCACGCATGCTCAGATCAAATTCCTAGACCAAAGCTATTGGCTACTAGTCTGAACGTAGTCCCGTCCTAACTAAATAACGTCATCACGTTAAGTACCATCGGATTTTCTGACAACTTTGTCCGACTGTGTGTATGCAACAGTTTCGGACAAAATCCGACGGATTTGGTTGTCGGAATGTCCGACCGTGTGTACAAGGGCTTTGTGTCATTGAGCTCAGACATCGAGCTCTTTACTGCCACCTCTGGCTGCTATGCGCATGTGAACAAACAGATCCAAGTCCCTGCTCTGTGACAAGCAATCGCAGGTGCCTGGTACGCGATTTGACTCCCTGAGTGACAGCGCACGCGCGTGCCCCCTGGACGTCCGTGAAGCCGGGGACGTCATATGACGGCCACCCAGGATGAGAGAGCCACCTTGCGGCCGTCATATTACTATACACGGGGTGGCAATTGGTTAAATAAAATACAGTTTTCTGGCACGATCAGTCATATTTTCAATATTAGCGCCAACATTTCTCAATTTATGCCAGGGTATGCAAACGTTTGAGCATAACTGTATATACTTGTATGCATTATTTTACTATCACATGGCTGAGTTGCTGCTTTTCCCAATACTTTTAGATAAAAACACTTTTGGCATTAGCACGGTTTTTGCAGATTTATAGGATAGGGATTGGGGCATGGCATACTCCCAAACTCTCAGCAGTAGACAGTGAACAGAGGGCAGTCTTCATAGCAGTAACAGTAGTGGATACTTGAGAACAGTCCAAGATCCTACAGGTGAAGACTATGGGGCAAGACTTTTAGCATCTGGTTAATCTGTGCCAGTGCGCAAATATTGATACCCAGTGCATTGTCCAGCACACAGTTTTAGGGAACAACTAAAGGTCACTACTCACGGGTCCCCAAAACAGCTGCCTCCTTCCAGCTTCCTTCAAACGCAACCCACTGAGTGAGATGACATCTCTCAGAATTTGATCTCTTGTTGTGTGGGCCTGCAATCAGCTCCAAGCAAAGTCCATTTGAGCCTTTGATCCTGGTATCTCTGAGGCCTCCTAGAGCAGCTGGCAGCAGCAGTCCCTGCACATTTGGAACCCCCCAGGGGAGAAGCAACCCTGCCCCCCCCCCCAGTGTCTCAGACAATTTATCCTCATTCCAGCACCCCACTGGACCCTTCCCCTCCAGGGATAGGCTGGAGCCCTATAAATATTCAGGCTGGTCAATTTGAATCTCCCACCCTGAGCTCTGGAAGCGATCGAGCTCACAGCCTGTGAGACCCTGAAGAGGTCAGGCTTAACATTTACTGCATTTTATTACAGAAGGAGCTAAAGCTAAATGGTGCCTAGCAACCTCAACTGGGAGGGTACAACGTCAATGAGGGATTTCAGAATGTACAGGCCACCCAAGGAGCAAACAATTCATACTGTAAAATCATACAATTTATTTGATAACAAAGATAAAAAAGAGTTCAGCGAGCATGAATGCTGATGCAATGGGTCTTCATGTACCAACAGGGCTGGTGCTACCACTAGGCAAACTAGGCAGCCGCCTAGGGCGCCCTGCGGCCTAGGGCTCCCGGCCACTGGTGTTCCTACTCTCTTCTCTCTGCAGCAAGCAAGCAGCCGTTGCTCCATTCACACATAGTGTCAGAGGCGCAGCGGCGGTGGACCACTATGTCTGTGTCCCAACTCTCGAATGAATGGAAGCAAGGAAAAATTAATTGATGGGCACTGGTAGGCTGCAGTGATGAGCGCTGGTAGGCGTCATTTGGTAGGCACTGGTGAGGCTACATTTGATGGGCGCTGGTGAGGCTGCATTTGATGGGCCTTGGTGGGCTGCACATGGGCAGGGAAAAGGGGTTGGGGTCAGGGGTGCAGTCGGGGGGGGGGGGCGAAATTAGTTTTCGCCTAGGGTGTCATAAATCCTTGCACCAGCCCTGTGTACCAACGTATTTCGCCAACTGTTGCTTTATCAGGTCTCACGAAAACCATACAGCACCCATCTCAGCAAAGACTAGCACCAGCACAGTAGCTCCCTGGGCAGGCACTGGAGCATCAAGGAAAACTCTCCTCCACAAAGTGGAGTCAACCATGATAGATCACTCGTGCAAGCCCACTATCAGTTCACAATATGTAATTCATCCACCTGATATCAGGGATTGGGGGCAAATTGAACTATAGTTGTAGGATCAATAGATCAGAGAGCTAGAAGATCACCTCTAGGTACCCTCAAATCCATTAAAATTGGATGCGGTCAGCCAAATGTGTGCCCAAATAAGTAGAAGGAGTTCCATCGACTAAGCCCGCATGGTGAGTTGGTCCTAGTATCCAGGTTACCCCTGGTGATCAGACCACCGGGTTACCAGGACGCTAGGACCAACTCACCATGCGGACTTAGTGGATTGAACCACCTTCTACTTATTTGGGTGGCCTGTACAATCTGAAATCTCTTTGCTTGGTTTCCACATATCTACAACATGGATGATGGCCCCCGAATAACATATTGATCAATAAGGGATTCACAAAACATTTTTCACAAAACATGAAAAGGTTAAGTAGCTCACAACATTCCAGTGGTCTCTGCTGCACTTTCGTCCTTGGTTACCTTTCAGTCATGCTCACTTGTAGCTGATGTAGTGGTCCAGGCATTTGAAAGCCACACTCTTCTGCCCCCTTCTTTCAAATGGGATGGTCCAGAGCAATTCTCATTGGTCGCCATGGTCATATGCTGGTGCTGACAATGCCGGCTCACCCCTATGATGTTACAAAGGCTCCTCCTGATATACTGAATTTTTCAGATGCCTGGACCGCTATTATGTTACACAGGCTCCTCCTGGTATACTGAATTTTTCAGATGCCCGCTCACCGCTATGATGTTACACAGGCTCCTCCTGGTATACTGAATTTTTCAGATGCCCGCTCACCGCTATGATGTTACACAGGCTCCTCCTGGTATACTGAATTTTTCAGATGCCCACTCACCGCTATGATGTTACACAGGCTCCTCCTGGTATACTGAATTTTTCACATGCCCGCTCACCGCTATGATGTTACACAAGCTCCTCCTGGTATACTGAATTTTTCACATGCCCGCTCACCGCTATGATGTTACACAGGCTCCTCCTGGTATACTGAATTTTTCAGATGCCCGCTCACCGCTATGATGTTACACAGGCTCCTCCTGGTATACTGAATTTTTCACATGCCCGCTCACCGCTATGATGTTACACAGGCTCCTCCTGGTATACTGAATTTTTCAGATGCCCGCTCACCGCTATGATGTTACACAGGCTCCTCCTGGTATACTGAATTTTTCAGATGCCCGCTCACCGCTGTGATGTTACACAGGCTCCTCCTGGTATACTGAATTTTTCAGATGCCCGCTCACCGCTATGATGTTACACAGGCTCCTCCTGGTATACTGAATTTTTCAGATGCCCGCTCACCGCTATGATGTTACACAGGCTCCTCCTGGTATACTGAATTTTTCAGATGCCCGCTCACCGCTATGATGTTACACAGGCTCCTCCTGGTATACTGAATTTTTCAGATGCCCGCTCACCGCTATGATGTTACACAGGCTCCTCCTGGTATACTGAATTTTTCAGATGCCCGGAATGCTACACGGGGCGCATGGGCAGCAGAAGATAATCAAGGAATGAGGTAAGTGCAGCGGGAATCTGGGGTGCGTGAAGGGTAGTTAGTTTAACTTTTCATTTTTTGTTAAAAGGTGAACTAACCCTTTAAACGAAAAAAAAAATCTACCTTCGCCACCCTTCTTCTATATAGAATTTTGGTAATTATCAAAGCTAGCATACGTATTTCCCTCTGGCCATTTTCAAGCTTTAAAAAAAAAAAAAAGCATACTAAAAACACACATAGTAAAATTTTATTTTCGAGACAATCCATTGATTTTTTACATGTTGCTAATGAGACATCATATGAAATCACAGTGACAAAGGTGATTTATTGATAAACGCAGCCAGTGCGAGTGCTGCTGATCGAGGGCCATAAGTCTTCATTTCCAACCCATTGTCAACTTGATAGGTCAATAAGTAGCCTTAATTAGACTGTTTGGGTTTTATGAGTTTGGAATGTTAAACGCGGGCCTTGAAACAATGAGGGCTCGAACCTGGCTACCGTATGCAAAGCTTGCAAAGGAAGAAGCCAGAAAGCAGTGTAAACAATTATGCAAGATGATGTATTGCAGGATACGGCGGAATTATAAAGGTTTACTTCAAATTAAATAAATACATGTGCTCAGCAATAAGCATAACATGTGTGAAGCAGGGCGGTGGAAAAAGAACTCAGGGCTGAATTCTAGCTAGCCTTTGAAAACCACGTGAAAAGAAAAAGGTTCAGGGACAGGGCTGCCCCAAAGTGACAATCGGCCAAGTGGTCACCCGGGAATGTTTATATCCTTTACTAATTGGAGATCCCACCATTGCTAACATACAGAATAATGGAATTCCTACATAATTTAAAGTGTATGTAGCCCTAACATCTGCAGGAAGCGTGTGAAGACCTGATAGGCAACCCAACAGCCAACTGAAGGAGCATGCATGGCAATGGCTGATAACAGTGCTGCTGGTTAGAAGGCATTGGCCTAGCATTGTTATCCTGCAACAGTGCTGATACTGGCAGGATCTACTGGTGGACCTTCACTCCCCGGATACATTTTAGTTCCTTGCACTTGGTTTGTGCAAGGAGGCCCCATTCTCACCTAGGTGAAAAATGATGTGTCCCTGCTCCCGTCCTTGCTCCCTCTCGGTCTGTTGAGGAAGACCATGTCACATATTCCAAAAGGTTGGAGGAGCAAAGACACATAGCGGACTTCTGGTGCACATTATTGGAGGGCCGTTTCCTTGAACCCATAAGAGGCAGCTGGCTTCTGGGACATTAGAGAAGAAGATGGAGGCATGGGACCTGGGTTGTGGCTTGTGCAATGGAGCAGGATAATGCTTGTTTTGCTGGGTAGGTATGTGAAAATCCAGTATAACAGGTAGAGAAGGGAAAGGCTTAACAAAAAACAAAAAAAAGGAGTGATTTTCATCTTTCATCTTTAAAGCGGAGTTCCACCCTAAAGTGGAGCTTCCGCTCATTGGAACCCTCCCCCCCTCCGGCGTCACAATTGGCACCTTTCAGGGGGAAGGGGGGTGCAGGTACCTGTACAGTACAGGTATCTGCACCCACTTCCGGCATAGATATCTGCAGAATCTACGCCCCTTTCCGCAGAATCTACTCCCCTTTCCGCAGGTCCCCCGCTGCCTGCTGGGAAACACACGGATCCTAGAGACAGCGGGGACCATCCTTATTGCGCAGCGCGACTCACGCATGCGCAGTAGGGAACCGGGAAATGAAGCCGCAAGGCTCCGCTTCCTGATTCCCATACCCAAGATGGCGGCGGCAGCACCCGAGAGACGATCGAGAGATCGGCTTCGGGTGCCGACATCGCGGGCGCGCTGGGCGGGTAAGTGTCATTATTTTAAAAGTTAGCAGCTGCAGTATTTGTAGCTGCTGGCTTTTAAAAAAAAAAAAAACGGCGGACTCCCGCTTTATCTTTAACTTTCCATGGGGTTTCTGAACTGACCGTCTACAATAGAAGGAGACGGGTGATTTGGAGGTACCTTGAAGTAGAGATGCCACTCCTTCAGCTTTACAGAAGCTCGCTGAGATGTCACTTCCTGCCTGCGGCCAATTATGGCTCTCCTCGCTGCCGGTGCTGTGATTGGCCAAGCATGTGGGGTCACAGTGCATGCTTGGCCAATCATGAGCCAGCAATGCACTGTGATGGCGTAGTGCATTGTGGGCCGTTCGTACCACACAAATTTGGTGCGAACGATCCACAAAGTTCTGAATTTGCCGAACAGACGAACGGCCGATGTTCGAGTCGAACACCGAGCTCATCCCTACTGAACAGGAAGAAAACAAATGCTAAAGGAAGTTGCCCACAGGACCCCAGGCCTGTGCTAATGACCTGGAAGAACTAGTAGAGCATAAGGGCCAGAATGTCAGATAGGCAGTCAATGGGGCCACAGGAAGCACCAGCAGCTAATTCCATTGACAGGCAGGCAGTATGAATGGTGACTGGTGGTCCACGGCTGGATCCTGGAGCAGAACAGAGCAGTCACTTGACAAGTAACTTGGGACTAAGACAGAGGCCGTTGCAAAACAGAGCAGGCTAGGGTCAGCAACAAGTGGGCATGTTGGGGTGGATTTACTAAAACTGGAGAGTGTAAAATCTGATGCAGATGTGCATGGTAGCCAATCAGCTTCTAACTTCAGCTTGTTCAATTAAAGAGGAAGTAAACCCTGATGGGTTTACTTCCTCTTTGATTCCCTGCAAAGGTAAAGCATAATGGACTACTATGCATCCCATAGTAGTCCATTATGTGTCACTTACCTGACACAGGAGCCAGCGATGTCACCGCTGTCCCCTGTAGTCCGGAGCATCCATCTTCTCGGTGGGTCTCGCTGCTCCGCCGCTGTCATTCGACGAAGCAGCGATGACGTCACTCCCGCGCATGCGCACGGGAGCCGCCACTCATGGCATATTGCTGTTGACAGCGGCGTGCTCAGTGCGCCTGCGCGCCGCTGTCCATGGAGCATGCGCCGAAGACAACGGTGCCTGTCTTTCGGCAAATATCTTCTAAACCGTGTAGGTTTAGGAGATATTTCTTGGACCTACAGGTAAGCCTTAATCTAGGCTTACCTGTAGGTCAAAGTGGTTTGTAAGGGTTTACAATCACTTTAACCACTTTCAGACCGGACCATTTTGCTGGTAAATGACCAGAGGTCTTTTTACAATTTGCTTTAACTGGTAATTGCGCGGTCATGCAATGTTGTACCCAAACAAAATTTGCGTTCTTTTCTTCCCACAAATAGAGCTTTCTTTTGATGGTATTTGATTGCCTCTGTGATTTTTATTTTTTGCGATATAAACGTAAAAAGACCGAAAATTTTGAAAAAAAATGATATTTTCTACTTTTTGTTATTAGAAAAATCCAATAAACTCAATTTTAGTCATACATTTAGGCCAAAATGTATTCAGCCACATGTCTTTGGTAAAAAAAAAGTCAATAACTGTATATTTATTGGTTTGCGCAAAATTTGTCACATCTACAAACTAAGGTACGTTTTCTGGAATTTACGCAGCTTTTAGTTTACGACTGCCTATCTCATTTCTTGAGGTGCTAAAATGGCAGGGCAGTACAAAACCCCCCCAAATGACCCCATTTTGGAAAGTAGACACCCTAAGGAAATTGATAAGTGGCATGTTGAGCCCATTGAATATTTTATTTTTTTGCCTCAAGCGATTGAATAATGACAAAAAAAATATATATTTTTTTTTTTTTACACAAAGTTGTCACTAAATGATATATTGCTCACACATGCTATGGGCATATGTGAAATGACACCCCAAAATAAATTCTGCTGCTTCTCCTGAGTACGGGGATACCACATATGTGGGACTTTTTGGGAGCCTAGCCGCGTACGGGGCCCCGAAAACCAAGCATCGCCTTCAGGCTTTCTAAGGGCGTAAATTTTTGATTTCACTTCTCACTACCTATTACAGTTTTGAAGGCCATAAAATGCCAAGATGGCACAAAACCCCCACAAATGACCCCATTTTAGAAAGTAGACACCCCAAGCTATTTGCTGAGAGGCATTTTGAGTCCATGGAATATTTTATATTTTGCCACAAGTTGCGGGAAAATTACAAACTTTTTTTTTTTTTTTTTCACAAAGTTGTCACTAAATGATATATTGCTCACGCATGCCATGGGCATATGTGAAATGACACCCCAAAATAAATTCTGCTGCTTCTCCTGAGTATGGGGATACCACATATGTGGGACTTTTTGGGAGCCTAGCCGCATACGGGGCCCCGAAAACCAAGCACCGCCTTCAGGCTTTCTAAGGGCGTTACAGTTTTGAAGGCCATAAAATGCCAAGATGGCACAAACCCCCCCCAAATGACCCCATTTTGGAAAGTAGACACCCCTAAATTTAGGGGTACACTAGTGAGACTAGGTAATAAATGGCGGGTGCCCTGAAACTATTAAAAAAATAACTAACCAACCAGCGTCACCTGTAACAGTTATATGGTGATCACTGGTGAAAGGGTTAACTAGGGGGCAATCAGGGGGCTTTATGCGGTAGTATATGGGGGTCCCTGGCGCTATAAAAAGCTGCGGCGAACCTAAATACCTACCTGCCTAACTAGCGTCACCTGTGACACTAATACAGCGATCAGAAAAACGATCGCTTATTAGGCTGGGTTCACACTGGAGCGATGCGGGAACGCCACGAATCCGCGGCGGGTTCCCGCATCACATGCCTCCCGGCGGCAGTTCACACTGCCCTATGCGAACTGCTGGGAGTGTCAGTGAAATGTTAATGACACCCCCAGATCAGTTCGCATATCGCAGTGCGATCTGCAAACTCGGATCGCATGGTGTGAACACCCATGCGATCCGATTCTGCTGCGGACCAAAAAAAGGGTCCCGTGCGAGTTTGCGGCGGGTGCGGCGGGTGCGACACGAATTCAGCCATACTATCTGTATGGCTGAACTCGAATCGCACAGAGATCGGATGTGATTTGCACTGCAGTGCGGTGCGAATCACATCCGTTCTCATAAACCGCTGCAATGTGAACCCAGCCTTAGTGACACTGGCGACGGGGGGTGATCACGGGGTTAAACCTTTATTGGGGGGGTTAGGGGGGTACCTTAGAACTAAAGGGGGCTAACCCTAACTGCCCTAACAGTTATTACAGTCACAAATGACACCCGCCGGGTGATCAGGGGGTTAAACCTTTATTAGGTAATAAATGGCGGGTGCCCTGAAACTATAAAAAATAACTAACCAACCAGCGTCACCTGTAACAGTTATATGGTGATCACTGGTGAAAGGGTTAACTAGGGGGCAATCAGGGGGCTTTATGCGGTAGTATATGGGGGTCCCTGGCGCTATAAAAAGCTACGGCGAACCTAAATACCTACCTGCCTAACTAGCGTCACCTGTGACACTAATACGGCGATCAGAAAAATGATCGCTTATTAGGCTGGGTTCACACTGGAGCGATGCGGAAACGCCGCGAATCCGCGGCGGGTTCCCGCATCGCATGCCTCCCGGCGGCAGTTCACACTGCCCTATGCGAACTGCTGGGAGTGTCAGTGAAATGTTAATGACACCCCCAGATCAGTTCGCATATCGCAGTGCGATCTGCAAACTCGGATCGCATGGTGTGAACACCCATGCGATCCGATTCTGCTGCGGGCCAAAAAAAGGGTCCCGTGCGAATTTGCGGCGGGTGCGATGCGAATTCAGCCATACTATCTGTATGGCTGAACTCGAATCGCACAGAGATCGGATGTGATTTGCACTGCAGTGCGGTGCGAATCACATCCGTTCTCATAAACCGCTGCAATGTGAACCCAGCCTTAGTGACACTGGCGACGGGGGGTGACCACGGAGTTAAACCTTTATTGGGGGGGTTAGGGGGGTACATTAGAACTAAAGGGGGCTAACCCTAACTGCCCTAACAGTTATTACAGTCACAAATGACACCAATGCAAAAAAAAAAAAATGACATTGGTGTCACTGTGACTGGGGGGCAGGGGTAATTGGGGGGGTGATCGGGGGGGGGGGGGGGTGTGAGTGTGCCTGACATGTTCTACTGTGTAGTGTCGTGTTGGTGCAACTCACCGATCCTCTCTCCTCGGTGTCGGAACGAAAAATACCGACACGGAGGAGAGATTACATCACTTCCTCTCCTGTGTTTACATTACAGGAGAGGAAGTGATGTCACGGAGCATTTTCATTCGTCGGGAGCGATCGCGAGGGGGTGGCCATGAATGAATGGCCGTCCCCTCGTCCGGGATCGCTCCCGAAAGAATACCGACCACCGCAGGCACCGGGCGGGGGCCCGATCGGGCCCCCGACCCGCGGGCAGGCAAGGACGTACATGTAAGCCCTTATGCCTGCCCGTGCCATTCTGTCGACGTACATCGGCGTGCGGCGGTCGGGAAGTGGTTAAGCTTTGACAAAAAACCTGGAAGCCGATTGGTTTCTGTGCAGAGCTGCACCAGATTTTGCACTCTCCAGTTTTAGTAAATCAACCCCAGGGTGGATCAAACGAAGAATTCCGTGCAGTGAGCATAATAAACATAACCAATCAATAAATCCCGTGGTCTCTTCTCCACACGTCACCAAAAAGTGCAGCCAAGGTGTACCCTCACCTCCAATGATGGACCTCACTAATGAACGAAGAGGTCTAGTATCGCTATAAGAGAACAGCTTCACAGCAATCTACCTTCAGCTAGGACACTTCCTCTCCAGGGCTTCGGATATTCATATAAAATATTTTCAGAGTTCATTTTATTTAATGCATGAAAACTGTAACACAAGTAATCCACTCACATAAAAGTCGCAAATAGCAGCCAGTTATACAGCCAGTCTGAATGCTGTTTTTCCCATACAGCAGCTTGATCCTAGTAACATCCTGGGCCCGCCTGGCGTGATGACGTCAGAAAAGCCCCACCCACCTGACGTGTTACGTCCCTCTGGACTTTGTGGCACAATTCATGAGCAGGATCAAGGTCAGAGATAGAGCAATAGTCAGAAAGTTGAGAAGCATTGGTACAAACAGAATCCAAAGGCAGGTCACAAATGAAGGAAGCACACACACAGGGGTTGATTTACTAAAATTGGAAATCTGGTACAGCTCTGCATGGTAGCCAACCAGCTTCTATCTTCAGCTCGTTCAATTAAGCTTTGACGAAAAAAATTTGGAAACAAATTGGTTTCTTTGCAGAGCTTCACCGGATTTTGCACGTTCCAGTTTTAGTAAATAAGCCCCATAGATTGCAGATAAGACCATTCCTTAACGCTGAAGTTTTAGGGATGGCAATTTTTACACAGTTACATTGGTCCAGTTTGTGCCATACCTGTGGGCTCTCTGTGGAAGCTGGAAATCACTGTTGTAGACACCAGTGGCAGCCCATACTTTAGGGACGTTGCCCCCTCTTATCTACGGCCGCCACATCTTAATTAATGCTCTATGATCCATGGCCGCTACCCCCTATTCATGCACCCGCCCCCTTTCCAGGACCCCGGGCACATGAATTACAGCGACGGGGGTGTTTTTTTTAAGCACCTGCGGCTCTAATAGGCCTCAAATAAGGGTGGACTCGTGGAGCAGAGTATTGTGCCATGAGCCCACCCAGGTCTTACAACAGCGAATTAATATTCACTGTTGCAACACTGATCCTCCAATTGGGAAGCGGGTCTGATACCCGTCACCTGATTGGCTGAAAGGACAGGAGATCCTACTGGATGCCTAGGAGGAGGGGAAGAGACACACGGCTGAAGCGAGGAGGAGGAGATACAGGAGCCCCTGCCCGATGCCCATCGCAGCCTGATATCCGCCGATGCCCAGATCCCCGCGGCTGCCCATCACACTGAACTGGGTACCAGTGGAAATTACACCTCGGGTATTACTACTGGGCACAGTGGCTGCACATGATGGGTACAGTGATGTATTTGGTGGGCGCAGTGGCTGCATTTGATGGCAAAATGGCTATATTTGATGGGCACAATGGCTGTATTTGGTGGGCACAGTGGCTGCATATGCTGGGCACAGGGGCTGTATTTGATGGAGAAGTGGCTGTATTTTATGGGCACATGGCTGCATATTATGGGCACAGTGGCTGCATTTGATGGACACAGTGGCTGTTTGATGGGCACAGTGGCTGCATTTGATGGGCACAGTGGCTGCATATTATGGGCACAGTGGCTGCATTTGCTGGGCACAGTTGCTGCAATTAATGGCATAGTAGCCGTTGCATTTGATGGGTAAAGTGGCTGAATTTGATGTTTTTTTTAAGTATTTTTCAGAATTTTTCAGTTCGTTTGCGCCCTCCCCCTAAAAACTTGAGCACCAGCCGCCACTGACTACACCCAAAATTAGCCCAAATTTGACAGTGTTCGTTTTTTTTATTTTTAGGCAAAAACCTCATAAAATATGTTTTAGGTATTATGTTGTCCCTAAAGAGTTAATTTAACTGGTTAAATAAAAAAGTATTTTTTATTTATTTTTTTATTTAAAAAAAAACTATTCCGAGGTATAAGGTTTTATATGAAAGTGTTTGTATTGATTCATCCCAGACGTGCCAGTTACTTGGCTCTGATTACAATGATCTTTACGGGACAAAAATATTAGTCCAAGAAAAAAATTTGCTGCTTCAGCCTGTGCGGCTCCAGAACCTCTTCCTTCACTTGTGCTGGACATGAAATCCGGGAACGAAAAATATTTTTCCAAAGTAAAAAGAAAAATAAGAAAATCAAAAGAAAAAAAAAAAAGTCTAATGGAGAAGAGAAGAGCGTGATCGCATCAAAACCATAATTAAAAGGTACGAGTTGGATGAAACAAAGAATTCTTGCGGTATGTGAAGTCTGATACATTCACTTCTGAGAAGGAGATCCACTGAATTCCTTTTCTTCAAGAGGAACAACACAGCAATTTAGAAGACTTCAGTGACCTTCTGTATTCATAATTCACGGGGGGGGGACATTGCTCCAAATCATGGACAGTCCCTCCAAATCAGGAGCTATGCAACTGATTTCTTAATAGTTTCAAGCTCTTCTCTTCTACCTGGAGTAGATAGAAGACCTCTTATCTAAGGTTGCCACCTCACCTCTGAAGACTTCAGTGACCTTCTGTATTCATAATTCGGGTGAAAAATAGAGCTTAGATATCGCATGCTCAGATAGAAGAAGATGGTTAGAGGAACACTTCATGGGGAAAAGCCTGAACTTGACTAATCGGCAGGTAAGGGATCACTTGACTTATGTCAAGTGAGAGATGATAAGAGTAGGGTTGCCACCTCATCCCTTTAAAACCAAACATATATGGGGGACATTGCTCCAAATCATGGACAGTCCCTCCAAATCAGGGACAGTTGGGAGCTATGCAACTGATTTCTTAATAGTTTCAAGCTCTTCTCTTCTACCTGGAGTAGATAGAAGACCTCTTATCTAAGGTTGCAATCTCACCTCTGAAGACTTCAGTGACCTTCTGTATTCATAATTAGAGTGGAAAATAGAGCTTAGATATCTTATGCTCTGATAGAAGAAGATGGTTAGAGGAACACTTCATGGGGAAAAGCCTGAACTTGACTAATCGGCAGGTAATATGGGATCACTTGACTTATGTCAAGTGAGAGATGATAAGAGTAGGGTTTGGGAGCTATGCAACTGATTTCTTAATAGTTTCAAGCTCTTCTCTTCTACCTGGAGTAGATAGAAGACCTCTTATCTAAGGTTGCCACCTCACCTCTGAAGACTTCAGTGACCTTCTGTATTCATAATTCGGGTGGAAAATAGAGCTTAGGTATCGCATGCTTGGATAGAAGAAGATGGTTAGAGGAACACTTTATGGGGAAAAGCCTGAACTTGACTAATCGGCAGGTAATGAGGAATCATGTGACTTATGTCAAGTGAGAGATGATAAGAGTAGGGTTGCCACCTCATCCCTTTAAAACCAAACATATATGGGGGACATTGCTCCAAATCATGGACAGTCCCTCCAAATCAGGGACAGTTGGGAGCTATGCAACTGATTTCTTAATAGTTTCAAGCTCTTCTCTTCTACCTGGAGTAGATAGAAGACCTCTTATCTAAGGTTGCAATCTCACCTCTGAAGACTTCAGTGACCTTCTGTATTCATAATTCGGGTGAAAAATAGAGCTTAGGTATCGCATGCTCGGATAGAAGAAGACGGTTGGAGGAACACTTCATGGGGAAAAGCCTGAACTTGACTAATCGGCAGGTAATAAGGGATCACGTGACTTATGTCAAGTGAGAGATGATAAGAGTAGGGTTGCCACCTCATCCCTTTAAAACCAAACATATACGGGGGACATTGCTCCAAATCATGGACAGTCCCTCCAAATCAGGGACAGTTGGGAGCTATGCAACTGATTTCTTAATAGTTTGAAGCTCTTCTCTTCTACCTGGAGTAGATAGAAGACCTCCTATCTAAGGTTGCCACCTCACCTCTGAAGATTTCAGTGACCTTCTGTATTCACAATTCGGGTGGAAAATAGAGCTTAGGTATCGCATGCTCGGATAGAAGAAGACGGTTAGAGGAACACTTCATGGGGAAAAGCCTGAACTTGACTAATCGGCAGGTAATGAGGGATCACGTGACTTATGTAAAGTGAAAGATGATTGTAGGGTTGCCACCTCATCCCTTTAAAACCGAACACACATGAATTACACAGGTTCTGAGGCTAATTTAATGCAGATGAGGCACCAAGTGAGGTTAATTACAACCTTAATCAGCTACGGAACTTGTGTAATTAATATATGTTTGGTTTTAAAGGGATGAGGTGGCAACCCTACTCTTATCATCTCTCACTTGACATAAGTCATGTGATCCCTTATTACCTGCCGATTAGTCAAGTTCAGGCTTTTCGCCATGAAGTGTTCCTCTAACCGTCTTCTTCTATCCGAGCATGCGATACCTAAGCTCTATTTTTCACCCGAATTATGAATACAGAAGGTCACTGAAGTCTTCAGAGGTGAGGTGGCAACCTTAGATAAGAGGTCTTCTATCTACTCCAGGTAGAAGAGAAGAGCTTGAAACTATTAAGAAATCAGTTGCATAGCTCCCAACTGTCCCTGATTTGGAGGGACTGTCCATGATTTGGAACAATGCCCCTCTGTCCCTCTTTCCTCCTCATTTGTCCCTCATTTTGGTCTGATCTATATAGTTGTATATAAAATGCACTTTTTCTCTTTCAAATAGTGTTTCCCAGTGCTAAACCTTTCATCCAATTTCTAAATATAAAGAAACGGTAGTGTTAATAAAGAGCACTTGTGGATTTAATTAACCTTTTTTTTTTTGGTTAATTCTCCTTTAACCACTTCAGCCCCGGACTATTTTGCTGAATAAAGACCAGACCACTTTTTGCGATTCGGCACTGCGTCGCTTTAACTGACAATTGCGCAGTCGTGCGACATGGCTCCCGAACAAAATTGACGTCCTTTTTTCCCCACAAATAGAGCTTTCTTTTGGTGGTATTTGATCACCCCTGCGTTTTTTATTTTTTGCGCTATAAACAAAAATAGAGCGACAATTTTGAAAAAAACACATTATTTTTTAATAAATATCCCCCAAAAAGATTGATTTTTTTTTCCCTCAGTTTAGGCCGATACGTATTCTTCTACATATTTTTGGTTAAAAAAATCGCAATAAGCGATTATTGATTGGTTTGCGCAAAAGTTATAGCGTTTACAAAATAGGGGATAGTTTTATGGCATTTTTATTAATAATTTCTTTTTTTTTACTAGTAATGGCAGCGAGCAGCGATTTTTATTGTGACTGCGACATTATGGCGGACACATCGGACATTTTTTGACACATTTTTGCTATACAAATGCAGTGATTCCTGTGTAAATGACACTGGCAGTGAAGGGGTTAACCAGTGGGTGGCAGTGTAAGGGTTAAGTGTTCCTATGGGCGTGTTACTAACTGTGGGGGGCTGGGCTTTCTTTTAGTGAACACTGATCTCTGCTCCAATCACATGGAGCAGAGATCAGCATCACTTGTTGCTAGGCAGAACTGGGAGATGCTGTTTACAACGGCATCTCACAGTTCAGCCGCCCCGTGAGATGATCGCGGGTATGCCTGCGGTGATCGAGTCCGCGGGACCCGCGACCAGACTCACGGGGGTCCCCACCAGCGACGCACTCGCGATGGCAGGGCGGCATTTAAAATTGGACGTACCTGTACGCCAATATGCCTACCTAACCATTCTGCCGACGTACATCGGCGTGCGCCGGTCGGGAAGTGGTTAAGGGGGCGTGGCAGGGGGCGTGTCCTATGCCTACATACATTTGCTAGTAGGTGTCCCTCATACCCATCTCAAAATGTTGGGAGGTATTCTGAGTTGCCCATCTCAAGTTGCAATTGATTAGCAATCCTGTTTTATTAGAGTATACCTTTTTTGGGATTTTCTCAAGATATGCAAAGAGAGATCACAGAAACACTTGTAGGTAAAATCAAACTGCGTATAACATTAACCACTTCCAGCCCAGGCCTATTATAAAAAATCATCTTTTCTTTTTTTTCAAGAAAATTCCTCAGAACCCTCAAACATTATATATGTTTTTTTTTTAGCAGAATAAAATGGCGGTCGTTGCAACTTTTTAATTTCATTTTTTTCAACATTTTTTTTTGGGGGGAAAGAAAAAAACAAATAAAAAAAAACAAAAAAACAAAAAACAGTAAAGTTAGCTCAATTTTTTGTATAATATGAAAGATGATGTTACACCAAGGAAATAGATACCTAATTTTTTACGCTTTAAAATCGCTCACACTCGTGGAATGGTGCCAAACTTTGGTATTTAAAAATCTCCAAAGGCGACACTTTACATTTTTATTTTTATTATTTTTTATTTTTGCAGGTTACCAGTTTAGAGTTACAGATAAGGTCTAGTGCTAGAATTGTTGCTCTCGCTCGAACGCACGCGGTGATATCTCACATGTGTGATTTGAACGGCGTTTACATATGCGGGCGCGACTTACGTGTGCATTCGATTTTTGTATGCGAGCGCTTTAATTATTTATTTATTTTTATTGTTTCATTTACTTTCATTTATTTTTTGACACTTTCTCTTTAATTTTTTTTTTTTCTTTGATCACTTTTACTCCTATTACAAGGAATGGCAACATCCCTTGTAATAGGAATGGGGTGTGACAGGTCCTCTTCATGGAGAGATGTGGGGGTCTATAAAACCGCACATCTCTTCTCCAGGCTGGAAAGATTGAGATAAAAAATAAAGACAGATCTCTTTTTTTCCAGTTGAGATCTGGGCATAACTGTCATAGAGATAACTAGGGACCATTTGGAAATGATCATCGTCAGGTGGTGGTGGATTCTTTCTCCGGGTCACCGATTGCACGGGCGAGCCCGGAGAAGCACCGGAGGGCAGTCATGTACTGATCATCGGGACTACCGAGAGTTTCCCAGTGGGCCGATGGCTCAGTGGGCCGGTTTGAGTGACAGCCTGTCAAAGTAATGGCTGCCCGGCCCGCGGCACTGCTATACTGCAGGGGTGGGCTGACCTCTCAGCACTGTGGGGCCCCATGGCATGCTCTGCAACACTAGCACTGGAAGCGGCTGCAATAGGACCTCTCACAGTGTGCTGTTCCCTGCCGGCAACTCCTTCACTCCCGTCCACCCCAGGTGCTTGTACATGACATCATCCGGGACGGACAAGAACAGCAGAGGGACCGGCACAGAGCAGGGCGCCATAAAAGGTCTTATTGCAGGCATCGGGTGAGGCTGTGTACTATCAACATCACTGGGGAGGGGGAAGCAGAGGCAGCCAATACAGATGTAGGGGGCCCGGGCCTCAACAGGATCGCAGGAGGCCCCATAATACTCTCCTGTTCCCCCACCCCACGCTGTCCTGCTCTGTCCTCCACCCCCCACGCTGTCCCCCCTCTGTCCTCTACCTCCCACTGTGTCTATCCACTCCCCATCCCCTCTGTCCTCCACCCCAGTGTGTCCTCCATCCCCCAAGCTGTGCCCCTCTGTCCTCCACCCCCCACTGTGTCCTCCACCCCTCCCACTCTGTCCTCCAACCCCCATGGTGTCCCCCTGTGTCCTCCAATCCACCCACTCTGTCCCCCTCTGTCCTCCACCCCCCCCCACTGTGTCATTCACCCCCTATGGCGTACCCCTCTGTCCTCCACCCCACTGTGTCCTGAACCTCCCACGGTGTCCCTCTTTGCCCTCCACCCCCACTGTGTCCCACTATGTTCTCCACCCCCCACTGTGTCCTCCATCTCCCATGGTGTCCAATTGTGTCCTTCACCCCCCCCATGGTGTCACCCTGTGTCCTCTACCCCCCATGGTGTCCCACTGTGTCCTCCACCCCCCATGGTGTCCCACTGTATCCTCCACCCCCCCCCATGGTGTCCCCCTGTGTCCTCCAACCCCCTCACGATGTCCCTCTGTGTCCTGCACTCCGCATGGTGTCCCACTGTGTCCACCCCCCATGGTGTCCTCCACTCCCCTTCGGTGTCCTCCTGTGTCTTCCACCCCCTATGGTGTCCCACTGTGTCCTCCACCTCCCCATGGTGTCCGCCACCCCTCTACAGTGTCCCCCTGTCCCCTCCACCCCACCCCCACGGTGTCCCTCTGTGTCCTCCACCCCCACGGTGTCCCACTGTGTCCTCCACCCCCCCCCCCGGTGTCTCCCTGTGTCCTCCATACTCTCACTGTGTCCCCCTGTTCCCCCCCCCCCCCAACAGTATATATACTGTTTTTGTGTGTGTTTGCAAAATTAAGGTGGGCTGGTCTGGATGGAGTCCAGGGCCAAATTTTTGTCCCAGTCCAGCCCTGCCGGAGGGCGGCGGGAGGAGGGTGGGTGTGCCCCTGGGTGTGCCCACCCGCTGCCTGTAAGAATGCTCAAGCGGCTGAACTGCCGTTGAAAAAGATGATATCTGAATGATGCCTGTAGCTGCACCCATCATTCAGATATCCCCACTTAAAAGTCAAAGACGTCATATAACGTGATTGGGCTGGAAGTGGTTAAACAAATAGTAACATGAATACTTAGCTATAGATGCCTTTTGCCTTCGAGTCCCCCATCTTGTGGCTTGGCATGATGATCAAACCAGACCCGTGCATAATGCAGCTCTGGAACTGGACTATTTTTTTCCCAGTTTTGGCTGTGGTATATACAGGACTATTGGGTAAGTAATAATCCAGCAATAACTCTTGAAAAAGAAGGGTTACCTTTTAGGCTGGGTTCACACCGCATCCAATTCGCAGAACATTTAAAAATATGTTCTTTTCAATGGGCCCGGTTCACCTATGAGTGTTGCATCTGCACTCCGCATTGCACAAAAAAGTGTGGTGCGAATTGCAGTCACATCATCTTTAACGGGAATGGATCTGATTCACAGAGGTGTTCCGTTCTGGAATTCTCTCCCTCCCCCTTTCACACGACCCCTCCCCCCTCTCCCTAGTCAGCTGACCCACAGCTACAATGGAGAGGAACCACTGAAAGAATTGATTTTATCTTCACAGGGAAACCGGAGCTGCAATTCGCACCGGACGAGTGTGAACCCAGCCTATAGGAAGATAGCACATTTCTGAAGGGGTTTGGTATTGGTGTTCTTATAGTATGAAGTCAGCTAAGGTAACCAGCTAGGTGCGGCACAGTGGTATAAGTAGCAGTAAAAAGGGTCGTTGGTTCAAATCCCAACCACGACACTACCTGCCTGGAGTTTGCATGTTCTCCCTGTGCCTGTGTGGGTTTCCTCCGGGTACTCCGGTTTCCTCCCACACTCCAAAGACATGCAGGTAGGTTAATTGGCTTCTGTCCAAAATTGGCCCTAGTATATGAATGGGGACCTTGGATTGTGGGCTCTTTGAGGGTAGGGACTGATGTGAGTGTACAATGTACAGGGATAGGGACAATTGTAGACAGCTTAGGGTATATATATATATATATATATATATATATATATATGTATATATTTTTTTTGTTTTGTTTTGTTTTTTTTGGGGGGGGGGGGGGATATAATGGACAACTTGGCATTAAAAAAAATCACTTTTTTAAAAAAAGGACACAAAACTATTAAAGTTTCTCTTTAAACCTCCATATTGAAGTATTTCATATTTTTGATATTATAATGACTTTTGTATTGTATAACTTTTTTTTTGGGGGGGGGGGGGGGGGCTTGAAAATAATGGACAAATAAATGAATAAATTACAGAATTAACTGTGTTCCCTGCTTGGATATCAAGGTTTAATTCTACTTTAATTTACTGTAATGGTCACCCAATTTTCGGAACACGTTGGCAGCCCTCTGCATTGTTGTCCCCTTTGTGTCCAGTGATAGAAAAGCCTGTGCTTGTCAAAAAAAAAAAAAAATCATTCCCCATACAAAGTGTTGATGTTATTATTCCCTACGACAGGCTAATTGTAGTTGTTTTTGAGTTGTAAGTTCTTGACACATTGTTATAATCTTTTTTTTTCAAAGTTCTCCATTTTCGTCACGTCAAGGAAAACAGCAGCGATGGCAGATTTCAGCGAATTCTAATGTTCCTCCGCGACGATGAAGTTACCCCTAATCAGCCCCCGATCCCAATTTATCCCAGCATTCCCTGTCCATTCGCTTCAATAGGGCTGAGAAATCTGCTATTTAATTCCTTTGTTCTGCCTCTGGTATGCCTGCACTGTCATTTTCTACGTCACTCCCTACCTTTATCCCTACCCTGCTTTTTTCTCCTCAAAAACCTGATTGTTCCTGAAGCACAAAGAAGGTAAAATGAAACTTCCCCTTCTCACATTGTTCCACTACAGACAAAAAAATCATACACTCTCCTCAACCTGTGGCAGCTGCTACAATAGAAAATATTTCATTTAGAGGAAGGAAAAAAAAAAATATGAAGTTTTCAAATTGTGCTATTTTCCCTGTGTACTCTTATTTATTCCGAAGTCTTCACTAAGAGCTTTCTTCTTAATTGTATGTTATACCACTGCTTATAATAGTAACAAAGTTATCCAATAACATCTGTCCACATAGAAGTTTTCTACTTCTCTCTTTCTTTCTTATTTTCTTTCTTTCTTTTCTTTTATTTTCTTGTCTTTTCTCTCCTTTCTGCCTTTCTTCCTCCTTTCCTTCTTTTCTTTCTTCCTTATTTCCTTCCCTCATTCCCTTTTTCTTTTATTTCTCTCTTTCTTTCTTTGATTTCTTTTCTTTTTTGTTTCTTTTCTTCATTTGTTTCCCTTTTCTTTTATCTCTCTTTTTCCTTCTTTTTTCTTTCTTTTCCTTTCTTTTATTTATTCTCCTCCTTTCTTCCCTTTTTCTTTTATTTCTTACTGCCTTTCTTTCTTTCATTTCCTTTCTTCTCCTCCTTTCTTCCTTCGTTCCTTTCTTTATTTCTTTCCATCCTTTTTTCCTTCCTTCCTTTTTATAGACAATATTCTTGTGCTATAATGTGCTATTTTGCTTGTTTACTTTACAATAGTAACAAGTTTTCCAATATCATCCATTCGCATAGAAGTTTTAATACCCCATCCCATCCCTCCCCTCCCCTTTCATCCCTTCCCCTCCCTCCCCTCCCCTCCCCTCCCCTCCCCTCCCCTTCCCTTCCCCTCCCCTCCCCTTCCCTTCCCCTTCCCTCCCCTTCCCTTTCCACCCTTCCCTCCCCTTCTCTTCCCTTTCCTCCCCTTCCTTTTCAACCCTTCCCTTCCCCTTCCCTCCCCTTCCCTTTCCACCCTCCCCCTCCCCTTCTCTTCCCTTTCATCCCCTTCCTTTTCAACCCTTCCCCTCCCCTTCCCTTTCCACCCTTCCCCTCCCCTTGTCTTCCCTCCCCTTCCTTTTCAACCCTTCCCTCTCCTTCCCTTCCCTTCCCTCCCTTCCCCCTCCCCTCCCCCTTCCCTTCTCTTCCCTTCCTTCCCCTTCCTCTCCCCTTCCCTTCCCTGTTCCTCTCCCCTTCCCTTCCCTTCCCTCCCTTCCCCTCCCCTTCTCTTCCCTTCCCCTCCCCTTCCCTTCCCTCCCCCTCCCCCCCATTCCCACACTTCCCCTCCCCTTCCTCTCCCCTACCCTTCCCTGTTCCTCTCCCCTTCCCTCTCCTTCCCCTCCTCTTCTCTTCCCTTCCCACCCTTCCCTTTCCTCCCTTACCCTCCCCTTCCCTTCCCTCCCTCCCTTCCCCTCCACTTCCCTTCCCTTCTCTCCCATCCCCTCCACTTCCCTTCCCTCCCCTTCCCTGTTCCTCTCCCCTTCCCTCTCCTTCCCCTCCTCTTCTCTTCCCTTCCCACCCTTCCCTTTCCTCCCTTACCCTCCCCTTCCCTTCCCTCCCTCCCTTCCCCTCCACTTCCCTTCCCTTCTCTCCCATCCCCTCCACTTCCCTCCCCTTTCGTTCCCTTTCCTTTCACCCCCTTCCCTTCCCTCCCTTTCCCTTCCCTCCCCCTCCCTTCCCCCCCTTCAGTTCCCTTTCCTTTACTTTCCTTCCCTCCCCTTCAGTTCCCTTTCCTTTCCTTCCCTCCCTTCTCCTCCCCTCCCCTTCCCTTTCCTTCCCTATCTCATACTTGAGGGACCCCAGTGGAAGGTGACAAATATTGGAGTAGTCACAGCTACTACAGCAATTACTGCAATCATCCTGGTCCCGTGCCAAAGGCTTCCCTCTTGCACAATGACCACAGGAAGTCGCTCACTCTCCACTACCGCCATTCATAGCTTCTACTTTCAGCTTGTTCAATTAAGTTTTGATAATAAAACCTGGAAGCTGATTGGCTACCACGCACAGCTGCACCAGATTTTACACTCTCCAGTTTTAGTAAATCAACCCCTGTGTGACTGGCGGCAATGCCCAGTGAGTGACCCTCTGTACAGAAGTGAAGCTGCTCGGCACAGATCCTGGATGATTGCAGCATTCCCTGTAGTAGTTACGACTAATAAAATAATCGTCACTTTCCATAGCAGTCAGGTATGAGGTACGTACACTTACAGTGGGCAAAATCATTTTTGGTTCCCTGCAGATTTTAAAAGTTTTCCCACTTACAAAGAAATGAAGGGTCTATACAGGGCTGGTGCAAGGATTTTTGACACCCTAGGCCAGTGATGGTGAACCTTGGCACCCCAGATGTTTTGGAACTACATTTCCCATGATGCTCCACTACCCTGCAGAGTGCATGAGGATCATGGGAAATGTAGTCCTAAAACATCTGGGGTGCCAAGGTTCGCCATCACTGCCCTAGGCAAAACCTCATTTTTCCACCCGCCCTTGCTCCACTCCTGACTCCACCCCCTTTGCCCTGCCCATGTATAATCCACCTTTTTAATTGAGTGCCCACGAGCACCCATCAAATGCAACCTCACCAGTGCCCATTAAATACAGCCTCACCAGCGCCCATCAAATACAGCCTCACCAGCACCCATCAAATGCAACCTCACCAGTGCCCATTAAATACAGCCTCACCAGCGCCCATCAAATACAGCCTCACCAGCACCCATCAAATACAGCCTCACCAGCACCCATCAAATACAGCCTCACCAGGGACTATCAAATGCAGCCTCACCAGGGCCCATCAAATACAGCCTCACCAGGGACTATCAAATGCAGCCTCACCAGCGCCCATCAAATACAGCCTCGCCAGCGCCCATCAAATACAGCCTCACCAGCACCCATCAAATACAGCCTCACCAGGGACCATCAAATGCAGCCTCACCAGGGCCCATCAAATGCATTCTCACCAGCACCCATCAAATACAGCCTCACCAGGGCCCATCAAATGCATTCTCACCAGCACCCATCAAATACAGCCTCACCAGCGCCCATTAAATACAGCCTCACCAGCGCCCATTAAATACAGCCTCACTAGCACCCATCAAATACAGCCTCACCAGGGACCATCAAATGCAGCCTCACCAGGGCCCATCAAATACAGCCTCCCCAGGGACCATCAAATGCAGCCTTCCGGCTCGTCCTTGCTTCCCAGCATGCGTGTTGGTACTTTTGTCTGATGGACTTGTGTACACACGCTCGGAAAGTCCGACAACACACATTTGTCCGCGGAAAATTTTGAAGCCTGCCATCCAACATTTGTCCGCTCGGAAAATCCGACAACAATTGTCCGAAGGAGCGTACACACGGTCGGATTTTCCGCCAACAGCCTGACATCACACATTTCCCGTCGAAAAATCTGATCGCGTGTACGGGGCTTTAGACTAAAACCAAATTGAAAATTGCTGCCAAAATTAACACTGCACGTAAGGCATGTGTGCGGCGGGAAAAGAAAGTGGTATTTAATTATGTAATGTCCACGCGTCGCACTTATGCGTCCGTTGGAGGCCGAGGTTTCTGTACTGAGTCATAGACATTGGTCTCGTGATCGGGCAGTCTTTCCCACCCCCCTCCGGGTGTAAACACCCTGTTAAAGGACATACAGGGGTTGGGGGATGGTAACAGACCAAAAGACCAGTAAGACGTAAAAAAAAAAAAAAAAAAGGGAACTCAACATTTTTTGTTTTTGTTTTTTTTTGTGCTGACCAGCTGGAAAGTATGTTAGGGGAATTTTATTATGTATTATTATTTATTATTCATATCACACAAAGAACTGCCATGGGACTTTCCGGATACTATCTAAACTATCCAACAAAGATATCGTAAAATCAAATGTTTTAGAAACAATTCATTACAATTTCATATTTAAAACACTGTGCCAGCCTTGTCATTTAAATATGAAATTATAATGAATAATTAATCAAACATTTAGCTGTTATGACATCTGTGTGGGACAGTCTTGATAGTATCTGGAAAGTCCCATGGTAGTTCTTTGTGTGATTTGTATATTTTTATGTGCAAAGGATATAGGGACCCCCCCATAAGGGACACTGAGTTTTATGTTGGTACATACACATACTGAGGGAAGGGGGGGGGCTTTAGTTGCCTTTAGAAATGATCAGGGCTTTTTTTCAGTGGGAACATGGGGGAACGCAGTTCTGCCACCTCCATTCCTGAATGTATGTAATGGAAAGGGGTGTGGGGTGCCCTGGAGATTCTGTTGATGCTGGGGGTCTATTTTTTGGGGTCTAGTGTCACTGGTAGGGATCTCTTTTTGTGTGAAGTTCTGTTGTTGCTGGTGGAGGATATATTGTTGCTGGGGGTCTTATGTTGTTGGTGGCAGGGCCGGTGCTACCACTAGGCAAACTAGGCAGCTGCCTAGGGGCACCCGGCCACTAGTGTTCCTACTCTCTTCTCTTTTATTTTTCTTACTACTAACAATCTACACTTAGATGGTGGCACGCTTGCCATACCTTTCTCTTTTAGCTATCAAACCTGGTTTTAGAGAGCAGACCTACATCCAACCCGACAGCTCACAGCAACCTGTACATCTTGGCCGACCATGAGCAGGGCCGGTGCTACCACTAGGCAAACTAGGCGGCCGCCTAGGATGCCCTGCTGCCTAGGGGCACCCGGCTACTGGTGTTCCTACTCTCTTCTCTCTACAAAAAGCAGCTAAGTCTCAGCATCAGCAGGCGGCCGCCACTCCGTTCGCACATAGTGTCAGAGGCGCAGTGGCAGCGGAGGGCTGTGTCTGCGTCCCGACTCCCGAATGAATGGAAGCAAGCAAACATTTATTGATGGGCACTAGTAGGCTACATTGTTGGGCGCAGGTGAGGCTGCATTTAATTAAAAAGGTGGGGTATACATGGGCAGGGCAAAGGGGATGGGGTCATGGTTGGAGCCATGGGGGGTGCGGCAAAATGAGGTTTCACCTAGGGTGTCAAAAATCCTTGCACTAGCCCTGGTTGGTAGGGATCTACTGTTGAGGGAGAGGTTTATTGTTGCAGGAGGGTCTATTGATGCTGGTGATGCTGGCTGCTGGGAGATCTGTGGTTGCTGCTGAGGGGGGGGGGGGTCTAATGTTGCTGGGGTAAATCTTTTGTTGCTGGGGGTGGTATTTTGTTGTGGGTGGTCCATTGTTGCTGTGTAAGGGGGTCTATTGTTGTGTGGTGGGGGAAACTATTACTGCTACGGTGGGGTCTATTGTTTTGTGGTGTCTTTTTCTGCTGTACAGGGTATCTATTGTTGCTGGGGGACCTATTGTTGCTGGGGTGGGGTCCATTGTTGCTTAGAAGTCTATTGTTGTGTGGAGGGATCTAGTGTTGCTGGGGTGGTGGTCTATTGTTGCTGGGGGGGAGATCTAATTTACTGCTTTTATAGTTATCATTACCAAATTCCATACAATATAATTAGCACCACAAAACGATAGGGGGCGGACACAAGAAGGATCTCAAACGGGGTAGTTCCTGCACCTATTCTCTGAGAAAAAAAAGCCCTGGAAATGTTGGGCTTCTGATGTGTTGCTGTAGCTTTAAAGAGGAAGTAAAGCCTCTAAAAAAAAAAAAAATACACCCTGCAATACAAAGGCATAATGAGCTAGTATGCATAGCATACTAGCTCATTATGAATTACTTACTTGTGATCGAAGCCCCTGCATCAGCCCTCGTTCGCCTCCTCCGACACCTCCATCTATCCTCCGACACCTCCATCTATCCCGGAGTGACTTTCAGGTATCGCGGCTCTGGCGATGTGACTGGCCGAGCCGTGGTGACATCACTCAAGAGCATGCGCGCTGGTGCCGGCACTAACGGCATGATCGCCATTAGAAATGGCACGCTCAGTGCGCATGCACCGTAGACATTGGTGCCGCTATTTCTGCAAATATCTTCTAAACCATTTAGGTTTGGGAGATATTTCTTGCACCTACAGGTAAGCCTTAATCTAGGCTTACCTGTAGGTTATAGTGGTTGTAATGGGTTGTAATGGGTTTCCTCCATGTAAGCCTGCTCTCTACTTGTGTCATTGCTTTACATGCCTGCCTCATTGTTGGGAACTCAGAAAGTCTTGACGCGGGAGTGTGACTTTCCATGTATTTGCAGATATATGCAACTAAAATTTTTATTTCTAAACAGATTGGGTATTTTTATGACGACTATCTGGGAAGTATAAAAGAGGTCCCCACCCAAAAAACACTTTTAAGCATACCTTCCAACAGTCCCAGATTGTGCAGGACTGTCACACAAAGACTTTGCTCCTATACACTCATGTCAACAGTTCGCTCATATTCAAATCACTGTAAGATTAGCATATGAATAAATGGTCACTGAATAACATGACCTTGGGATTTGCATATAAATTAGCTTTTCTGGTTCATTCATATGCAAATCAACCTGAAACTTATGTATATGACATGCTGAGGGAGTAGGTCTGCAGTGGAGTGAAAGGGGGTGGCTCTGTTCTGGAGGGGGATTCTACACTGGTTGGGAGGTGGAGGGAGGAGGTCTGTCTGGTGGGGATATAGGGGGTCTGTACTGGAGGGAGGAGGTTTGTACAGTATGGGGGGCTCTGTACTTAAGGGGGATTCTGTACTGGTGGATGGAAGGGGTTTTTGCACTGGAGGGGGTCTCTGTACTGGACGGAGGAGGTCTGTACTGGGGGGGGGGGTGGCTCTGTACTGGAGGGGAATTCTGTACTGGTGGATTAGTGCATACATTAGTGCATTAGTGCATACATACAGTCCCTAATTGTCTTGAAGGACAATTTCATGGCTCAGATGGCAGACGCACCAACTAGGCAGGTAGATCTACTGATTACGAACAATACAGACCTGATCACGGATGTGGAAATACGGGGTAAATTAGGAAACAGCAATCACAGGTCAATTGGCTTCAGTATAAATCACACAAATAGGAAATACAAGGGGAACACAAGGACAGTGAATTTCAAAAGAGCCAACTTCCCTAAACTACTAACCTTGCTAGAGGATTTAAATTGGGATAAAATCTTAGAAACAAAGAACACGGAGGAGAGATGGGTTTGCTTTAAGAGCATATTAAAGTGGTTGTAAACTCTTACGGAACACTTTCACCTATAGGTAAGCCTAGATTAAGGCTTACCTGTAGGTGCTTGAAATATCTCCTAAACCTACATGGTTTAGGGGATATTTACTCTGTCCCCGAACTATGCCATCTTCTGCGCATTATGCTTTACCTTTGCAGGGAAACAAAGAGGAAGTAAAACCCATCAGGGTTTACTTCCTCTTTAAATAAGGGCATGAGCCAGTGCATCCCATTGGGAAATAAATTTAAAAGAATGAATAAAAGTCCTGGGTGACTTAACTCCAATGCAAACATGCATATAAAAGCAAAGGAGAAGGGCTTCAAAAAATGCAAGGCTGAGGGATCATCATCAGCATTCAGACTTTACAAAGAATGCAACAAGACATGTAAGGGTGCAATTAGGGCAGCTAAGATAGAACGCGAAAGACACATAGGGGAGGAAAAATCCCAATAAATGATTTAAGTATATAAACAGTAAAAAAAGGAGAACAGACCATATTGGACACATAAAGAATGAGGAAGGACATCTGGTTACAAAGGATGGGGAGATGGCAAAGTTATTGAGTGTATTCTTCTCCTCAGTCTTCACAAGGGAATCGGGGGACTTCAGTAACCAAAACTGCAGTGTTTGTCCTCATGACACACCACAGGAAGCACCCTCATGGCTAACAGAGGTCAGAATTAGAAATAGACATAACATTAAAGAGGAGCTGCACAAAAAAAAAAATATTAAAAGCCAGCAGCTACTAATATTGCAGCTGCTGACTTTTAATAATATCACACTTACCTGTTCCAGCGATGTCGGCGGCAGATGACGAGCGATCGCTCGTCTCGCTGCAGCCACCGCCGCCATCCTCTGTCAGGGAATCGGGAATTGAAGCAAGAGGGCTTCACTGCCCGGTTCCCTACTGCGCATGCGCGAGTCGCGCTGCGCTGGTTCCCCGCTGTGTCTCTGGGAACTGTGTGTTTCCCAGAACACAACGGGGGGCGGAGCCATGCGGCGGTGGGCGGAGCCATGCGGCGGTCTGGCCGGAAGTGGGTGCAGTTACCTGGATTATCCAGGTAACTGCACCCCCCTCCCCCCCGAAAGGTG
Organism: Lithobates pipiens; assembly: GCF_037356315.1. Classification (NCBI taxonomy): domain Eukaryota; kingdom Metazoa; phylum Chordata; class Amphibia; order Anura; family Ranidae; genus Lithobates; species Lithobates pipiens. Next base: position 212,039,218 of record NW_027507788.1, read on the forward strand.
CCGATTGTGGCACCGGAGGGGGGGAGGGATAATACTAGCGGAACTTCCCCTTTAGGGTGAAGAACCGCTTTAATAAATCACGCGACCAGATGGCTTACACCTGAGGGTACGTAGGGAACTCAGTCAAGTAATTGCCAGACCATTGTTCCTAATTTTTATTGACAGTCTACTGACTGGAATGGTACCAGCTTATTGGAGAAAAGCCGCCAATATTTAAAAAAGGGCCAAAATACACCCCTGGGAATTACAGACCAGTTAGCCTAACATCAATAGTATGCAAGCTCTTGGAGGGGATGATAGGGGACTATATACAAGATTTTTGTAATGAAAACCGTATCATTATCAGAAATCAGCATGGATTCATGAACAATCATTCTTGCCAGAGCAATCTATTAACCTTCTATGAGGAGGTGAGTTGCCATCTAGATAAAGGAAGGCCCGTAGACGTGGTGTATCTGGATTTTGCAAAAGCATTTAAAACAGTTCCCCATAAACATTTACTGTACAAAGTAAGGTCCGTTGGCATGGACTATAGGGTGAATACATGGATTGAAAACTGGCTACAAGGGCGAGTTCAAAGGGTGGTGATAAATGGGGAGTACTCGGAATGGTCAGGGGTGGAAAGTGGGGTCCCCCAGGGTTCTGTGCTGGGACCAATCTTGTTTAACCACTTGCCGACCGCCAGACGCCGATGTACGTCGGCAGAATGGCACGGGCAGGCATAAGGGCTTACATGTACGTCCTTGCCTGCCCGCCGGTCGGGGGCCCGATCGGGCCCCCACCCGGTGCCTGCGGCGGTCGGTATTCGTTCGGGAGCGATCCCGGACGAGGGGACGGCCATTCATTCATGGCCACCCCCTCGCGATCGCTCCCGGCGAATGAAAATGTCCGGTGACATCATTTCCTCTCCTGTAATGTAAACACAGGAGAGGAAGTGATGTATTCTCTCCTCCGTGTTGGTATTTTTCGTTCCGGCACCGAGGAGAGAGGTTCGGTGAGTTGCACCAATACACCCCACATACAGTAGAACATGCCAGGCACACTCACACCCCCCCTTTACCCCCCGATCACCCCCCAATTACCCCTGCCCCCCCAGTCACAGTCACAGTGACACCAATTGCTTTTTTTTTTGCATTGGTGTCATTTGTGACTGTAATAACTGTTAGGGCAGTTAGGGTTAGCCCCCTTTAGTTCTAATGTGCCCCCCTAACCCCCCAATAAAGGTTTAACCCCGTGATCACCCCCCGTCGCCAGTGTCACTAAGGCTGGGTTCACATTGCAGCGGTTTATGAGAACGAATGTGATTCGCACCGCACTGTGCGATTCGAGTTCAGCTATACAGATAGTATGGCTGAATTCGTGTCGCACCCGCCGCACCCGCCGCAAACTCGCACGGGACCCTTTTTTTGGTCCACAGCAGAATCGGATCGCATGGGTGTTCACACCATGCGATCCGAGTTTGCAGATCGCACTGCGATATGCGAACTGATCTGGGGGTGTCATTAACATTTCACTGACACTCCCAGCAGTTCGCATAGGGCAGTGTGAACTGCCGCCGGGATGCATGCGATGCGGGAACCCGCCGCGGATTCATGGCGTTCCCGCATCGCTCCAGTGTGAACCCAGCCTAATAAGCGATCGTTTTTCTGATCACTGTATTAGTGTCACAGGTGACGCTAGTTAGGCAGGTAGGTATTTAGGTTCGCCGCAGCTTTTTATAGCGCCAGGGACCCCCATATACTACCGCATAAAGCCCCCTGATTGCCCCCTAGTTAACCCTTTCACCAGTGATCACCATATAACTGTTACAGGTGACGCTGGTTGGTTAGTTATTTTTTTTATAGTTTCAGGGCACCCGCCATTTATTACCTAGTCTCACTAGTGTACCCCTAAATTTAGGGGTGTCTACTTTCCAAAATGGGGTCATTTGGGGGGGGTTTGTGCCATCTTGCCATTTTATGGCCTTCAAAACTGTAACGCCCTTAGAAAGCCTGAAGTCGGTGCTTGGTTTTCGGGGCCCCGTACGTGGCTAGGCTCCCAAAAAGTCCCACATATGTGGTATCCCCGTACTCAGGAGAAGCAGCAGAATTTATTTTGGGGTGTCATTTCACATATGCCCATGGCATGCGTGAGCAATATATCATTTAGTGACAACTTTGTGAAAAAAAAAAAAAAGTTTGTAATTTTCCCGCAACTTGTGGCAAAATATAAAATATTCCATGGACTCAACATGCCTCTCAGCCAATAGCTTGGGGTGTCTACTTTCTAAAATGGGGTCATTTGTGGGGGTTTTGTGCCATCTTAGTATTTTATGGCCTTCAAAACTGTAATAGGTAGTGAGGAGTGAAGTCAAATATTTACGCCCTTAGAAAACCTGAAGGCGGTTCTTGGCTTTCGGGGCCCCGTACGCGGCTAGGCTCCCAAAAAGTCCCACATATGTGGTATCCCCGTACTCAGGAGAAGCAGCAGAATTTATTTTGGGGTATCATTTCACATATGCCCATAGCATGTGTGAGCAATATATCATTTAGTGACAACTTTGTGAAAAAAAAATAAAAAAAAATTAAAGTTTGTAATTTTCCCGCAACTTGTGGCAAAATATAAAATATTCCATGGACTCAAAATGCCTCTCAGCAAATAGCTTGGGGTGTCTACTTTCTAAAATGGGGTCATTTGTGGGGGTTTTGTGCCATCTTGGCATTTTATGGCCTTCAAAACTGTAATAGGTAGTGAGAAGTGAAATCAAAAATTTACGCCCTTAGAAAGCCTGAAGGCGGTGCTTGGTTTTCGGGGCCCCGTACGCAGCTAGGCTCCCAAAAAGTCCCACATATGTGGTATCCCCGTACTCAGGAGAAGCAGCAGAATTTATTTTGGGGTGTCATTTTACACATGCCCATAGCATGTGTGAGCAATATATCATTTAGTGACAACTTTGTGTAAAAAAAAATAAAAAAATTTTTTTTTGTCATTATTCAATCGCTTGAGGCAAAAAAAATAAAATATTCAATGGGCTCAACATGCCACTTATCAATTTCCTTAGGGGGTCCACTTTCCAAAATGGGGTCATTTGGGGGGGGTTTGTACTGCCCTGCCATTTTAGCACCTCAAGAAATGAGATAGGCAGTCGTAAACTAAAAGCTGCGTAAATTCCAGAAAACGTACCTTAGTTTGTAGATGTGACAACTTTTGCGCAAACCAATAAATATACAATTATTGACTTTTTTTTTACCAAAGACATGTGGCTGAATACATTTTGGCCTAAATGTATGACTAAAATTGAGTTTATTGGATTTTTCTAATAACAAAAATTAGAAAATATCATTTTTTTTCAAAATTTGCGGTCTTTTTACGTTTATATCGCAAAAAATAAAAATCGCAGAGGCAATCAAATACCATCAAAAGAAAGCTCTATTTGTGGGAAGAAAAGGACGCAAATTTTGTTTGGGTACAACATTGCATGACCGCGCAATTACCAGTTAAAGCAGCGCAGTGCCAAATTGTAAAAAGACCTCTGGTCATTTACCAGCAAAATGGTCCGGTCTGAAGGTGGTTAATTTGTACATAAATGACTCAGAGGATGGGGTAAACAGTTCAATATCTGTACTTGCAGACCATACTAAGCTAAGCAGGGCAATAACTTCTCTGCAGGATGTGGAAACCTTGCAAGAAGATCTGAACAAATGAATGGGGTGGGCAACTACATGGCAAATGAGGTTTAATGTAGAAAAATGTAAAATAACGCATTTGGGTGGCAAAAATCTTAATGCAATCTATACACCTGGGGGGGAGAACCTCTGGGGGGATCTAGGATGGAAAAGGACCTGGGGGTCCTATTAGATGATAGGCTCAGCAATGCCAAGCTGCTGCTAACAAAGCAAACAGAATATTGGCATTAAAAAGGGGATCAACTCCAGAGATAAAAGGATAATTCTCCCGCTCTACAAGACTCTGGTCCGGCCGCACCTGGAGTATACTGTCCAGTTCTGGGCACCAGTCCTCAGGAAGGATATGCCGGAAATGGAGCGACTACAAAGAAGGGCAACTAAGCTATTAAACGGTCTGGAGGATATTAGTTATGAGGAAAGGTTGCGAGCTCTGAACTTATTCTCTCTCGAGAAGAGACGCTTGAGAGGGAATATGATTTCAATTTACAAATACCGTACTGATTACTAGACATGTGAATTTTTTTTGTCCGAATGCATTTTCGTTCGTATTTTGGGTATTTGTGCAGAATCTGAAAACCGAATGATCCGACATAAACAAATGCTTTATATTCATTTTCGTTGTGTCAACAGTTCCATATAGATAGGGGATTCGACATGACGCTGACAATAGCGATCTGTGTCCATGGAACCTGTGGTTGAATGTGCCTAACCTTAGCTCTATTAGTCCAAGATTATTCTACGTAGAGAGAAAAGATTCTACATAGAGAGAAAAGATTTGACACAAAGATTCGACGAAGCAGTCGCCGCGAGCGGACATTTATGGTCAAATGCTCTGCCCATAGGTTATAGAAGAATTCTAATGTTGGTTGACTAGTAATAATAATTAATATATATAATTATTATTACTAGTGTCATACAACATTAGAATTCTACTATAGCTTGTAGACGGAACATTGGACCGGAAACAGGGGCGTAACTAGAAATCACAGGGCCCCATAGCAAAATGTTGTATGCCCCCCCCCCCCCCCACAAAAAAATAATTAACTAATGCCATTGAACAACAGACTACCACATCCATGTGGCACAGTACCCAGGCAACGGCTTATATTAATTTTTAACAACAAAGTAGGCAGTATACTGTATGCAGCCCCTGAAGGGAACACATTGCTGACCTCCAGGCCTTTTAACCAATTTCTGTTCTGTTATATAAAACAAAATAGTTCAACTCACCATAATGCAAAATCAGTGGGATCCCTGAGCATGTCACTTACCATCATCGCCTGCCACCAGATGCAGATTTTAACTTGTCACACGTTGCAGAATGTCACTTGCCACATGTTGCGGATTGTCCTCTTGCCACATCCCAGATTGTCACTTGCCACGCATTATGGATTGTCACTTGCCACGTCCTGGATTGTCACTTACCACACATTAAGGATTGTCACTTGTCACATCACCTGCCACACGTTGCGGATTGTCCACTTGCCACGTCGCCTGCCACCAGGTGCAGATTGTCACTTGTCACACGTTGCAGAATGTCACCTGCCACATGTTGCGGATTATCCACTTGCCACGTCCCGGATTGTCACTCGCCACACATTACGGATTGTCCCTTGCCACGTCCTAGATTGCCACTTGCCACACATTACCGATTGTCACTTGCCACGTCCTAGATTGCCACTCGCCACACATTATGGATTGTCACTTGCCACGTCCTAGATTGTCACTTGCCACACATTATGGATTGTCACTTGCCACATCCCAGGTTGTCACTTGTCACGTCACCTGCCACACATTACGGATTGTCACTTGCCACGTCACCTGCCACACATTACGGATTGTCACTTGCCACGTCACCTGCCACACATTACGGATTGTTACTTGCCATGTCACGGATTTTCACTTTCCACGTCACGCATATTACGGTTTGTCACTTGCCACATCCAGGTTTTCACTTACCACATCACCTGCCACACATTACGGATTGTCACTTGCCATGTCCCAGGTTGTCACTTACCACGTCACCTGCCACACATTATGGATTTTCACTTGCCACGTCACCTGCCACATATTACGGATTGTCACTTGCCATGTCACGGATTTTCACTTGCCACATCACCTGCCCCACGTTACGGATTGTCACTTGCCAAGTCACGGATTTTCACTTGCCACATCACCTGCCACATGTTACGGATTGTCACTTGCCATGTCACAGATTTTCATTTGCCACGTTACCTGTCACACATTACAGATTGTCACTTGCCACATCCCAGGTTGTCACTTGTCACGTCACCTGCCACACATTACGGATTGTCACTTGCCACGTCACCTGCCACACATTACGGATTGTCACTTGCCACGTCACCTGCCACACATTACGGATTGTTACTTGCCATGTCACGGATTTTCACTTTCCACGTCACGCATATTACCGTTTGTCACTTGCCACATCCAGGTTTTCACTTACCACATCACCTGCCACACATTACGGATTGTCACTTGCCATGTCCCAGGTTGTCACTTACCACGTCACCTGCCACACATTATTGATTGTCACTTGCCACGTCACCTGCCACACATTACGGATTGTCACTTGCCATGTCACGGATTTTCACTTGCCACATCACCTGCCACACGTTACGGATTGTCACTTGCCATGTCACGGATTTTCACTTGCCACATCACCTGCCACACGTTACGGATTGTCACTTGCCATGTCACAGATTTTCATTTGCCACGTTACCTGTCACACATTACAGATTGTCACTTGCCATGTCCCGGTTGTCACTTTCCACGTCGCCTGCCACACATTATGGATTGTCACTTGCTCTGTCACTTTCCTGCTGTGTCACAGAGTCAGGCAGCAGATAGTCAGGCAGCAGAGAGATAATGTCATCTCTCTGCTTCCTGGCTGCCTGCACAGTGAGGGGGAAACTGCACTGCAGGGATGCAGGGCGGGCGCCGGGCAGTGAGAGATGATGTCATCTCTATGGTCCCTCCGTCAGCTCCCTGATTGGCCAGCCCGCTCACGCCCACTCTCTCACCCGCGGAGCCGCCCGCTCTCGCCCGCAGACCACCCGCGGAGCCGCGGACCACCCGCGGAGCCGCCCGCTATCACCCACGGAGCCGTGCCGCCTGTCCTCACCGGGCCCCACTTGACTGCGGGCCCCATAGCGCCCGCATGTGTTGCTATGGCGGTAGTTCCGCCACTGACCGGAAATGTACGATTGCGGCGTCGTACAGTTTAGCTGCTCCGTCGAATCTTCTTAGAACATTCAACAGACACCATAAGCCTTCAATGACAGATTCAACCTTAATTATTTCGAATTTTCGGACGAATGCATTTTTTAAGGAAACAAAATAAATAAAAACAAATTTCCGGGTGTAACTAAATACATTTATTTTTCGGACCAAAACGAAATTCCAAAACAAAATATTTCAGTGTGCACATTTCTATTGATGACCTCACAATAGGGATAAAACTTTTTTTCGCGGAAGGGAGTTTAAAAAGGACTCGTGGCCACTCACTAAAATTAGAAAAAAAGAGGTTTAACCTTAAACTGCGTAGAGTGTTCTTTACTGTAAGAGTGGTAAGGATGTGGCATTCCCTTCCACAGGCGGTGGTCTCAGCAGGGGGCATTGATAGTTTAAATAAAATATTAGATAAGCAGTTGAATGACCACAACATACAGGGATATACAATGTAATACTGACATATAATCACACACATGGGTTGGACTTGATGGACTTGTGTCTTTTTTCAACCTCACCTTACTATGTAACTATGTAACTATGAACAGCAATTATTAAGTCTTGCCATAGATTTTCCATTGGATTGAGGTCTGGACTTTCACTGGGCCATTCTAACACATGAATATGCTTTGATCTAAGCCATTCCATTGTAGCTCTGGCTGTATGTTTAGGGTCTTTGCTCTCATGGAAGGTGAACATCCGCCCCGGTCTCTTGTCTTTTGCAGACTCTAACAGGTTTTCTTCCAAGATGCCCCTGCATTTGGCTCCATCCATCAACTCTTACCAGCTTCCCTGTTGAAGAAAAGCATCCCCACATCATGATGCTGCCACCACTGTGTTTTATGGTGGGGATGGTGTGTTCAGGGTGATGTGCAGTGTTCGTTTTCCACCACACATAGGGTTTTGCTTTCAGGCCAAAAAGTTAAATGTTTGTCTCATCTGACCAGATCACCTTCTTCCACATGTTTGCTGTGTCCTCCACATGGCTTCCCACAAACGTCAAATGGGACTTCTTATGGCTTTCTTTGACCAATGTCTTTCTTCTTGTCACTCTTCCATAAAGGGCAGATTTGTGGTCGTGCAGGATTCCTGTGGACAGATTCTCCCACCTGAGCTGTGGATCTCTGCAGCTCCTCCAGAGTTACCATGGACCTCTTGGCTGCTTCTCTGATGAATGCTCTCCTTGCCCGGCCGGTCAGTTTAGGTGGACGGCCATGTCTTGGTAGGTTTGCAGTTGTGCCATACTCTTAGCATTTTTAGATGATGGATTGAACAGAGCTCCATGAGATGTTCAAAGTTTGGGATATTTTTTCATAACCTAACCCTGCATTATACTTCTCCACAACTTCATCCCTGACCTGTCTGGTGTGTTCCTTGGCCTCCATAATGTTGTTTGTTTACTAAGGTTCTCTAACAAGGGCTTCACAGAACAGCTGTATTTATACTGAGATTAAATTACACACAGGTGGACTCAATTTACTAATTAGGTAACTTCTGAAGGCAATTGGTTCCACTAGATTTTAGTTAGGGGTATCAGAGTAAAGGGGGCTAAATACCACGCATTGGCACACTTTTCACATATTTATGTGTAAAAAAAATTGAAAACCATTTATCATTTTCCTTCCACTTCACAATTATGTGCCACTTTGTCTTGGTCTATCACATAAAATCCCAATAAAATACATTTACGTTTTTGGTTGTAACGTGACAACATGTGGAAAATTTCAAGGGGTATGAATACTTTTTCAAGGCACTGTATATATAGCAATTCACAACCAGAGAGTAGGCCTACCTGGAGGCATCCCCATCCTTCCTAAATAGGAACTTCACTCCACCTCACCTCATTCCCCTTTTTTTGAGTAATCCACAAAAAAATACCTACTTGTGTTCCTAGTGATCCCTTGGGTCCTGCTCCGACATCTGTGGTGTCATCAGGGGGCCAACTGTGTCTTCAAAGATCTTGCGGCCAATCTCCTGATGGCAGGCATGTGCATGTGGTACACCATAAGGGAGCAAGCTGCAAATACCAGGGCAAGAAAGCTGGTCCTTCCCTGATGATGGGCAGAGTGCATGCATACTAAAATAATCCGTGGCCTCCTGGGATGCATGATGTGGGTATCCCAGGGAACTGCAGGCAAGAGAAACTTCATTCACTCCCAGACAACAATCAAGGATGTGGGGGTAAGAATTCCCACTCAAAAATGTTTTTTAACAAGATTTACAAATTTTCAAAAATATTTGTTATTTTGTGGGGGGAGGGGAGTAGTGGGTTGAGTTGTTAAAAGAAGCTCAGACGTCACGCTTGCAAGGCGGCTGAAGAGCAATGCAAAAAAGTCAATAATATTTTTGGGGAATTTACACTGATCATCCATCATATTATGACCACCGTACTAATATTTGGTAGGCCCACCCCTTTGCCGCCAAAACAGCCCTGATCCATCAAGGCATGGACACCATTAGACTTTAAGGTTAACCAGATTCCCAGCACTAGAAGACCAGTGCGGACCTTCGCTCATATTTCCAAGCGAAGGGGAAATGTTAGATATACCGTTGCAGTTTGGCATGCACAAGTACGTGCAAGGTCCTGCATGCGCATACATGCATGTATGCATACCAACTGGTCTGTTGTCAGGCCCGGTGCTTGACTATTTCCCAACCTTGGCAAGACTAACACAACCCCCACCCCACACCGCCCGTCAGGCCCAGTCCAGCGGGGGGGTAGTAATAGTCTTGCCTAGGGCGCAAATGACTACAACTACCAGATTACCCAAGTGAAGAGTGGACATCACCAGCCTGGCACTCCGGCACTTCGTGCCACTCCTTGCCTTCAAATTCTCTGTCTCCATTTCCAGGAGTGTTGGGCGGGAGGTGCAAGGGAGACCTCCTCAACATTCCAGTCCACCAGGTGGACCTTTGCTCATATTTCCAAGCGAAAGGAAAATGTTAGACATACCGTTGCAGTTCGGCGTGCGCAAGTACGTGCAAGGTCCTGCGTGCGCATACATGCATGTGTGCATACCAACTGGTCTGTTGTCAGGCCTGGTGCTTGACTATTTCGCAACCTTGGCAAGACTAACACAACCCCCACCCCACACCGCCCCCTGACCCAGTCCGGGGGGGGTAGCGATAGTCTTGAGTAGGGCGCAAATGACTACAACTACCAGCTTACCCAAGGGAAGAGTGGACATCACCAGCCAGGCACTCCGGCACTTCGTGCCACTCCTTGCCTTCACGTTCTCTGTCTCCATTTCCAGATGAGTTGGGCTGGAGGTGCAAGGGAGACCTCCTCAACATTCCAGTCCACCAGGTGGACCTTTGCTCATATTTTCAAGCGAAGGGGAAATGTTAGATATACTGTTGCAGTTCGGCATGTGCAAGGGCATGCAAGGTCCTGCATGCGCATACATGCATGTGTGCATACCAACTGGTCTGTTATCAGGCCCGGTGCTTGACTATTTCGCAACCTTGGCAAGACTAACACAACCCCTACCCCACACCGCCCACCTGGCCCAGTCCGGGGGGGGGGGGGGTAGCGATAGTCTTGAGTAGGGCGCAAATGACTACAACTACCAGCTTACCCAAGGGAAGAGTGGACGTCACCAGCCAGGCACTCCGGCACTTCGTGCCACTCCTTGCCTTCATGTTCTCTGTCTCCATTTTAAGATGAGTTGGGCGGGAGGTGCAAGGGAGACCTCCTCAACATTCCAGTCCACCAGGTGGACCTTTGCTCATATTTTCAAGCGAAGGGGAAATGTTAGATATACTGTTGCAGTTCGGCATGTGCAAGGGCATGCAAGGTCCTGCATGCGCATACATGCATGTGTGCATACCAACTGTTCTGTTATCAGGCCCGGTGCTTGACTATTTCGCAACCTTGGCAAGACTAACACAACCCTTGCCTTCACATTCTCTGTCTCCATTTCCAGGAGTGTTGAGCAGGAGGTGCTAGGGAGACCTCCTCAACATTCCAGTCCACCAGGTACGTGATATAGAGAAAACATCACACTCCCTCCACTGGCCTTCCTTCTTGCCATTCTGGGGTCACCTCTTCTCCAAGTTAAGTTATGCACACGCAACCCAACCATCCACATGGCAACTAGCTTCATCAGAACAGGCCACTTTTTTCCATTGCTGGAAAACTGGTTCAGTTCTGATGCTCATGCGCCCCAATGTAGGCACTTTTGGCTGTGGACACGTGTCAACATGGGCACCCTTACCGGTCCACGGCTACGCAGCACCATACACAAAAAAAACACAAGGCACTGTGTGTTCTGATACCTTTCTATCAGAACCGGGGTTAACTTTTTCAGCAATTTGAGTTATAATAGCTCTTCTATTGGATCAGAATACAAGGCCGGCCTTTACTCCTTATGAGCATCAGTGAGCCTTGGCCGCCCATCACCCTGTCACCGGTTCTCCTTCCTTGGACCACTTTTGGACAGTCCTGACCACCGCAGACCAAGAGCATCCCACAAGAGCTGCAGTTCTGGAGTTATTCTGACCCAGTCGTCTGGCCATTACAATTTGGCCCCTGTCAAAGTCGCTCAAATCCTTACGCTTGCCCATTTTTTCTGATTTCAATGCATCAACTTAAGGGACAACATGTTCACTTGCTGCCTAATATATTCCACCCCCTTTCAATCCAAAAATAAAGCTGCACTAGAACTTATAAAATACCAGAATAATCCTTTGACATATTATATCCTCTTTTTAAATACTGCGGGCCCCGCCTACCTGGAGACGCGCTCGAAATGAGCGGACTTTCCTCCGCGTGCGTGGGCAAATCCGTTAATTTCAAAAGTAGGGCGGATAGTACGGCGGACTTAGTGCGCCGTATTAGTCCGCTGAAAAAGTGCCGTGTGTGGGCAAGTAGCCCGTTCGGAAAGTCCGACGGACAGTCTGGCGGGAAGTCCGCCAGACTAAGTCCATCGGATAGATGGCTACGTGTGTACGCGGCATAAGGCTTACCAGCTGACAAGATCTCTTTTTAGGGAGGTCGTACAAGCTTGCTACCAAAACGATCGTTCCTGGTCCCTTCAATAGGCTCTGCTGGCATCTCCAACTCCTGTACCCCTTTCTCAGATCGTCTCACGTTCCACTATAATCATTTAGTAAGAAAAAAGAGAAAGGCTCCCATAGCGTAACTCCATATAAAAAAATTTATTCAGAACGTAAAAAACAAAGTAACAAACTCACAGATTTCCAGCTGAATAGTGAATACAAGCGTGTGTATAATCACGAGCCGGCCGACTCTCTCCTATTTACACTGCCCGCCCTTCCTGGTCAACGGGGAATGGCGGTGACGTCAGCACGCCGCTCACCCTACGTCGTTTCGTCAAAAATGACTTCTTCCTTCAGGCAGTGCCAGGACAATATCATCCAGTGCCCAGGTCAAAGATGCCAAATTTTGTCCCCCCCACCCACCTTCATTATGTGCGAGCTTCTGATGAGGAGGGGGAGAGAGAGCACAGTCTGCACCTCCCCCCAGGTCTCTCCTCCTCTCCTTCTCGCTTCCAGCGCTTTGCTAACAGAAGTAGTGATGCCCCTGGCGCTACTCAGCCTTATAGAAGAAGAAGATTGTGGCACCTTCATCCCTACAATACACGCTGCGCCCAGGGCACTCAGCCCTTCCGCCCACCTCCCTTCCGCCCACCCCTTTTCCCTGCTCTGGTCTCAGCTGCCTTTGTAACAAGATAATCCATGTTTTTCACTTGATCAAGTGAAAACATTGATAGATAGATAGATAGATAGATAGATAGATAGATAGATAGATAGATAGATAGATAGATAGATAGATAGATAGACAGATAGATAGATGAATATATATATATATATATATATATATATATATATATATATATATATATACATATATATATAAATAAATAGATAGATAGATAAATAGATGAATAGAGATAGATAGATAGATAGATAAATGAATATATATATATATATATATATATGTAAATAGATAGATAGATAGATAGATAGATAGATAGATAGATAGATAGATAGATAGATAGATAGATAAATAGATAAAGGGAGTCCTCAAGCTATGAACATCCGACTTGCGAACGACTCCGACTTACAAACGGAAGGCGGCGCCGGCAGGCACATCAGTGGAAAACGACGTTGGAAAACAGCAGAAAACATTGTAAAACAGCAGAAACGCCGTTCTGCGCATGAACAAACAGGCAGTCCCTAACCTGTTTTCCTAACCCGGGGACCCCCTGTAGATAGATATACTGTATGTACATAATTATAATTATTATTATCATTATTATTATTATTATTCTAATGTGTGTTAATTAATATATTTATAATATTTATTTTAATTATATAAATGTAATTAGATATTGGATAAATTAGATAATTGGTCATAATGTTATAGTTGATCAGTGTGTGTGTGTGTGTATAAAATTATAATTTTATTTTTGTGTGTGTTTATTATTATAATTATACTATTTATTTTAATAATTTGATGTTGCTATATATTACATAATAAAATGTATAATGATTATAATTAATTATAATCAAAACAATATATAATGATATTAATAATGTGTGCAAGTTTTGATAAACATACTGTGGTTTTCCTAATGAATTATTCTTTTTTTTTTTCAATTGAGATGAATTGCCATAAAACCTCAGCAAACAAAGTAACTTTCAACAAATTGCAATTAAAAAAAAAAAGAATTGCATGAAAAAACTGCATTAGTGCCTCTAGAGGGAGCCCAAAAGCTGCGGCTGGAGCAGCCCCTTTGTATTTGTGCATGTAAATGGAATATCGGGCACTATTGTCTGCGACGCGCTGCACTACTCAGAGTAGTGTAAATGCATCGAGTCATGCTGTTACGGAATTGAGGTTTCAGTTAAATGAATAACCACCAGCAGGCTCATGGGGGGGGGAGAGATTTTTTTTTTATAAAATTTGCCAGTCTTTAAAAAATATTTATCAGCCCCAAATTTTTTTATTTTTTTCAATTAAAGGGTGAGTTCATCCAGTTCTGTAAACTTAGTATTTTGGTATTACTGAGTTGCTTTAAAAAAACAGTATTAAACCCAAAACCAAAAATGTAATATATTGTAGCTTACTAATCATTAGATGTGGTGGCTGCATTAGTTTTCATTTATTAGGCTCCCGCCCCCCTCTGTTTTCACCTGGTGATCTGGCCAGTAACACACCTCCTGTATTAGCTCCTTCTCTCTGGATGAAAGAGCACAGGAGGCACCTTTGCACAGCAGCATTGTCAGTCTGGGGGGGGGGATGTTAAGTGGGGTATACCCTATAAGAAAATGGGGAGACCGATCGGCCGGTTTTCCTCGATCTTTCACAGCAAGTCGTCACTGAGGATAGAAATAATATCCGACAATTCTCGTATTTTTATTTTTTGCTATTTGTTGTTTCTGATCATGTGCGGTCTTTCGTATCTGAAATTTATTTTACGAAAACCGTACCTTAAGCGGTGCACATTGAACGAAAATCGTTAGTTCTGTTCACATAGAAGAAACTTTCTGGAGTTCGTCCCTTCGGAAATTTTCATTTGTAAAGTCGGAATCGGATGTGGAAAAGTTGTGTACACACTATACAAAAATCGAACGACCGGGGCTCGTATGGAATCTTTCTTTTGGTTTTCTCATAGTGTGTACAAGGCTTTAGACGTATTAGCAGATTGAAATACACACTTTATAATCAGTGACAGCAACCTTGGAATAAAGGGTTTTACATAAATAAATTAAAACTGATCACTGTAAGCACCCCTGCCAGTGCTAAATTGTTTGTCTCATCTCTGTAACTGCTACATCTGCAAGATAGCTTGTACTTTTAAAAAAAAGAACAGACTTACTGGTCAGATCACCAGGTAAAAATAAAGGAAAGGAAGCCTAAAAAAGAAAACGAATGCAGCCATCACATCTAAGAATTGGTAAGCTGCTTTAAGATCAGTAGTACATTATTGTATTTAGCATTGTACTCTTATCCCATGTGTAATATTATACCATTATGCTGTATTTTAATACTATAATTTATATTATTATGACTATTATATTCATATTTTTATACCATTATTTATATTATTATTACTATTATATTACTATTATTTATACTATTATTACTATTATGTTACTATTATTTTTATACTAATATTTATAGTATTATTACTATTATATTACTATTATTTATACAATTTTTTGTACTATTATTTATATTATTATTACTATTATATTAATATTATTTACACTATTATTTTTATACTATTATTTATATTATTATTACTATTATATTAATATTATTTATATTACTATTTTTCTTACAATTATTTATATTATTATTACTATTATATT
Source organism: Lithobates pipiens (assembly GCF_037356315.1). Classification (NCBI taxonomy): domain Eukaryota; kingdom Metazoa; phylum Chordata; class Amphibia; order Anura; family Ranidae; genus Lithobates; species Lithobates pipiens. The sequence goes on from NW_027507788.1 coordinate 212,054,478, forward strand.
ACTATTATTTACACTATTATTTTTTTAATATTATTTTTGCACTATTATTACTATTATAATACTATTATTTTTGTACTATCATTTATATTATTATTATTATTATATTGCTATTATTTACATTATTATTTTTATACTATTATTTATTTTATTATTACTATTATATCACTATTATTTATAAAAAAAAATTTGTACAGTTTTTAGATTATTATTACTATTATATTACTATTATTTATATTATTATTACTATTATATTACTATTATTTTTATACTATTATTTATATTATTATTACCATTGTTGTATAGTTATTCATACTATTATTTTATATTATTATTTATATTATTATTACTATCATATTACTGTTATTTACACTATTATTCTTACTATTATATTACTGTTATTTACACTATTATTTTTATACTTTTATTTATATTATTACTATTATATCACTATTATTTATACTATTTTTTGTACTGTTATTTATATTATTATTACATTACTATTATTTATATTATTATTACTATTATATTACTATTATTTTTATGCTATTATTTATATTATCATTACTATTATATTACAGTTATTTATACTATTATTTTATACTATTATTTATATTATTATTACTATTATGTTACTATTATTTATATTATTATTTTGTACTATTATTTATATTATTATTACTATTATGTTACTATTATTTCTAAACTATTATTCTGTGCGGATCAGTCACACAAGTGGTGTAAGCCCCTGTACACACGGTCGGACCAAGTTGTAGGAAAATCCGATCATTCAGAACGTGATGACGTTATTTCATTACGACGGGACCAAGTTCAGGCTAGTAGCCAATAGCTTTGATGTAGGAATTTGATCTGAGCATGCGTGGCACTTGGTCCGATCAAAATTCTCTACACAAGATCGGAGTATGTCCGATCGGACCAGTTTGTCGGAAAATATTTCCAACAAGTTGGAAAATTGGGTCCGACGGATATTCCGACGAAAACAGTCTGATGGAGACCACACACACAGTCGGATTATCCGACAAAACGGTCCGATAGGACACATTCCGACGGAATCTCCGATCGTGTATACAAGGGCTAAGGGTTTTCAGATCCACTAAGCAGAGCAAATCAGAAAATATGCAGAACTATGGGAGTGTCCCAGCAGGCTCCACCCACTACAGGCTGCCTGCAGAAAACAACAGGAAGGGGGCGGAGACAAGACCAGTCCTCCTGCACAAGGAAAGAGAGCTGCAGTGGGCGGTCTTCATTACAGGAAGTCTCACACTGGATTACTGCACAGATCTGGAAGAAATACACAAAGATCACCGGAGGGGTCTATCTATCTATCTATCTATCTATCTATCTATCTATCTATCTATCTATCTATCTATCTATCTATCTATCTATATCTATACATGTCTATATAAATATATATAAGATATAAATAATAGTAATGGAATAATAATATAAATAACAGTACAAAAAAGTAGTATAAATAATAGTGATACAATAGTAATAATAATATAAATAATAGTATAAAATAATTGTGTAAATAATGGTAATATAATAGTAATAATAATATTAATAATAGTATCAAAGTAATAGTAATATAATAGTAATAATATAAATAACAGTACAAAAATAATAGCATACATAATAGTAATAATAATATAAATAAAAGTATAAAAATAATAGTGTAAATAATAGTAATATAATAGTAATAATAATATAAATAATAGTAATATAATAGTAATAAAAAAATAAATAATAGTACAAAATAATAGTATAAATAACGGTAATATAATAGTAATGATAATTTAAATAATAGCCTAAAAATAATAGTAATAGTAATAAAAATAATAATAATATAATAGTAATTGTATATATATATATATATATATATATATATATATATATATATATATATATATATATATATATATATAATTGCTGTGAGAGCACAGCTCTCAATAATAAGTCCTGTAATTTGCCTAAAATGTTCCTATGATGTTCACCTCCATCTAGTGGCCATAATGTGGTATTTTCCTAAAATATCTTAAGCTAATACTGCATTATGGGCACTAGAGGGTGCCAACAGTCATAGGAAAAAAACATATTTGGCATTATGTGAGACAATTGCGCAGCAATTTTTTAACATTTTCATATTTAATATGTTTTTTTTTTTCATATTTATATACAGGGTTGGTGCACCCAGCTATTTAGTCCTTGCTATAGAACAGGAACCCCATATATTATTTTTAGCATTTTTTTTTTTTTTTAATTAAAGGAGAGTTCAGCTTTGATAAAAATTGCTGGTTTAGAAACATTGAAGAAAAAAAATGATACAATAAAGCTTATATGAGATTTTATCCGTTGGATTTGGATTTACCTTCATTTTAGCAATGAATTTTCATCCTGCCGGAGTTCCCCTTTAAATCGGTTGGAACGAGGCGGACTACACTGAACAAACATGACATGTGAACGGCAGCTGCCGCTTAACTTTCATTTCATTCTGCCAATCTCCCACTTCCCCGACGCCCCGCGTCCCTCCGCCACGGCAACAAGTACAAATGTAGCGAGCCTGGAAAGCGCTTATGTAAATCGAGGGAGCCGGCAAACAAAAGCGCGCTTTAAACTTTAAAGAGAACCTAATGGATAGACAATGGAGGGGAAATGCAAAAATCACAGGAAATGTCTTATAATAGACGGGAGGGGCGCTAAATAATACATGAGGCGCGGAGGTTTGCGGCGGGTCGTGTTTGCATGCTTGAATATTTATAAATAGGAAAATGCAGAATAGTCACTTGTTGGGGACAATGGAGAACAGGGATCTCGCTATGTGGAAATCAAGGTGTTCCCGCAGTAAAAAAAAAAGATAGGAAATGTATTTTTAATGATTACACGAGTACCGCGTCCCCCGCGCTTATCAGTACATGGCGCTGACAAGTTGGCGGTTTAATACGGGGTCATTTAAAATTAATTTTAGCAGAGACAAAATTTTGTAGATCAAATAAAAGTTTAACCAGAAATTCTCTTCATGGGGTTTGATTCTGGTTTTCTTCTGCGCTTATACTATAGTGTGTACTGTAATATACTATATTATACTATATATACTATACTAACTATACTATATTGTAGTATGTATGTATACTATACTATTCTATATTGTAATATACTATATTATACTATGTCTACTATACTATACTAACTATACTAAATATACTATATTGTAGTATGTATGTATACTATACTATATTGTAATATACTATATTATACTATATATACTATACTAACTATACTACTGTATAATTCAGTATGTATGTATACTATACTATTCTAGCTTGTAATATACTATATTATACTATATATACTATACTAACTATACTATATTGAACTTAGGGATGAGCCGAACACCCCCCGGTTCGGTTCGCACCAGAACCTTCGAACGGACCGAAAATTCGTACGAACTTTAGAACCCTATTAAAGTCTATGGGACTATACTATGCTATGTATACTATACTCTTCTATATTATAATATACTGCCTATACTATATTATAGACATGTGCGCCATCAATAAATTTGTTTGGTCTTGTCCCGTTTTGAATTAGCCGTTAATTCGTATTTTGTAATTTGTGTCCGAAATTCAACTTGGATTCGTACAAAATCCAAATTTTCGTTAGGTTCGTTATTCGTTAACTTTTCGTAACAATTAGGAATGTTCGTTATGATGAATTTATCATTATGAGGGGCTCCCACCATCCCTGTGCTCATCATGAGAGGCTCCCACCATCCCTGTGCTCATTATGAGGGGCTCCCACCATCCCTGTGCTATGCTCACTTCTTGTTTTTTTTTTAACTTCATCATAATGAATAATCGTAATTAACGAACATTCTTATTTTGTCCGATTTTGAATCTCCCATCGACTTCCAGTACCAGTCTCTTTTGCTGATAGGTGTCCCTCATTCCCATCTCAAAAAGTTGGGAGGTATGGCTAAGCTCTGCAGCCCTCTTGCACAGCCCCCTACTTCTGCACCCCTCCTCAACTCTGCACCCCCACAGACCTTGGCACATAACCCATCCCCCTCTCCCCACCCTCCCTCCACTGCCTTGCTTACCTCTGCAAAAAATACAAAGGCTTGTTTTTCTCACACAGTGCACTCCCACATGCGGCTTTTCCTCTCCCCATTGGCCAGACCCCAACAACCAACGGCCAGGGTTGTCAGGAAGAGGCCAATGTACGCAGCAACATGGGGACAAGGTGCTTTGGGGTGGGGGGGCACAGGGCGCCCCCCTTCCCCAAAGAACCCACCCCCCATGTTGAGGGCATGTGGCCTGGTACAGTTCAGGAGGGGGGGGTCACTCGCTGGCTCGTCCCCATCCCCTTTCCTGACCGGCCGGGCTGTGTGCTCAGATAAGGGTCTGCTAGAGACATTGGGGGGACCCCCACGCCATTTTTCAGCGTAGGGGTTACCCTTAAAACCCAGATGACGGGGCTCGCAAGGTGTCAATCTCACCAATGAAAGTGGCGACATTGACTTCCTTCTCTAGTCCCGTCGCTCAAAATGAATGGACTTTACTCCGTGTGTGGGCAGGTCCGTTCATTTGGAAAGTCCGGTGGACTAGCACACAGACAAGCGGATTGTCCACCGGAAAGCCGAGTCTGGCGGACAATTTTGAGTCAAGTCTTCTTTCAAAGTCCGCCAGACTTTTGGGAAGAAAAAGTCTGCCGGAGCCCACACATGGGTGGATTTTCTGGCGGACCAGAGTCTAAGTCCGCCGGATAGTCGGATCGTGTGTACGCGGCATCACAGTAGATGGCGGGGAGCACAGGGCCCGTATCGGAGGTGGCCAGCTGAGAACATTTACACATTGTACAGATTCATTGTACAGATTCACAAGGTTTCTACAAAGTGTATCTAAAGCCAGAATTGTCTTGTGTAGTTTTGGATAGAATAGTCAGGGCTTACAACCCGTACCAGGTTTTGTATTTCTGCCCCTGCTGGGGCAAAGACAGCAATTTAGGTCCTGGTGACCATTTTCACTGAGCAGAAAGCGATGGGAAGTTTATCATTTTGAATTGTTACTAGAATAGGAAAATCTTCCAATGTCACACGTGTTCCAGTGAAAACTGTCTAATGCCCCATACACACGGTCAGACATCTGGAAAACAAAATCCCTTGGATTTTTTCAGACGGTTTTTGGCCCAAACTTGTGTTGCATACACACGTTCGCACAAAGTTGTCGAAAAATCCGATCGTTTGGAACGCGGTGACGTCATACGCGTATGACAGGACTATAAACGGGCCAGTAGCCAATAGCTTTCGTCTCGTAATTTATTCTGAGCATGCGTGGCACTTTGTCCGTCAGAATTGTCTACACAGGATCGGAATTTAAACTAATCGGATTTTGTTGTCGGAAAATTTTAGATCCAGCTCTCAAACTTTGTGCGTCGGAAATTCCGAACAGAAAAAGTCTGATGGAGCCCACACACGCGATCGGATTTTCCAACAACAAGATCCGATCGCCAATTTTCCATCGGAAAGTCCAACCGTGTGTACAGGGCTTTAAGAGGGGATTTAAATCTGAAGATTAATCTGCATATTTTTTAGACATGTGCGATTCGGTTCGCAGCGAATAGATTTTCGTACGAATTTGTTTGTAGTCATACATTCGGATCAATTCGAACCTCCGAATAGCTGAAAGAACCAAAAATGCGAAAATTACAAAATGACGAATAAGCAAAATAACGAACGTGCGAAAATACGAACTTACGAACGGACAAACTTACGAAAATATGAAACTCCGAAACAGTAAAAGAAAGAAATTTGATACCTATAACGAATGATTTACATTTCGTATTTTCAATCCTTTGTTCGTAATTTCGTATATTCGTATTTTAATTTGTGGGTTCGTAATTTAGTTTCTTAGTCGGTTCGTAATTTCATTTGTTCGTGTTCTCAAATCGTTCTTTTGAATGGACAGTGTAAGTGTATCTTAATATGTATGTTTCGTAATTTTGTATGTTCGTAATTTCGTGTTCTCGAATCATTCTTTTGAATGGGCAGTGTATTAGTGAGTGATGTATCTTACTTAACATCTTTAGCCAATCAGCTTATCCCTTTTGTGTCTGAATCACACGGCATTCCTGAATCTTTTTAGATTCAGTTAAGGAGGAGAATGAGTCCGGTCTGGTGACCGAGGGAGTGGACTGGAGTAAATACAGGACTTATTAGAAAAGCAAGCCTAGGATCATTATTCTTTATTTCCTACAAAAGTACGAATCAATGAAAAAAGGCAAATCTCACAAAAGTAACAATTACTAAATTACGAGTCCTGAATAAACCAAAATTATTATCTAACAAAATTACAAATTTCAAAGAAAATTAGACGGAATTACGAATCATTTCGTATCAACGAAAATATAACTGTTACGAAAATACGAACGAATCCGAATATGAAACCTCGCGTCTTACGAAATTACGAATCGTTACGAATCAATGGAAACGTAAAAAAAAGAAACAAAACAAATTTTTTTGTTGTGCACATGTCTAATATTTTTTGCCTCGCTTGGCCCCTCATCAACATGCTAAAACTTTTCTGTTTTCATTAACCACTTCAGCCCCGGAAGAATTTACCCCCTTCCTGACCAGACCACTTTTTGCGATTCGGCACTGTGTCGATTTAACTGCCAATTGCGCGGTCGTGCGACGTGGCTCCCAAGCAAAATTTTTTTTACCCACAAATAGAGCTTTCTTTTGGTGATATTTGATCACCTCTGTGGTTTTGATTTTTTGCGCTATAAACAAAAAAACGACAATTTAAAAAAAAAACGCATTATTATTTACTTTTTGCTATAATAAATATCCCACAAAAATATATAAAAAAGACAATTTGTTTCCTCAGTTTAGGCCGATACGTATTCTTCTACATATTTTTGGTTAAAAAAAAACGCGAAATAAGCGATTATTGATGGTTTGTGCAAAAGTTATAGCGTTTACAAAATAGGGGATAGTTTTATGGCATTTTTATTAATATATATATATATTTTTTTAAATTGTGGGGATCAGTGATTTTTATTGTGACTGCGACATTATGGCGGACACATCGGACATTTTTGACACATTTTTGGGACCATTGCCATTTATACAGCAATCAGTGCTATACAAATGCACGGATTCCTGTGTAAATGACACTGGTAGTAAAGGGGTTAATCACTAGGTGGTAGTGTAGGGTTTAAGTGTGTCCTAGGGGCGTGTTGCTAACTGTGGGGGGCGTGGCTGTGTTTTACAGATCACTGATCTCTGCTCCAATCACAGGGAGCAGAGAACAGTGTCGCTGTTGCTAGGCAGAACAGAGAGATGCTTGTTTGCTTTAGCATTTCCCCGTTCTTCCTCTCCGTGAAGCGATCGCGGGTATCCCTGCAGTGATCGAGTCTCTGAGCTTCCCACAGGCGTGTTAGTGCGCCGCTGCCTCTTAAAGGGCAATGTACAGGTATGTGATTTTCCCTGTACGTGCCCTTCCGCCAACGTATATCAGCGCGAGGCGGTCGGAAAGCGATTAAAACCACTTGCATACCAGGCAATTTCTGGCACCTTTTGTTTACAAGTTTAAATCAGTATTTTTGGGCATAAAATGACTTATAACCCCCAAATATTATACTTTTTTTTTTTTTTAGCAGAGACCTTAGGGAATAAAATGGCAATTGTCACAATTTTTTATGTCACACGGTATTTGCACAGCGATTTTTCAAAACGCAATTTTTTGCGGGGAAAAAATACACTTTAATGAATTAAAGATAAGCAAAACACAATCTATACCCCATTTTTTTGTAAGATATGAAAGATGAAGTTACACCGAGTAATTATACACCTAACATGTCATGCTTTAAAATTGCGCACGCATGTTGGAATGGCGAAAAACTGCGATACTTAAAAATCCCCATGCATTTTTTACAGGCTACCTCTTTAGAGCTACAGAGGAGGTCTAGCGCTAGAATTATTGCTCTCGCTCTGCTGATCACAACAATACCTCACATGTGTGGTGCAAACACCGTTTACATATGCGTGCATGAGTTACGTATGCGTTTGCTTCTGCGAGGGAGTACAGAGAGATGCGGGCACTTTAAAAAAAAAAGAGAAAAATTCTTATTTATTTTATTTTTACACTGTCCCTTTATTTATTTATTTATGTTATCACTTTTATTTCTATTATAAGGAATGGAAACATCCCTTGTAATAGAAACAAGGGATGACAGGTCCTCTTTATGTAGAGATCTGGGGTCAAAAAGACCTCAGATCTCTCCTTATCTTTCCTTTACCTTCAAAAGCAATAGAACAAAAAAAAAATGTTTTTAAATATTGTGCTTTAAAAGAAAAAAAAATGTTTACTTCTGACCTAGACTGTCCTAGAAGTGATGTCACTCTGGATCTCCAAGGCCATAGAGGCCGACCAAAGACGACCTGGTCTCTGTTCGCCTCTGTGACCAACCTGCCGCACCACTGGATCGTTTCTCGGGTGCCAGAAGTTTTAATTCATCCTTAAACAATCCAAAAAAAAAAAAAAAATCCCAAAAAGTTTTGGCTTGAGATGGACTTTAACCCTCGCAGATGATTTTCTGCCCCATGGAACTCATCACATGTAAAGGCTTCATAGAGACTCCACCCTCCTGTAATGACCTACTGATCCATTCTATAGGTAAGTAGTCATTACATTACGTCTTTATTTGTACAGTTCATTCCATACAGTCTGCTGCCACAATGCAATAACAAAAGCAACAGCAGCACAAATAGAACAATACAAATGAAGTCAGACGCGCAGTAATTAAGCTAATCTTGATTTATTGCGGTGTCATTGCTTCATAGTACGGTTTTAATCAGCCGGGGCCGGGGAGACTTAAAGCATAATTTGTGAAATTGCCAAAAAATGTTGCGGCTGCTTAATTACACACATTTATTAACAACGTTTATATGTATAATGTAATTTTCGGCTTCCATTTTTTTTTTTTTAAACATTACTGTATGATATAATTGTTTCTGTTTATTTTGTTTGGATAAAACAAGCCATGTTAAAATAATTAAAATCATGGCATAGTTGAAAAGAGAATACAATATACGTAGGTATAGGTAATGTAAGGAGCGCAGTGGCTTAGTGGTTAGTTGTACCGCTTGCAGCGCTTCAGGTCCTCAGTTCAATTCCTAGTCGGGATACTATCTGCATGAGGTTTGCATGTTGCCCTCAGTTCAAGTTCCAGTCAGGACACTATTGGCATGAAGTTTGCATTTCTCCTTTTGTATGCATGGATTTCCTTTGTGTGTGCTGGAAAGGGGAATTTTGTGCATTTTTTGTCCAGACACTGTGAGGGCTGTTAAGCTCAAATATATGACTATTTTTTTTTTTTTGGGGGGGGGGGGGGGGGGTTGGATACATCGTGGGGTTGATTTACGAAAACTGGACAAAATTTTCAATTTTTTTTTTGTCAAAGCCAAAGCTAGAAGCTGATTGGCTACCATGCTCAGTTGCACCAGATTTCGCCCTCTCTGGTTTTTGTAAACCAACCCCAGCAGGTTACGTGACCCCCCTGGTCCAACTCTTCAAGATCTTTTACTGGAAGGGGTTGAACCTTATGGGTAAAGGATGTCTCCATTTACGTCTAGCCACCGGGCTCCTTCTGGACACCGTTTTTCAAAAACAAAAGTAGCCACAAAAACTCTTAAAAACCCATAAATACCGTGCCGTTGTTTTTACGGTAAAACACGGTTAAGGGTTGGCTTTGGATTCCGCAGTCCGCGAATTTATATTAAAACAAGGCGGTTCATTAATTCTTAGTATGAGGGCTGTTCACAGGATGAGTTTATGAAACCGTTAAAATTTTTTCATGGTGCTCGTACCCCCCCGTCTTACAATCCGTAAGAATACACGGCGTGGTGGACGTTTGCCAAACCATCTGTGCCAGAGCCCCGAGATCTCAATCCAATTTATTAAACCTGATTCATAATCAAACGCTGAAGCTAAATTCGACATTCCTTGTAAAATCTGACCTATAAAAACTTTATTGGCCCCCTTTTTTTTATTTTTAGGAGTGCATTCCTGTACAGAACGCTTAAAAAAAAATAGAAAAAATATATAAAAAAATTGCAGAATTGTATTACAATAGCTCGAAAAAAAAAAAAATTCTTGAGTCCATCTCGGCGTGCAAGTAGACCACACAGCTCGAGCGGTTTCATCGGCATTGGAGAGAAGGTAAAGACGCAACGGTGATAGAATGGAAAACGGAATGATGAACGGCTTCATGGGAAAGCAATCAGTTAACCAATAAAGCAAACCAATAAAGTCAACTCCAACCAACGTTTACTCTCATATACAATTGCTAGACGAGCCGCGTTGTAATTTAACCACTTCAGTACCGGGCACTTTCAGCCCCCTCCTTGCTGCCCAGGCCAATTTTCAGCTTTCAGCGCTGTCACGCTTTGAATGACAACTGCGCGGTCATGCAACGCTGTACCCAAAATTACATTTCCTTCATTATTTTGAGACAGCTAGAGCTTTCTTTTAGTGGTATGTAATCACCACTGGGTTTTCATTTTTTTCCTAAACAAACGAAAAAAGCCCACAAAACGTTGATTAAAAAAAAGTTTTTCCTTGTTTCTGTTATACAGTTTTGTAAAAAAGGATTTTTCTTCTTCAATGATCTGAGCTAATGAGACTGCATTGATTAAGTTGCACTGATGTGCATTGATGAGGCTTCACTTTTGGGCATTGATGAGGCTGCACTAATGGGCACTGATGAGGCTGCACTGTTGGGCACTGGTGAGGCTGCACTGGTGGGCACTGATAGGCAGCAGTGATGGGCATTGATGAGGTTACACTAATGGGCATTGATGAGGCTGCACTAATGGGCAGTGATGAGACTGCACTGATGGTTACTGATGAGGCTGCACTGGTTAAGTTGCACTGATGTGCACTGATGAGGCTGCACTAGTGGGCATTGATGAGGCAGCATTGATTAAGTTGCACTGATGTGCACTGATAAGGCTGCACTGTTGGGCACTAGTGAGGCTGCACTGGTGGGCACCGATAGGCAGCAGTGATGGGCACTGATGAGGCTGCACTAATGGGCACTGATGAGGCTGCACTGATGGGCAGCGATGAGACTGCACTGATGGTTACTGATGAGGCTGCGCTGATTAAGTTGCACTGATGTGCACTGATGAGGCTGCACTGGTGGGCATTGATGAGGCAGCATTGATTAAGTTGCACTGATGTGCACTGATAAGGCTGCACTGTTGGGCACTGGTGAGGCTGCACTGTTCGGCACTGATGAGGCTGAACTGGTGGGCACCGATAGGCAGCAGTGATGGGCACTGATGAGGCTGCACTAATGGGCACTGATGAGACTGCACTGATGGTCACTGATGCTGAGTGCACTTATGGACACTAATGAGGTGGCACTGATGGGCAGCAGTGATGGGCATTAATGAGGTTGCACTAATGGGCATTGATGAGGCTGCACTAATGGGCAGCGATGAGACTGCACTGATGGTTACTGATGAGGCTGCACTGATTAACTTGCACTAATGTGCACTGATGAGGCTGCACTAGTGGGCACTGATAGGCAGCAGTGATTAAGTTGCACTGATGTGCACTGATAAGGCTGCACTGTTGGGCACTGCTGAGGCTGCACTGTTGGGCACCGATAGGCAGCAGTGATGGGCACTGATGAGGCTGCACTAATGGGCACTGATGAGGCTGCACTGATGGGCAGCGATGAGACTGCACTGATGGTTACTGATGAGGCTGCACTGATTAAGTTGCACTGATGTGCACTGATGAGGCTGCACTGGTGGGCATTGATGAGGCAGCATTGATTAAGTTGCACTGATGTGCACTGATAAGGCTGCACTGTTGGGCACTGGTGAGGCTGCACTGTTGGGCACTGATGAGGCTGAACTGGTGGGCACCGATAGGCAGCAGTGATGGGCACTGATGAGGCTGCACTAATGGGCACTGATAAGGCTGCACTGATGTGCACTGATGAGGCTGCACTGTTGGGCACTGATGAGGCTGCAGTAGTGGGCACTGATAGGCAGCAGTGATGGGCACTGATGAGGCTGCACTAATGGGCACTGATGAGGCTGCACTGATGGGCAGCGATGAGACTGCACTGATGGTTACTGATGAGGCTGCACTGATTAAGTTGCACTGATGTGCACTGATGAGGCTGCACTGGTGGGCATTGATGAGGAAGCATTGATTAAGTTGCACTGATGTGCACTGATGAGGCTGCACTGTTGGGCACTGGTGAGGCTGCACTGTTGGGCACTGATGAGGCTGAACTGGTGGGCACCGATAGGTAGCAGTGATGGGCACTGATGAGGCTGCACTAATGGGCACTGATAAGGCTGCACTGATGTGCACTGATGAGGCTGCACTGTTGGGCACTGATGAGGCTGCAGTAGTGGGCACTGATAGGCAGCAGTGATGGGCACTGATGAGGCTGCACTAATGGGCACTGATGAGACTGCACTGATGGTCACTGATGCTGAGTGCACTTATGGACACTAATGAGGTGGCACTGATGGGCAGCAGTCATGGGCATTGATGATGTTGCACTAATGGGCATTGATGAGGCTGCACTAATGGGCAGCGATGAGACTGCACTGATGGTTACTGATGAGGCTGCACTGATTAAGTTGCATTAATGTGCACTGATGAGGCTGCACTAGTGGGCACTGATAGGCAGCAGTGATTAAGTTGCACTGATGTGCACTGATAAGGCTGCACTGTTGGGCACTGCTGAGGCTGCACTGTTGGGCACCGATAGGCAGCAGTGATGGGCACTGATGAGGCTGCACTAATGGGCACTGATGAGGCTGCACTGATGGGCAGCGATGAGACTGCACTGATGGTTACTGATGAGGCTGCACTGATTAAGTTGCACTGATGTGCACTGATGAGGCTGCACTGGTGGGCATTGATGAGGCAGCATTGATTAAGTTGCATTGATATGCACTGATAAGGCTGCACTGTTGGGCACTGGTGAGGCTGCACTGTTGGGCACTGATGAGGCTGAACTGGTGGGCACCGATAGGCAGCAGTGATGGGCACTGATGAGGCTGCACTAATGGGCACTGATGAGACTGCACTGATGGTCACTGATGCTGAGTGCACTTATGGACACTAATGAGGTGGCACTGATGGGCAGCAGTGATGGGCATTAATGAGGTTGCACTAATGGGCATTGATGAGGCTGCACTAATGGGCAGCGATGAGACTGCACTGATGGTTACTGATGAGGCTGCACTGATTAAGTTGCACTAATGTGCACTGATGAGGCTGCACTAGTGGGCACTGATAGGCAGCAGTGATTAAGTTGCACTGATGTGCACTGATAAGGCTGCATTGTTGGGCACTGCTGAGGCTGCACTGTTGGGCACCGATAGGCAGCAGTGATGGGCACTGATGAGGCTGCACTAATGGGCACTGATGAGGCTGCACTGATGGGCAGCGATGAGACTGCACTGATGGTTACTGATGAGGCTGCACTGATTAAGTTGCACTGATGTGCACTGATGAGGCTGCACTGGTGGGCATTGATGAGGCAGCATTGATTAAGTTGCACTGATGTGCACTGATAAGGCTGCACTGTTGGGCACTGGTGAGGCTGCACTGTTGGGCACTGATGAGGCTGAACTGGTGGGCACCGATAGGCAGCAGTGATGGGCACTGATGAGGCTGCACTAATGGGCACTGATAAGGCTGCACTGATGTGCACTGATGAGGCTGCACTGTTGGGCACTGATGAGGCTGCAGTAGTGGGCACTGATAGGCAGCAGTGATGGGCACTGATGAGGCTGCACTAATGGGCACTGATGAGGCTGCACTGATGGGCAGCGATGAGACTGCACTGATGGTTACTGATGAGGCTGCACTGATTAAGTTGCACTGATGTGCACTGATGAGGCTGCACTGGTGGGCATTGATGAGGCAGCATTGATTAAGTTGCACTGATGTGCACTGATGAGGCTGCACTGTTGGGCACTGGTGAGGCTGCACTGTTGGGCACTGATGAGGCTGAACTGGTGGGCACCGATAGGTAGCAGTGATGGGCACTGATGAGGCTGCACTAATGGGCACTGATAAGGCTGCACTGATGTGCACTGATGAGGCTGCACTGTTGGGCACTGATGAGGCTGCAGTAGTGGGCACTGATAGGCAGCAGTGATGGGCACTGATGAGGCTGCACTAATGGGCACTGATGAGACTGCACTGATGGTCACTGATGCTGAGTGCACTTATGGACACTAATGAGGTGGCACTGATGGGCAGCAGTCATGGGCATTAATGAGGTTGCACTAATGGGCATTGATGAGGCTGCACTAATGGGCAGCGATGAGACTGCACTGATGGTTACTGATGAGGCTGCACTGATTAAGTTGCATTAATGTGCACTGATGAGGCTGCACTAGTGGGCACTGATAGGCAGCAGTGATTAAGTTGCACTGATGTGCACTGATAAGGCTGCACTGTTGGGCACTGCTGAGGCTGCACTGTTGGGCACCGATAGGCAGCAGTGATGGGCACTGATGAGGCTGCACTAATGGGCACTGATGAGGCTGCACTGATGGGCAGCGATGAGACTGCACTGATGGTTACTGATGAGGCTGCACTGATTAAGTTGCACTGATGTGCACTGATGAGGCTGCACTGGTGGGCATTGATGAGGCAGCATTGATTAAGTTGCACTGATGTGCACTGATAAGGCTGCACTGTTGGGCACTGATGAGGCTGCACTGTTGGGCACTGATGAGGCTGAACTGGTGGGCACCGATAGGCAGCAGTGATGGGCACTGATGAGGCTGCACTAATGGGCACTGATGAGACTGCACTGATGGTCACTGATGTTGAGTGCACTTATGGACACTAATGAGGTGGCACTGATGGGCACTGATGAGACGGCGCTGATGGGCACTGACAGGTGGCACTGATGGAAACTGTTAAGCCTCGTACACACGGTTGGACTTTCTGACAACAAAACTGTGGAATTTTGTTTGAAGGGCATTGGCTCAAACTTGTCTTGCATACACACGGCTACACAAATGTTGGCCAACAATCAAGAACATAGTGACGTACTAC
Source organism: Lithobates pipiens (assembly GCF_037356315.1). Taxonomy (NCBI): domain Eukaryota; kingdom Metazoa; phylum Chordata; class Amphibia; order Anura; family Ranidae; genus Lithobates; species Lithobates pipiens. The sequence continues at coordinate 212,069,609 of NW_027507788.1, forward strand.
GTGTTTTTTCAGCTCTTTAGTGCCACCCTTTCGGCTCCTTCTGTTAATTTCTTGTTAGTAGAAGTTTGGTGAGTGTTGATTCGCGCTTTTCTTTTTGCATTTTTCATTTCGTGCTTTTCAGTTCGTTTCTGAACGGCCGTTCGTCAACCAGCCATGTTGCGGAATCGGAGGAGATAACGTGTTATTTATTATTGGCCTTGGAGTTATTGCTTTGACGTTATTTTTTTGCTTGAATAATAATGATTTGATTTGTTATATTTTCTATATTTTTGGATGCATAGAATGCACTTTTTGGTTAAGTTCTATTGGCAGATAGCATGTCTAATTTTTTTTTTGTTAATGCACAAATAAGAAAAAAAAACGTAATAATATTATTCTTGATATCAATAGAACAAAAAAAAGCCTTTGAAAATTAGTTTGCAATAACTCCATCAGTATCACCAGCAAAGCAGCTTCATTATTATCCCATTATAGAAGAAGAGAATTGTGCGCTGCATTTCCAGATTTCATAATTTGCCGCGTCAGGAATGTTAATTCTCCAATACGATCGCTAGTTTACAAGATCGACCGCTTCCGGCTCTTCCTTGCTTTAGAGCATGCGTGTTTGCACTTTGGACTTTTGTCTGACGGACTTGTGTACGCATACTTGGAAAGTCCGACAACAGACATTTGTTGGTGGAAAATTTGAGAACATGCTAGCCAACATTTGTTGGGGAAAGTCCGACAATTGTCCGATGGAGCGTACACTCGGACTTTCCGCCAACAAGATCACATCCAACATTTCCCGTCGGAAAGTCCGTCCATGTGTACGGGGCATTAGGCTGAACTGATGGGCACTGATTGACACTACTAGAGCTGCGCTGATCATCAGGGCACTGATGATCAGTGTACTGATTATCAATGTAAATGCGCCCTGTCAGACTTGCCAGTTACCAACTCTCCTTTCCTCACGCTGTGACAGCGCGTGGGGAAAGGAATGCCAATAACCAGCAAGTTTGTTTACATGTGATCAATCTGCTGTGATTGGCCCTTTTCCTTAATCTGTGATCAGCTGTGCTCATTGGTACCGATCACTGACTCTATCCATTCATAATTGAAACATAGTAAACATAGTACTATGCTTCAGTTTGTGAATGAACGGGAAGCGTCTGTACAGAGCTATTCCTGTCCATTCATTCTGTGCAGCTGAGGCTGCAGGGAAGGACATTGTGGGCCGTGTTCTCAATCTGCTTTTCTCTGTCTCAAAGTTGGAACATCAGAGGTCTGTTTAGACCCCTGATATCTCACCAAAGCCCCCCCCCCCCCCCAATGGGCCTCCTAAACAAATTGTAAAAAATTATTGAAATAATAATATTGTATAACATTTTTTAAAAAAGGGGTAAAAAAATTAAATAAAAATAACAAAAAACAAAAACTACTGACACCAGTGGCGGAACTACCAGGGTCACAAAAGTCACTGGACCCTGGCATTCCACCACTGGGATCAGAGGAAAGGGCCCGACTGGGAGTCAGGGGGGGCCCTTCATAGTTTTTTGGACCGGGGCCCTGAAGGTTCTAGTTAAGCCACTGGTCTGTTTTTTTCCCCACTTTCGAGCTTCTACAGAAATATCTTTTTACCCCAGAGACTCTTTTATCTAAGCATCCCGGATTTGAGGTGTCAAGGTATATGTCTACAACCAACTTTATCTTTTCCAGAGAAAAAAAAACTGACGTTGTTTTTGGAGGCCCAATGCCACTTTCCTTTCTAATGGATTCCATGTTGTTCTACGGCCAACTGGGAGATATGATCCCTCCATTATGTTTTGGATATTTCCCCAGAGCCCTCTTCTAGCTGAACGTACCCAAAGAGGTTCCCAAGATGTGGGCAATTGTAGGAGATGCCCAAACCACCAACTCCTCTCAATTCAAAAATGAACTGGCCTTGTGGGTTGTAGTATAAACTTTTCAAGCTTAGCCTTTTATATAAACCTACATTTATGGTGTGATTTCCGTGCGCACTCTTGATGGTAGGATATTTTCTAAGTTGTGGCTACGTTCTTGGTGACAATAACCATTTTTTATGAAATCAGTGATGATTTAATCTTAAAAGTCATCTTACCCTCAAACCCAAATTTAAACAAATTTTTGTCTTAAGTTCCATCTTATATTGGCACGGTTTGGCATGAAATCTTTTGAAGAAGCAATAAATGCTGATATATGGGAGAATTTTCTTTCGAGGTGCCATATCCTGTGTTATTCAACCCAATTTCATTTTTATGACTGGAAGTCTTTTACTCACTTTAGTATTTGGGCTTCAAGGAATAATATTTGAGCTGGGTATTATTATATTTTATAAAGTAGTGGTAGGAGAGTGCTAGCTGATATTCAACAGTTGAATTTAAGGGTTATATGGGAGGCTAACTAAAGGGCACTGATCATTTTATTGATAATTAGGTAACTGCTATATATAAATATATATATATATATATATATATATATATATATATATATATATATATATATATATATATTTATATAGATAAAATATTTTATAAAATATTTAAATATTAAAAAAAGAAATATAAATATATATATATATATATATATATATTTATATTTATTTTTTTAATATTTAAATATTAAAAAATAAATATAAATATATATATATATATATATATATATATATATATATACACACATATATATATACACATATATATATATACACACATATATATATACACATATATATATATATATATATATATATATATATATATATATATATATATATATATATATATATATATATTTATTTATATATATTTATATATATATATATTTTTAATATTTATTTTTTAATATTTAAATATTTTAAAAAATATTTTATATATATCTATTTAAATAAATATACATAGAAATAGATTATATATATATATATATATATATATATATATATATATATATATATATATATATATATATATATATATATATATATATATATATATATATATATATTATATAGCTAAAATATTTTATAAAATATTTAGATATTAAAAAAATAGATATAAAATATATATATATATATATATATATATATATATATAAAAATTATATATATTTTTTTATATTTAAATTTTTCATATATATTTTAAATATTTTACAAAATATTTGATATATATCTATATAAATATATATCTATATAAATATAAATATATATATATATATATATATATATATATATATATATATAAATAGATCCCCCCCCCCCCCCCAGCACCAGGCCATTTTCTTGAGATACGGCATTGCATTACTTTAACTGACAACTGCATGCTCACCCAAATAAAATATATGCCTTTTTTTCCCCCACAAATAAAGCTTTCTTTTGGTGGTATTTGATCACCTCTGTGGTTTTTATTTTTTTGTGCTATACACAAAAAAAGACCAGCAACTTTGAAAAAATAAATAAATAAATAAATATATATATATATATATATATATATATATATATATATATATATATATATATATATATATATTTTACTTTCTGCTATAAAACATATCCAATAAAAAAACATGTAAAAAAATCAAATTTCTTTATAAATTTCTACCAATATGTATTCTGCTACACATTTTTTGTAAAAAACAAAACAAAACAAAAAGCGTATATTGATTGGTTTGCGCAAAAGTTATAGTGTCTAAAAACTAAGATATATATAACTGGTGTTTTTATTTATTTTTATCGATACTAGGAAAGGCGGCAATCAGCGACTTATAGCGGGACTGTGATATTGCGGCGGACAAATCAGACACTAACTGACGCTTTTGACTCTTTGTGGGAAGCAGTAATACGAATAGTGATCAGTGCTAAAAATATGCACTGTTACTGTACTTATGGCACTGGCTGGGAATGGGTTAAAGATCTAGGGGCGATCAAAGGGTTAAATGCGTGCCTGGCCAGTGTTTTTGTGTGCATTGTGTGGTGCTTTCACTAAGGGGTGTGATGGATTGCAAGGAAAGAACATCCATCACTTTCCCCTTGTTAGGACAAAGCTTTACCTTGTTTACATATTATAAAGGAAATTGCCCCAACGTGGACTTTATAGGCAGGTCAGGGGAGTATGAAAGAGTATTGCAAAGGTATAAAATATAGCAAAGTTTATTTGTCGCATAAAGTAAAAACAATTCCCCAAAAGAGGGACAGTAAAATATATACAAGCATAGCATGATGATATAAATCAGGGATCCTCAAACTACGGCCCTCCAGCTGTTGCGGAACTACGCATCCCATGAGGCATTGTAAAACTTTGACATTCACAGACATGACTAGGCATGATGGGAATTGTAGTTTCTGAACAGCTGGAGGGCCGTAGTTTGAAGACCCCCTGAATATAAATAAATGCAAAAATACAAAACAAGCACCCAATTGGTGAGGTAGGCTGTAGCACTGAGCGGGCCAAGATGGAGTGATGGCCCAACAGGCTTCAAGGTGTTCACAGCTGAACCAAAAACCCAAGGAGGGTCCATGTTGGGTCAATTTCCTTTCTAATTGCATATTGGCCAACATAGGTGTATTGGGGCTTTTCATTGGTTCGCCAGGTCCTCCCCCCCCTTTACCTTGTTTACATTGGCAGCCTTTGTCTAGCCTCTGTTCCCGATGATCGATGGGTGTCGGCGGGCATCCACTGGCCGGAACCCGCAGATCCGCTTCTGCTGTGACTAAAGTGGCGCGCACCCTAGGTGGAAGTGTAGAATCACATATATATTTGTGATTCTGCACAGAACGGCTGTGGGTGCTACAGGGTGTCAGGGATGGGCTCAGGGCTTCCTTCTCTGAGCCGGCCACTCAGCTGTCGGCTAATTGCCAGCTCCCATCTCTCTCCACAGTTACTCAGCTGTTGATGATATCCTGCTTGTCAGTCCTGCCTACTTACGCCCGTCCAGTCCAGAGGATCTCTGCCTTCTCCTTGGTCAACATCCCAGAAACTATCTCCGGCAATCCTGTTCAAGATTTGCTTTGCTGACATCCCTTCTGGCTCCAGATCCTGCTTGCTGTTCCACTAACATTGATCCCTGACTTCTGGCTTGTCTGACTATCCATTCTGGTTACTGAACTTTGGCTATGTTTTGACTACGTTTGTTCTTTTTACTTGTATTATTAAAGAGGAAGTAAACCCTGATGAGTTTACTTCCTCTTTCATTCCCTGCAAAGGTAAAGCATAATGGACTACTATGCATCGCACAGTAGTCCATTATGTGTCACTTACCTGATACAGGAGCCAGCGATGTCACCGATGTCCCCTGTAGTCCGGCGCATCCATCTTCTCGTGGGGTCTCGCTACTCCGCGGCTGTCATTCGGCGAAGCCGCGATGACGTCACTCCCGCGCATGCCCCCTGGAGCCGACACGCGCGGCATCTTCGTCGTTGACGATGCCGCGCTCAGACAGCGGTGTCTGTCTTTCGGCAAATATCTCCTAAACCGTGTAGGTTTAGGAGATATTTCTTGGACCTACAGGTAAGCCTTAATCTAGGCTTACCTGTAGGTCAAAGTGTGTTGTAAGTGTTTACAACCACTTTAAAGAAGTGAGATCTAACTGTACTTCTGTCTCGGCCTGGAATCATGGTTTCTGACACAGGGAGGTTGTTAAGTGGTTAATTAAAGTGTATCTATGGTCAAAATGTAAAAATCATATTTTCATTTCCACATTGTATTTAATTTATTTCTATCCTACTCCTATTAACCTGAATGAGTTTGAAGTCTGTAAGCTTACTTTGTGAAGATCCCCACACACTAACGTCCTTCAATTCTGTGACATGCATTCACTATGCCCTGTAAGGAGGCACTGCTGTGTCACACATTTTACAGAGCCTGCCTTCTGAATAAGAGGAGCTGAGAGGAGGAGTTTCAGGAGGCGGAGTCAGTACAGGAATCGCAGCTTGCAGGCAGCAAGGTACCATGGGACATGTAGTCCTTAGAAATTAAAAATAAGCAGCAGAAGAGAAGCTGCAATGCACACATGGAACCCAGAAAGTTGAGCGAAGCGACAACCGGCAGACAGGCAGCACTCAACACGCAGTAACAAAGAGATTATTCAAGTAAGCTTATATTGGATTGTCAAATACAATTATTGTTTATATTGTTATTGCAATGCTGATGCCATAAAAAGAAGGTGTATGCTGTGACCGGAACTTTTTTTTTTTAAATAAAAAAATAGCAATAGGTATGAAGGGCTTTCCAGAGGAACATTTGTTGGTATCCTCCATAGATGGATCCCACATTCCTTCCATTCCTTCATCTCTCAGGATTTATCTGATGATTTTACATTCATTTTAAATTCTTCTTGGTGAATTCTGGTATTGTAGTACTTGCTCGGAGATCAGGTTTTACTTTTCAATGATACAAGGCGAAGCTTTTCTGAAAAAAATAATAATAATACCATTGCTGTCAATTCTGATATATCAAGAACTTATTCATGCACATTTGTAAAGTTACTGAAAGGTACAATTTAAGCAGTGGCGGTCCATCCATTAGGAGCGCAGAGGGGCCGCCCCCTCTAATCCATGCGTCCATCCCTCTAATCTACACGTGGGGCGCCGGACGCATATATTCCAATGTTTTCTTTTTGAAGCACGTAATTAGAGCCTGGGGCTCTAATTGTTTAAAAAAAAAAGGGTGGGGTCGGGGTTCCACGAGCCCGTCCACTTGCGTGAAAATAGCAAATTAATATTCGCTATTGTCTTCCTGATTTTCCCAGCCCAACAGGAAGCCGGTCCCCGAGACCCGATTGGCCAGGGAGTCTTAGGACTCCCGGCTAAACCGGACCCACTTCCTGTTCAGGGAGCAGAAGCAACGGACTCCGGCTCTTCTCTAGAGCCTGCAAGCGGCAAGCTGGAGCATCGGCCTCGTAAGGTAAGGCCACTGTTCGCTGCCGTCCATCCGTCGCCTGTGGAGGTGGGGTCACCGATCGCGGCCGTCGATCCGTCTCCCGCACACATGCGAGGGGGGTCAACAATCACCACCCCCAAAATATTGAGCACCAGCTGCCACCGAATTTAAGCAACTATAATTAAAATGCCAATTTTACAAAACTATTATTTCAGCATCTACGGAGCATTGGTGGATTAATTCATTTGTCTATTATTTTATCTGTTAGCCCTTGTACACACGGTCGGAGATTCCGAAAACAAATCCCTTGGAGTGATTCCGACGGATTAATTCCGGAAGAGGTCCGGAAGTGATGTTGCATACACACGTTCGGACAAAGTTGTCGGAAAATCCGATTGTACATAACGTGATGCCGTTATTTCGTTACGACGGGACTACATTCAGGCTAGTAGCCAATAGCTTTGGTCTAGGAATTTGATCTGAGCATGCATGCCACTTTGTCCGTCGGCGTAGGCTACACATGATCGGAGTATGTCCGATGGGAGCATTTTGTCGGAAAATTTTACCGGCAAGTTGGAAAAGTTGGTCCGTCGGATATTCCGACGGAAACAGTCCGATGCAGACCACACACAGTCGGAATATCCGACAAAATGGTCCGATAGGACACATTCCGTCAGAATCTCCGACCATGTGTACAAGGGCTAAGAGATTTCAGTGTTGAGATTTGTGTCCCTAACCTTCTCTTTTATTTTACAATAAGGAGAATCATTGGGGAGACATGATCCCAACATTTGGCTTTGTCCTGCTCTTTGTGGTTGGGAAGCCTTGTGGAGTTTGGTGGATATATTTTACAAGTGGAGTATGTGAGAGATGTAAGAAACCAGTACGCGTGTTGCTACTAGACATGTGCGATTAATTTCATCACGAGTGGAAATTTGGACGAAACGTTCGTTATTAGGAGATTCAAATGCATCCTAATTTCTGAATCACAATAGTAACGAATTTCAGAGAATCCAAAATAAATTATAACTAAACTAATAAAAAAAAAAATTTGAAAATGAGTAAAAAATGTATTTTTGTATTTGTAAATGAATTTGAATTCTAATTGGAAACATATTGCAATAAATTATATAGAATTACGCTAATATAAAACAAATATAATAGTCCAAAACCAGTTAATTTTACAGTCCACAAGTGTTGTGATAAAAAAATATTTTGCACTACTGGTGTCGATCTCCACCAACCACCACCTTAAAGTGATCTTATGTATCAGTGCTTGCTCCAAAAGCTGAAAAACTTGCTTGCCAGCTCCTCCATGCCCCAGGATGACGTCAACCTATGACGAAACGTGTAGGTCATCACCAATCCCCTCTTGTCCCAGAAGGACAGGTTTGTTTGTTTGTGTGCCAGCTGACACATCAAACTTTAAAGGCACATTTGTTCAGCTGACGCTGTATGTACAATATTTTTAACACAATACATTTTTAAAGATTTGTATACTATGTGGAGCCTTTTTTTTTTTTTTTTTTTTTGAGAACTTTATACTTACCATATGGTGGCAAGGGCCATTCCAGTGCAGGAGAGCTATTGGATCTGGTGAAAGGCCTTGGCTGGGCTTCAAGCCACAAACACGATCGACCCCTTGTAATGAGGGGTCCACAGGAGCTGGTAAGGTGGTGGATGGTGGGGATTGACACCTGGAGTTCATAATATATTTTATCACAACACTTGTGGACTGTAAAATGAACCATTCTGGTTTTGGACTAATATATTTTTTTTATATTAGCACAATTCTATAAAATTTAGGCCCCTTTGAAGTAGAAAGCTCGCTTGGATCCTCCTGTCCATTTTTAAGGCGGATCCAAGCGGGCCATCCATTGACTCCTATGGGGAGACGGCTGTTATAGGAGCCGACGTACAGCTGCGAGGGATCGTGGGATCGGGCAGACCTGCCGCAGTATAATGATGGCGTCTGGTCAGCAAGTGGTTAAGGACCCTCAGGTGTAAAAGCCATCTGGTCCTGGTAACTTATTTGTGTTAAGTTTTTCAAGTCTATTTCGGATGCAATGTCGCATCGGAAGTGACGTCAGAACATGGAGATAACGTTTCAAAGCTTCAAAGTTTCAAAGTTTCAAGTCTATTTCTGATAATGGCTTTTATTAACCCCGAGGGTGCTTTCTGTGATGTGTTATTAAAGTGCAATAGGAGAAAAGCAAGCTGTGCCAAAAAACTAAGTGCAACAGACGATACAACGAGACAACAGTATAATACTGTGGTCACTCAGCAGATCCCTGGTGGATAGTGGTGTGTAGGCTTGTGCAATTAGTTTCGTAACAAATCGAAATTCGGCCGAATTTTGCATCCGAATGTCCGAATAAAAAAATAATGAATAACAACGAATATGAAAGAAATATAACGAATGAATTCGAATGAATTCGACACGATTCGGTAATTCTTTAAAGATCTAATGAAACAAAATGTCACCTCAAAGTAAATCTTATAGTCCAATCAGCTAATTAATTTTGTGCCGGAGGTTGGATTACTGGCAAAGCGCATTCCTGAGAACTGAGTTAGAAGGGTGTTGTATTGTATTTGAGCCGAGGAGAAGAGATATTGTCATTGTGTGTGTTAAAAGATTCAATAAACAAACGACTTTCCAAACTATGAATCATTATCACGAATGTCTATACATACATAAATAGCGAATTTCAACGAATACGGACAAATGAATTCGACACTTTACGAATGATAACGAATTATCCGAAAACTTATTAACGTAACATAATGAATATAACAGAACTAAATGATGTATTTTACGAATGACAACGAACCGAAACTAAACGAAATTTTCCATTGTGCATAAGTCTAGTGGTGTGTAGATGTTAACACGAGAGGAGAGGAGAGGAACAACCGGCCGGACATCCGTCTTGTTGGCTCTGAACCAGCATGGCACATACTTGGTGTCGCATCAGAAGTGACGTCAGAACATGGAGATAACGTTTCAAAGCATCCACTTCTTCATCAGACCTAAATGGCTATTGATCTTGAGATCCTGGTTCTGAGAAGACAAGACGGATGTCCGGCCAGTTGTTCCTCTCCTCTCGTGTTAACATCTACACACCACCATCCAGCGGGGACCCTCTGAGTTACCACAGTATTATACTTTTATATGCCTATTGAGCTTTATATTAGCCCTTGTACACACGGTCGGAGATTCGGACAACCAAATCCGTTGGATTTTGTCCGTCGGATCTTGTCCGAAACTGTTGCATACACACGGTCGGACAAAGTTGTCGGAAAATCCGATCTTTCAGAACGTGATGATGTAATTTCGTTACGACGGGACTACGTTCAGGCTAGTAGCCAATAGCTTTGATGTAGGAATTTGATCTGAGCATGCGTGGCACTTTGTCCGATCGGAATTCTCTGCACATGATCGGAGTATATCCGATCGGATCATTTTGTCGGAAAATATTTCCGGCAAGTTGGAAAATTTGGTCCGACGGATATTCCGACGGAAACAGTCCGATGCAGACCACACACAGTCGGAATATCCGACAAAACGCTCCGATCGGACACATTCTGTCGGACTCTCCGATCGTGTGTACAAGGGCATCGTGTGAGTAGCCATTTGGCTGATTTTAATTAGATATACAATTTGTTGCATCTTCTGCTGCTCTTCGTTTTTGGCCCATCTTGTTTTTCCTCCAGGTGGCCGGATTGAGACTGTGTGAAGAGACTGTGGGCTAGAGGCTCAACCAACCAGTCCAAAAGGGAATCTGGGACTGTAGCAGATAGAGCTATGTTAACGCATAGCCAGGAGACTAGTAAGTCTTTATTTCTATAATTTTTATGGAAATAATCCTTGCAAGGGCAGGATTTTGCATTCTTCTTCTTTTTTTTTAATGAATCAAAATGGTCAGGAAGACCCTACAATGCACCTTTCCAAGTTGATTGAGTGCTCTCTGTTCCAAGTTGTCCCATTACAACATACAAGCAGGCCGTTTCCAACAGTATCATGACAGTTAAAACCTCCTGTGAATAACTAACAAGACATTTAGTTTGTTCAACTTTCAACACAGCCAAAATATTTTGGAGGCACCAGGGCGGCTTTCCTTCCAGCATATGCTCTAGGAAAAAACTCACGGAAAAGCGTACCAGTGCAAACGCCAAACACATTGTGCCCTAAATGTCCCATGACCGAGAACACTTTCAGGGGAACATTAACACAACACATTTTGGTAAAACAATCCGCTATATTTAATCTCTTTAAGGCATTTTATATGTCCCATGACCAATTGTTGCCAGCACTCCAAAGATACATCAGAATGCTTTGGTTCATTCTATACTTCTTCAGCTTTTATAGTAGGTAGCGTTCCGGTGGCTGTGAAAATCGCGATTCAATGCCGTGGAGTAAACCGGCAGATACCGTAACACATTATGATCCATATTGAGATATGCATGCAGTTATAAAAATGATGGTCCATTTGGTGGCTAGTAAATTGCCCCGGGATAGCTCTTTGCATCTTAAATATGTTGCCTAATGTACTATAAATGGATGAACTGCTTACCAATTTTTTTTCTTTCTCAAAAAACTGATGAGGGCACTGTAGTTCCGTTAAAGCGGGAGTCCGCCGGGAGTTACGCCGTTTTTTTTTTTTTAAAAGCCAGCAGCTACAAATACTGCAGCTGCTGACTTTTAAAATAAGGACACTTACCCGCCCAGCGCGCCCGCGATGTCGGCACCCGAAGCCGATCTCTCGATAGTCTCTCGGGTGCTGCCGCCACCATCTTGGGTAACGGAATCAGGAAGTGGAGCCTTTCGGCTTCATTTCCCGGTTCCCTACTGCGCATGCGCGAGTCGCGCTGCGCAATAAGGATGGACCCGCTGCCTCTGGGATCTGTGTGTTTCCCAGCAGGCAGCGGGGGACTTTCGGAAAGGGGCGTAGATTTTGCAGAATCTACGCCCCTTTCCGCAGAGAGCTATCCCAGAAGTGGGTGCAGATACCTGTACTGTACAGGTACCTGCACCCCCCTCCCGCCTGAAAGGTGCCAATTGTGGCGCCGGAGGGGGGGAGGATTCCAATGAGCGGAAGGTCCACTTTAGGGTGGACCTCCGCTTTAAGCAAGTTTGGTATTCTATAGATATTAGCAGCTCGTTGGCTGACTATGGCAACCTACTGCCAATTTTGGACTCAATTTTGTTATTTATATACGTGCAAGGCTGGACTGGGACAAAAATTTGGCCCTGGACTTCATCCAGACCAGCCCACTTTAATTTTGCAAACAAGCCCAAAAACAGTATATAAAACTAAACTATACGTAATTGTGCAAAAAAAAACATAAGTAGTAAAACATAAGGAGTCCTCACTAACCTCTTTTATTATTTCACTTATTCTCCTCTGAAATAAAACAAGGGAAAAAGAAGACGAAGAAAGGGGAAACACAAAAATCCTCAGAAAAAATTGTTGGCTGTGTTGGACTTTTTAGGCATACTAGTATAATTAAATATATAGCATAAAAAAAATAAAGAGAAAAATATATATATATATATATTAAATGTAAAAAATTATTTATTTCTAAAAATAAAAAATAATTATAAAACACATCAAGTACTGTTTTTATATATCCTGCCTATACTAATGCATTTTACATCATATCCATATCTATTTCCATCAGATATATATACCCAGAGGGTAAACAAATGTACATTAATGCTTAATATACAAAAAAAGGGGGTTACAGTAGACAGGGTATTAATTACAGAACCAATCTTAGATATACTCTGGCGCTCTACATGTTTCGCGTTATTACCAACGCTTCCTCAGGAGCTTTATCAATTTTATTTCTTAATGTCCCGAGAAAAATGTGCAGGGAGACAGAGAAGACAAATAAAGAAGAATTTCTCTAGGCAGATAGGGCAATTTTCACATCGACATCACACTTTTATATATATAGGAGCCTGCGATTAGCATAGAGGCTTCAAATATTTATGGTATAAAACAGCAACGGAAGATGATTTTGCACCATAATCTCTTGAGTTAAATTGGCCAGTTCCTCAATTCCTGTAACCTCTCCAATAGGGCGAGGAATAGGTAGGCTTATTTAGATGGCTCAACGTTTAGAGGAGGGGGACCATCTAGCCCCTCAAGGGTCTTCCTCCAGTCGGGAAATAGGACCGCTGTACACATATGATGTAAAATGCATTAGTATAGACAGGATATATAAAAACAGTACTTGATGTGTTTTATAATTATTTTTTATTTTTATAAGTAATTTTTTACATTTAATATATATATATTTTTTTTCTCTTTATTTTTTTTTATGCTATATATTTAATTATACTAGTATGCCTAAAAAGTCCAACACAACCAACAATTTTTTCTGAGGTTTTTTGTGTTTCCCCCTTCTTCGTCTTCTTTTTCCCTTGTTTTATTTCAAATTATTTAAAGGACGTGGCATTTGGAATTTTTATTTTGCAGTGTATCCACAGAACCACCCTGTGTTAGATACACATTATTTTTTATTGTTACTTATTCTCCTCTGTATTTTTTCTCATCCTTCTCACATCGCTGCGTGAAGTTGAGGGAAAGCCTTGCAGCCATTACTTTGTCACTGAAACCGGCCCACTGAGCCATCGGCCCACCGGGAAACTCCCTTCAGTCTCAATGGCCAGTACATGCCTGTATACGTACCTCAGTGATGGTTGATTAGAATAGGAGCCCAAAATTGCAAAGCCACCTTGTTGATATGTAAATACGCCATATATTTGCATGAATAGACAACCAAGACCTTTGTTTCTTGTGTTATTTTAGTAGTAGAGTTTTGTAACATGTTAGCCACAAGTTGGAAGTTTAAGTGTTACCCCTTATTAGAAAACATAAGCTTTTAAAGAAGCAAGCTTGTAGGACCCATTAGGACCCTTCTTTGGACCCTTCTTCAGCCCAGACGAAGGTACCTGAAGAGTCTAGAAAGCATGCATCTTTAAAAACTCAAGCTATGCTGATATGGGTATTGCTCAAAAGTGCTAAACAAATCCAAACTTTTTGCATCTGTGTTATTTTAAAATGGTCTTAAAAACTATGCACCCCTATTCTCTTAGTGTAGCTAGTTGGCCAATTTGTTGGCGAGTTTGTTGATTTCAATTCAATAGCAAACATTCTTTAGATTCCAGAAGAAGCCTTTACAGAAAGATGCCCTGCGTTGAATTTTCACAAGAGATGTAAATAACTTAAGAATGGCTGGTAAAATCTTATGCCACGTAAACCCCAAAAATATATATAAAAAAAACATTTTTTTCCCTCAGTTTAGGCTGATACGTATTCTTCTACATATTTTTGGTTAAAAAAAACGCAATAAACGGTTATTGATTGGTTTGCGCAAAAGTTATAGCGTTTACAAAATAGGGGATAGTTTTATGGCATTTTTATTAATAATTTTTTTTTTTACTAGTAATGGCGGCGATCAGCGATTTTTATTGTGACTGCGACATTATGGCGGACACATCAGACATTTTTGACACATTTTTGGGACCATTGTCATTTATACAGCAATCACTGCTATATAAATGCAGTGATTCCTGTGTAAATGACACTGGCAATGAAGGGGTTAACCAGTGGGTGGCAGTGTAGGCATTAAGTGTTCCTAGGGGTGTGTTACTAACTGTTGGGGGCTGGGCTTTAATTTAATGAACACTGATCTCTGCTCCAATCACATGGAGCAGAGATCAGCGTCACTAGTTGCTAGGCAGAACGGGGAGATGCTGTTTACAATGGCATTTCCTCGTTCAGCCGCCACGTGAGATGATCGCGGGTATGCCCGCGGCGATCGAGTCCGCGGGACCCGCGACCGGACTCGCGGGGGTCCCGAACAGCACGCGAGCGTGCCGCCGGCGGCGCGCTCGCGATGGCAGGGCGGCAAATTTAAAGGGACGTACAGGTACACCCATTTGCCTGCCCGTGCCATTCTGCTGACGTACATCAGCGTGCGCTGGTCGGGAACTGGTTAAAGATGTCACCAGAGGAAGAGGTAGTGATAAATCACCCAAGGGAAACCTAATGACTGGGAATGGGAATTTCACCTTACATTATTATTTTTATTAATAAATTATTTTTTTTTTTTAATTATTATTATTATAATACACGGTTTATGTAGCTCAAACAGTTTGCACAGTGCTTTACAATTTAAAGGGAGAAAGTACAGTTACAATACAACAAAATATAAATATGTTAAGAGGGCCCTGCTTATAAGTGCTTACATTCTAATAGGGTGGGGCAAGTGGTACAAAATATGGGGGATGAGCTGATGGAACAGATAAAAGTTCAGATAGTCGGAGGCGTGATAGGCTTCCCTGAACAGATGGGATTTCAGGGATCGCCTAAAGGTAGACAGAGTAGGAAATAGCCGGACAGATTGAGTTAAAAAGTTCCAGAGGATGGGAGAGGCTCTGGAGAAGTCTTGGAGACGAGCATGGGAGGAGGTGCTGAGGAAGCTAGAGAGCAGGAGGTCTTGGGAGGACCAGAGAGGATGGTTTGGGTGATATTTGGAGACAAGATTGGTGATGGAGTTTGGGGCAGAGTTGTGAATGGCTTTGATCACTGTTAGCATTTTTAATTTAGTTTGCTGGGTGGACTGGAAGCCAGTGGAGGAATTGACAGAGAGGGGTGGCAGACACTGTGCGGCTGGTAAGGTAGATGCGTCTGGCAGCAGCGTTCATGAAAACTGAAGAGAGGATAGTCTATGGAGAGGTGGGCTTATGTGAAGGGATTTACAATAGTCAAGGCAAGATTGGGGAGATTTCCTCTGGTTGTTGTGTCTTAAGCGGGAGTTCCGCCGTTTTTTTTTTTAAAGTCAGCCGCTACAAATAATGCAGCTGCTGACTTTTAAAATAAGGACACTTACCTGTCCAGCGCGCCCGCCATGTCGGCACCTGAAGCCAATCTCTCGATCGGCTCTCGGGTGCTGCCGCCACCATCTTGGGTATGGGAATCAGGAAATGGAGCCTTGCGGCTTCACTTCCCGGTTCCCTACTGCGCATGCGCGAGTCGTGCTGCGCAATAAGGATGGTCCCTGCTGTCTCTGGTATCCGTGTGTTTCCCAGCAGACAGCGGGGGACCCTCAGGAAGTGGCGTAAATATCCGCAGATTCTGCGGATATCTATGCCGTAAGTGGGTGCAAATACCTTTACTGTACAGGTATCTGCACCCCCCTCCCCCCTGAAAGGTGCCAATTGTGGAGGAGGGTTCCAATGAGCGGAAGTTCCACTTTAGGGTGGAGCTCCGCTTTAAAGACGAGAAGAGAATTCTCCACAGGGGGGTCAGAAGCAACCTTATAGGGATTTTGACCCTTCCAAAACTTCAAAAAAAGGTTGACTCTCTGTATAAACTTTGAGAACTTATTTGAAAGCATTTTTTCTGTTTTTTTTGGGGGGCAATATCAGTTTTTCCAAAATACAAAGAGGTAGTGACCATGGTTTTGTGAATGCTCTGTGACGTCAAAATATAATTGAGCAACTCAATCTTTATTGGTGCACTTGGTTTGGCTTTGGGAAGTTTACTTGCTCTGGATTGGCTTGTTGGGTCAAATACTGCAACAAATGAACCAATCACACTCATTAGTGGTGTAGCCCGTTTAGATATCAGTGGAGCTTAGCAAAATTCTTCTAACTCTGGTTATAGTCGGGAATGTCAAATCTAATTTCACATAACCTACGCCTGAGCCAATACAAATTTATGTTTGCATTTTACGTTATACGATGATGTCTAGAATATTGCTTTCCTTTGACTACTTTCCATAACTTTTCCACTACACTTAATGGAACTTTAACTATTTTTTTGCTCTTGAATGTCATGCTTAAGCATTTTATTTCTTGACTTCTAGCAGATTGCCCTTGACATTACCGAAGTTCTCCATTTATTGAACTGATATAGCGGCATGGGTAGAGTCTGATCTGATCTGAAAATATTGAGGCCTGGTTTACATTACGGAGGAAAAAAAATATCTCCATTTAATTCTTTTTACAGTCATCTTCTCTACTGATACTGAAAGGCGAGCTTAGCTACAGATATCTACAGTTCTATTCAGAAGCCCATTAAGGTTGTCCACCAAGCCAGAGCTTCTGTCTCCCCATTACCGCCATGTAAAAAGCTGTTTATTTTTGTTTTATTGTCCTATAAAAGACCCAGTAAACATACATTGCATTATTGTATCCTTCGGATTCCATCCATGTACAGGAATAAAGGTCTGCTCTCTTTGTTGGTCTGTTAATAGTGTCTTCCTTTGTTCTTCTTGCACTTCATCTGCGGGTTATGGCCTTCATGAGGTCTGCAGATGTCGGAGAAGGAATATGACGCACCTAATAAATGAAAACAGACTGCAGAGAGAATGCAGCCGTTCCGACTGGTGCTGAGGCACCTGGAACCCTGGGCTGAATTGTTCAAGACAGGGTTGTCTTCTCTACCTATTGGTCTATCTAATTACCCCATGAACTCCCAATGGTGGCCATATATGTCACAATCTGCTCGTACAATCTACTTTAGAACAACCATTTAGTTTAAGGGCCTGCCTGAGTGGATACAAATTAAAAGGACTGTTAAAGTAGAACTAAAGGCAGCCCTTCTAAGGTTTTTTTGTTATCTGTGTTCCATTTAGACATGTGCAATTCATTCTGGTCTGAGTGTAAATTTCGGACAAATTTTTGGTTATTCAAAGATTCGGATGTATTCGTGTAATTTAATTTAATTTGTTTTCTAACAAAATTAAAACATTTCAGAACGATTTGAATTTGGATCGGTTGAAAAATGATTGACCGATTCTAATTCTGTGTGAAGAATAGCTGGTTGATAGGGTGTGGGCCGAGAAGCTAGCCGCCGCGTCTTTAACAACCGATGACTTATCAGCTGTCAGCGGACTTCCCCGCTGAGAGCAGAAATGTAAACAAAAGAATGCCGGTGTCCTATCACATAATGTCCCCCATCGGATAGTGTCCGCTGTGTACTGTGCATGCGCAGTACACAGGACAACCACATTCCGAGAATAGCCGAAGATGAACGGCGCCTGCGCCGTGAGTCCAGGTTCTAGCCCCACCATCCAAGTGGACATAGAGTCAGAATAAAAAGAGCCGAGTGCAGCGAGGCCGTGCCCGAAGCGTGGCGAGCGAAGCGAGCCCGCAAGGGGCCCTCTCATATGTGCAGCCCTATGTCCACTTGGATGGTGGAGCTTGCACCTGGACTCACGGCGCAGGCGCCATTCATCTTCGGAGATTTTCCGATCTCCTTCTGCTCCGTACTGCGCAAGCGCTGCGCCTGCGCAGTATGGGGCGAACACTTCTAGATGGCCGGACGCTATATGTCAGAACACCGGCAATAGAAAATTCTGAAAAAAATGCATACCAGACCCTTATCCGAGCATGGAGCCTGGCAGGTCAGGAAAGGGGGGGGAGGGGGCGAGCAAACTACACCATGCCATATGCCCTCAACATGTCCATCTGCCCCAAAGTACCAACCCCATGTTGAGGGCATGTGGTGTGGTATAGTTCAGGATGAAAGGAGGGGAGGGGTGCCCTCGCTCATTCCCCTCTTTGCTGGCCTGCGTGCTTGGATAAGGGTCTGGTATTGATTTTGAGGGGAACCCCACGCCGTTGTTTTTTAAATTTTGTTGTGGAGTTCCCCTTAAAAACCATACCAGAACTGAAGAGCATGGTGTGGATTGGGGGGGGTGCCTCAAAATTTTATATTGTTGCCATTGTTTTGTTTACATTTCAGCTCTTAGCTGGGAAGCCCGCTGACAGCTGATGAGTCAGCAGACGTGGCGGACGGCTTCCAAGTCCGCTCCCTATCAATCAGCTATTCTTCACACAGAATTCTAATTGGCCAATCATTTTTCGACCAAACCAATTTTTATCCGAAAATTTGGAATTAGTTGGAAAATTAATAAATGAAACACAATGAAATGAAACGAATTCTGAAATGAATCAACAAAATGAAATTAGTAACATAACAAATCTATCCAAAACAAAATGAGTTTTCCCGTTCTGCATATGTCTAGTTCCATTTGGGAACACAAAAAAGTGATATACAAACAAGCAGCCACTTCAGGTGAGCCCATCCATTAAGGGCGCATTGGATGTCTCCCCCCCCCCCCTCTGTCCATTGCCGCCTCCCCTATCCATGCATCTGGCCCCTTTCAGGACACTGGCGCATGGATTCCAGAGGCTCTAATAGGCTACAGGTGGGTTGGGGTTGCAGAGAGTGCGTTCCGAGCCCACCCAGGTGTGTTACAACAGCGAATCAATATTCGCTGTTGTAACACTGATCCTCCTCCCAGCCAATCACGAAGCTGGCTTTGCCACTATTCACCCGATTGGCTGAAAGGACAGGCTTAGGAGGAGGAGTCGCACGGCGGAACTCGCCGTGATGCTATTGGGCGCTTAGGAGGAGGAGGGAGGAGTCACATGGAGGATCCCGCCGTGATACTATTGGACGCTTAGGAGGAGGAGGGAGGAGTCGCACGGCGGAAGCCGCCATGATGCAGAGAGGATGCGGAGGCCACTGCACGCTGCCCATAGGAGCCCACAACATGCCCATAGGAGCCTGCAACCCAACCGCTGCCCATAGGAGCCCGCCTTCCTGCAATAGATGGGGTAGGGGGTGCCACTGACCAACCGACCAACCGGGGGTGGTTGTTTGCCGCCCACCCCCCCTCCAAAAAAAAGCACCAGCTGCTACTGAGCCACTTATCCAGCTGTGATACCAGCTGTGAACAGTAATATAAAGAGTAAAAAACAGCGCTTAAAGCGGAGGTCCACCCTAAAGTGGACCTTCCGCTCATCGGAACCCTCCCCCCCTCCAGTGCCACAATCGGCACCTTTCAGGGGGGTGCAGTTACCTGGATAATCCAGGTAACTGCACCCACTTCCGGGATAGCTCTCTGCGGAAAGGGGCGTAACTTACGCCCCTTTCCGCAAGTGCCCGCCCCTTCCCACAAGTGCCCCGCTGCCTGCTGGGAAACACACAGATCCCAGAGGCAGCGGGGAGCGTCCTTATTGCGCAGCGCGATTCGCGCATGCGCAGTAGGGAACCGGTAAATGAAGCCGAAAGGCTCCATTTCCTGATTCCCATACCCAAGATGGCGGCGGCAGGACCCGACAGACGACCTAGAGATCGGCTTCGGGTGCCGACATCGCGGGCGTGCTGGGCGGGTAAGTGTCATTATTTTAAAAGTCAGCAGCTGCAGTATTTGTAGCTGCTGGCTTTTAAAAAAAAAAAAAAAACGCAGAGTCCCGGTGGACTCCCGCTTTAAACATCAAGACATATAAAGTGCAAAGTGAAATGTGCAAAAACTCTAAAAGTTATGCAAATACATATATTAACACATTCAATAAAGAGAGCACAAATGACGGGACTTTCCATGAAGCACACGGGAGCAATAGAATAAATTAAATAAAAATAAGTTTTAATTTGTTAAAATTGTCATAAAGTATTCATATTCAATTGTTCTATGCATTCTGCTATATATTAATATTTTTACAATTATACAATTCATTAGAACTAAATCTTGCACATTTGTTGACATTCCAACAAGGGGTTAATACATATATTATGGGATACATAAGATAATAAAGACATGATTTTATAAATTGAGATTAATGACTGTATAAACAAAAACATTGCTAAAAAATAAAAATAAAATAATAATAATAATAATATTTTTCTTTTTTAGCGATGTTTTTCTTTATACAGTCTTTAATCTCAATTTATAAAATCATGTCTTTATTATCTCATGTATCCCATAATATATGTATTAACTCCTTGTTAGAATGTCAACTAATGTGCAATATTTAGTTCTAATGAATTGTATAATTGTAAAAATATTAATATATAGAAGAATGCATAGAACAATTGAATATGAATACTTTATGACAATTTGAACAAATTAAAACTTATTTTTATTTAATTTATTCTATTGCTCCCGTGTGCTTCATGGAAAGTCCCGTCATTTTTGCTCTCTTTATTGAATATATTGAACCGGGGATGGAGGAGGGGACTTGAACGACCCCATTATTCCTCATTTAAAGTCCCAATAAACCCTTTTTTTAATTTTATTTTCTTTGCTAATATATTAACACATAAATTCATATATCCACAATACATTTTTAAGTGAAAAATACTTTTTGGAGACTACACTTATATAAGAAAGTCCATTCAATATATATAAGGAATGTGAAAAAGTGCAAAAATGCCAATTGGAATGAATGATGAGATCCACCACCAATCGTCACATGCCTCTTACCAGATGTAGGGATCCAAACATTATAATAGTCATTAGTGCATATGATAACCCATGGAAAACCGGCGTCAGAGGCAGACAATGGCTTCACAGAAGCGGCTCCAGATTCAGCATAGGATAAAAGATCAAACAAACATAGTGAAGCCCGTTTAAACCTTCCTTCTTTTATTTAAAAGTATTATAAGTACGGTGAGATAACTTGTATACATGCAAAACAAAAGTAAATCACAGGATAAAGTCAGCTCATAAGTATGCAAAGCTGCGAGTGTCGGCACAGTGTGCGTGATGTTGTCAGTAGCAGCCAAACCGGACGCGTTTCGTCAACCACGACATCCTCTTAGGAGCAGGCTGAACGTCATAAGTGCTACGATTATGCCATCGTGCTGCATTGATAAATCTCTATATGTAGGATAACGTGATAAAGTCACAAACCTTGACCAAAAAAATCCTTTTTAAATCCGTTTTAATCAGCAACAACACACCATGATAATCCTGATTTGAAGTTTCGGCTTGTGTGTATGAGTTGGTGAGAGTGAATTATGCAGGATGACAAAGAATAGTTTTAGACCTGGTACCGAGCGTGCGTGCATTTCCAGTGCATTCCTGCCTGTTATGTAGAGGGCAGCTCATTCCGTTCAATGGGCTGTCCTAGGTGCAAGAACCTCATAATGAAGTCTTTAAATCTTTTCCAAAAATAAGCTGCATGGGGTTTGGTGTGCACAATAATGCACATTTGTGCAGATTCCTTGGGGGGGGGGGGGGTTGCTATTAAAAAAAATTCTGGCACCGTCACATCTGCTACTTGCAAGGCCCCTGATAAGGAAGTACAGTCAGCACTCTTGCACTGGCCCAGGGTCCCATCAGTTCAAAGGAGGGGCCGGCTATACTGCCTTACTGCAGACATGACCCTCTTCCGCCTCCCCCTGCAGCGCTGCCAGCTTCTCCTCCACTCCCTCCCTCCAGTTGTGCTGCAGGGGGATCCGTTTTAGCATCTACGCCCCCATTCCCCCTACTTTACAGGCCCCCCCATGCGCCCCTTTTTCCCCGCAGCATTTCCGGCTTCCCTCCTCTCCTCTCCCATTGGTAGCTGGTGCGGGCACACAAAGGGGATGTTTCAGAATGGAGAGCGGGGGAAGGGGCCAGTAAATATGTCATATCATAATGGTTTTAGTGCATTTTTAGCGAAAATATAATTTGATATTTTTTCTGGGGGGGTGGGAGCGGGGTCAGATAGGCAGTACGGGGTGCTTTTCTGCGCACGTCCAACAAGCAGTAGTGTGAAGCTAACCTAGCATCCATAAGCAAATTATCAGCAAATGTATGGTGTAATGGAGCTTCAAATAAGAAAAAACAAAAAGATTAAAATAAATAAAATAAAGTCCACCTAATAAATCAAAACGGGGAAATAAAAGGTGTTCTTGAGGCGGAGATGTGTAGAATTTCCACCTCAATCACAGAACACATTAACGTCTATAATGAGTATGTTGGAGACTCCTCGGCTGGACAGGTGGTAATTGTTGTTTCCTTTTTATGTCACATTGTTTCTATTTAATAATATTTCTTTTTCTCGTGAAAAAAGAAACCAAATACTAAGAGCGAGAGATCGTGACAAATTACCGAGAAGTCCGACCGCATGTCCTGCAGTGTGGAAGCCTTGAAGTGATTCTGATGGACATCCAGCCTGGTTCTGGCAAAGCGATAAGTAATTTATGTTATTGGGAGTTCAGCACAGAAGTTCCCCTGGGGTGCCAAAAATAGTTAAAAATCCAGAAGTCTTTCTATATGGCACTAAACCTCAAAGTATCCCTTATGTATCGGACTTTCCGACAACAAAACCGTGGAGTTTTGTTCGAAGGTTGTTGGCATCAACTTGTCTTGCATACACACGGTCGCACAAATGTTGGCCAACAATTACGAACGTAGTGACATGCAAGACGTACGTGATATCTCCATTACGAACGTTAGTTTTACAAGACCGAGCGCTTCCGGTTCGTACTTCATTTCATGGACATTTTGTGCGACTGACTTGTGTCTACACGATCGGAAAGTCCGACGACAAACATTTGTTGGTGGCAGGGGCAGACTGACAACTCATGGGGGCCCCCGGGCAATAGGAGATTATGGGGCCCCCAGGCAATCAGAGATTATGGGGCTACACAGTATACACACACACACATACACACACAGTATACAATCACACAGTATACACAGACATGTTTCTATTGGCTGAGAAGGTACTGGAGAGGTGGGGCAGCTATAATCTTGGGATTTTTAGACCCAAAGGATGTCGGTAAGGGACATTTCAGAGACAGATGTAAATAAAACACAGATTTTTACATACTGTCCCTGGTTTTACTGAGGCTGGCAACCCTGATGGGGCCCCTTAGTGGCCCGGGGCCCTTGGGCAGTGCCCGAGTAGCCGGATGGTCAGTGCGCCCCTGGTTGGTGGAAAATTTGAGAACCTGCTGGCCAACATTTGGTGGTGGAAAGACCGACAACAAAATGTCCGATGGAGCGTACACACGGTCGGACTTACCACCAACAAGCTCACATCCAACATTTCCCATCGTAAAATTCCGATCGTGTGTCATTAGGCTCACTATACATGATTGTACAATCTCCTTCAGATCTACCAACAGTTATGTAAGGGCCATCTTGATTAGATAGAAATGGATTGGATAGAATGGGTAGGTCTTCAGGTTACATAGAGTTTGTAAACCTAAAGTTGGTTGAAAAAAGATTGTATGGTCAGATTGTAACATGTATAGTGATCCTTACACTAAATTACCCCCTAACACCTAATGCACCTGTGCTGTTCTGAAGTCGAAAACTTATACCTCCTGTAACCAAAAACCTAATGCTAATCTATCTTGTTTTTCACATAAGGGCATAGTTACTTTTCATTTATGCAGACAGAAGCTCATGATCTACAGAACTCCAATGGGATGTCCATCAGAACAATGACCCCTCCTGTCTCCAACTCAGTCTGAGGTTTCAGTTAGTCAAAGGGAGTTGCAAAGCATACTGGTGTGCTGTCCCTTTATATAACCCATAGTGCTCTTGAAATCCTTTGTCACGTAGTAAAGGTTTATGTAGCATAGATAGCATATAAATAGTGACAAAAAAAAATTAAAACAGTTCAAAAAACAGCTAAAATAAAATTGTCTGAGACCCATTATACATTCCCTTTAACTTCAATCACCAAGCACTAATGTTGTCAGAGAGTTGGGAGAGTAGGGGTGTTAGTCACATGGTTCAGAGGTTCCAGGGATTCCTACTGACTGCTGGTGGCAAACTGTGTTTTTGTGGCAATGAAGGAAGGGTGAGTCTGTGATGGGGAGAGGCTGGTAATAGAGTGAGCCTGTTGCTTTGGTCTGCATGGTGAAAGTATAGGTCCACTTTAAGGGATATACGCACTTTAACATTGCCCCCCTTCCCCATTATTATCAATAGCTTGCTCTCAAGTGGTCTTTCTTCTGGACTAGATTTCATGAGCTGATACTATGATGCTCAACTGCCATAACAGATTGGACATGGGTGCATGCACTGAGCTGTAAATGGAGACTGTCCTTATTCTCTATCATGACTGGGCTGGAGACCACGCTAAAAATTACTGAATCGGTATCTAGTCATCGGTAGGTGGCCATGTGGGCAGTGGGGAAGAAGTCACTTCCAATGAGTTGAGCCCAATGATGGATAGTGATGGTGAAACCCCTTTAGGGGCTGGGCTGCTAAATTTCGGATATCAACTGTGTGGTCGTTTCAGCGAGAAGACTTGGGTGAGAGGAAAGGAGCACCCGGTGTCCAGAAAAATGCATCTCTTGGTGTAGGTTTTTATAAAACATTTGTATTGAGAGGGTAAAACATGTACATCAGGCCAATGTGTTTCGGGGGAATGAACTCCCCCTTCTTCAGGGCTGTTAGCGCATACTTATGGGTTGGGGTATGTTCTGGAGTGATCTTTCGTTTCTAGCTTTCAATCTGCAGAGTGCTGCCTCCTGATTCTCTATCAGCACTTTACTGCTGTCTGTATCCTATCTGTGACTCTCTGGGAGCCACCAGGACAGGAAGTGAGGGATGATCTCCCCAAGACCCAAAGAGATTTAAGATTCCAAGGCCCAACAGAGATTCTCACCTTTTCTATTCCAATGTTCTGGCTGGAGTTCCACTTTAATGAATTCAAGGGCCACAATAAGTCAACAAGTATCTTGCGGTTCATCATATGGCGCAAGGAATACCCTTGCCACAAAGTATTTTCCCCCCGTGTTGCATCTCAGAAAAATGATCTGGAAAAACTTCTGATAAAATCTGACCTTTGGGTCCTGGTGAAATGGTTTAATTTCAAACAGAAGTGTAACAAACAAACCGCTCTGCACTACATTCACCCCATCCAGTTTCAAGGGAAATCCCAGCTTACAGCTTGCTACATTCAAATCCTATATGATATTTACTTATTATGTTCAGGATATAATATGTATACTGTCTATATATATATATATATATATATATATATATATATATATATACACACACACACACACACATACATATATACATACATATTATATATATATATATATATATATATATATATATATATATATATATATATATATATATATATACACACACACACACACACACACACATACCGTATTACATGCACCTTCCAAAACTTTCCATGTTAACAAAATCACTTTAATAATTTAATTTAATAAATACTTAATAAATACTTTTTTTTTTTCCATTTGTAGGAGAAAGCACAATAGGAATTCTTAAAGTTCTGCATTTTTTAAGCCACTAAATTTGAAGGATACTATATACTGTCCTATCCAGTAAATTCAAACAATCAACACCCCCCATTACTTCTTATCATGGATAGCCAGAAGGCTTCTGTATCTTATTATAGAAATGTAGCCCCCTTGCCCTAAACAGGGACTACTATGTCAATTTAGTTTTTGGCTGGGCTGTTAGCTCAGACTGATTGTTTAGTTTTTCAACTAGTTTTTCCCTGAGCTTAAATTGGCTTGTAATGTGCCATTGTCACCAATAGAGGTCACTGGTGTTCACTGACCATAGTATGAGATTTCACAAACAAAACTTAGTTATGAATATTTATATTTTCTTCAGCCAATCTGATAGGAGGTGTATGCCACTGGTGCATGCTGGAGGATGATATATATTATTATTATTATTCAGGATTTATATAGTGCCAACAGTTTGCTTAGCGCTTTACAACATGAGGGCAGACAGTACACTTACAATACAAATCAATACAGGAGGGACTAGAGGGCCCTGCTCGTTAGAGCTTACAACCTAGAAGAGAATATATATATTTGGGACAGGCCATGTGCTCGCTCTCTTCCCCTGGGATGAGGCCTAGGGAAGTGCTGCTGCATGGAGTTCTGGTGTTGGACCCAATAGTCTGTTTTGGGGATCTAACATGTGCGAAGTGGTCCTGAAACTGTCCTGCCTGGTCTGGAGGAAGCTGTGCCAAGGAGGAGACCCAGGGGAGGCCCCTTGCTGGAGAGAGCCAGGAAGAAGACTAGTCTCTCAGAAGGGCCTGGTGACTCACTTGGAGGATGCACTGAAATTTGTGAATGTGCTTACAGTGTTGCCGGATCTGGAGAGTAAATTATTTGCTATGGTATCTGGGATCCCTTACCCTCACCTCCTTAACCGTTCTGCAATAAAACTTTAAAAAGACAAAAGTTGCTGGTACCCAACTTCCTTTCTCTGTCCCCCTATTTTAGCCATGGACTCAGCCATGTTAGCCTGCTCCTGCCTCTGGAGATGCAATTCTGCCTTTGGGGTGTCAGAGGGGTGCTATAGAGAGTTCCTCTTTCATAATCAGCATCAATGTGGAAAATAGAATAAAATGCTTTTAATTAAATAATAAACATTTGGATATTCACATGTGGGCAGGTTGAACGAGTTAGCTGCTGTCTTGGCCAGTGGGGGTTAATTCTTGTTCTGCTTCCTTTTTCTTTTGGTGGGTTCTGCTCTGGGTTCGACCCACTTATCCTGTGACATATAAGTTGGGTCAGTGGTCCGGCGGGTGGAGGAGAATGGGCAGAGGGGAGTCCAAAGAGTGCCAGCACAGCTGTGGGATGTAACATGACAAAATGTGGAAAATTTCAAGGGGTATGAATACTTTTTCAAGGCACTGTATCATGTCTTGCCTGTTGGACTGTGAAATGTCCATTTTTACACTTTTGCTAAGTAAAAGTATTGAATAGTTGTCCCTGCCTGGTCTGAAGTTATTAAAGAGGTGTATCGTAAGTAATCGGCACACACATAGTTCATCGAGTGGGTCTTAACACATTGAGGTATAAAGACATCAGCATAGAGTGAAGTGGTGTGAAGACATTAGTATGTGCTAAGAGTAACGGAAGTCTACCAAGCGGCCTGTCGATAGCGTGTACCTGTCATAGTTGGCACGTCCTCTAGCAGCAAAGGAGATGTTGTCGGCACTCCTTCCGCCAGTGGTCTGTCTCCCAGAGCAATGGGTGTGTATTCGACCCGCAGATGTTCCTCATCCTCTACAGAGGTACGGAAGTTCAGGAGTTAAGCTGGTGCATGTAGGGAGCCCATGCGGAGAGCACGGCCAAGCCCACTCCTCTACTTGGTAGTAGTAGTGGAAAATGCTGGACAGGTGGATGAGTTTTAGCGAGTTTCTCCAAAATGCAAGTTATGGTGAAGATTTACATTGTCACAGGGAACTGAAGGTTAACTGGAGAACAGTTGCAGTGCCTAAGTACATGGTGAACGTTCATCTCTAAGAGTGGAGGCCCGCCTTAAGACCGAGTATTCTCCACGGCAGCCTTAGACCTGTCCTAGG
Organism: Lithobates pipiens; assembly: GCF_037356315.1. Classification (NCBI taxonomy): domain Eukaryota; kingdom Metazoa; phylum Chordata; class Amphibia; order Anura; family Ranidae; genus Lithobates; species Lithobates pipiens. Next base: position 212,097,605 of record NW_027507788.1, read on the forward strand.
GCATTGGCGGAAATGACACAAAGTAAATGTACCCCATGTGTGTGCAGTGAAGTGACTCTGTACAAAGTGCCTAACTTAGCCCAGAAAAACTTGGTTGAACTAGATGGCCTTGTGTCTTAATTTAACCTGACTAACTAAGTATGTAACCCATGCAGGGTAGGCCTCACATGTGACCCAATACTTGGCGCCCAACGAGTTAATGGGAAAACACGGAGGATGTAAAAAAACAACTACTACCCACTGCAACCTACTTCCCCCTTACATATTTGGCACCCTGCATGGGGCTACATTTACTGCGTACTCCTGAGGACCACCCCAAAAGAAGCCATGGCATTTTCTAGTTTGTTAGAACTTGTCCAGGATGGCTTGGCAAACTTGCACGTGAATGATTCATGACTGGTGGAGATACAGCCTCTGAAGGACCAAGACTATTGAACTACAATTTTGCAAGTATCCTGGGGCAGCACACAAGCCTATAGTTATAGCCAGAGAACTAGTAAAGTATCACGTCTTGCCTGTTGGACTGTGAAATGTCTATTTTTACACTTTTGCTAAGTAAAAGTATTGAATCGTTGTCCCTGCCTGGACGGAAGTTATTAAAGGGGTGTATTATAAGTAATCGGCACACACATAGTTCATCGAGTGGATCTTAACACGTTGGGGTATGAAGACATCAGCATTAGACATGGGCGCCGTCAATAAATTTGTTTCGTTCTCTTCCGTTACGGTTCGTATTAAAATTAATTCGTACTTCGTATTTCGTGTCCGAAATCCCTTTTCAATTCGTACGAAATACGAATTGCTGTTAGGTTTGTTAACTTGTACGAACGTTCTTTACAATGAATTTAAAGGCAAAAATATACCTCAATATGACAGTCGATGCTGACGGAAGTTTGGTTTTTATCCGAAATACGAAATTCCGTTGAAGAATTTCCTATCCGAAACACGAATTTTCGTTAGATGAGGGGCTCCCACCATCCCTGTGCTGTGCTGACTTCCTCCTGGGGATTCGCAAACAAAAGTTCGTATTTCGTACAAAATTCGGATGCATGGCAATTCGTATTTCGGATCCTCCCGAACGTACGAATTTAGGGAAATTCGTACGAATTTGAGATTCGTACGAAACGAATCGCACATGTCTAATCAGCATAGAGTGAAGTGGTGTGAAGACATAAGTATGTGCTAAGAGTAATGGAAGTCTACCAAGTGGCCTGTCGATAGCGTGTACCTGGGGTATGAAGACATCAGCATAGCGCTAAGTGGTGTGAAGACAGTAAATTGTAGATGTGTCCTGCCATTCCCAAAACTGTTCAGTGCGGGTCTCCCCACTCGCAGACCTCACCAGTTGGCTGTTTTAGCAACACTGTGCAAGAAGTGAGGAGTAGAGAACTTTTAGCTCCCTCTTTACCGTCAGCCTACTTGCGTACCAGCCAGATCTAATTTTATGGTAAAGGCCAGAATCAGTATTGGAGAGGTGAGTGGAAAAACGCGATTAGTGGTGAAATATTGCAGAATATCAAAGCAATTCCTTAGCCCCTGTATACACAGTTAGAGATTTCGACAACCAAATCCATCGGATTTTGTCAGTCGGATTTTGTCCGTCGGATCTTGTCCGAAACTGTTGCATACACACGGTCGGACTAAGTTGTCGAAAAATCCGATCATTCAGAACGTGATGGCGTAATTTCGTTACGATGGGACTACGTTCAGGCTAGTAGCCAATAGCTTTGATGTAGGAATTTGATCTGAGCATGCGTGGCACTTGGTCCGATCAAAATTCTCTACACATGATCGGAGTATGTCCGATCGAACCAGTTGGTCGGAAAATATTTCCAACAAGTTGGAAAATTGGGTCCGACGGATATTCAGACGGAATCAGTCCGAAGCATACCACACACAGTCCGATAGGACACATTCCGACGGATTCTCCAACTGTGTGTACAAGGGCTAAGGCTCGATGAATCTGGTGGGGCTGCTTTTGTCAGATAAGCTCCCCTAACTTTGACAGCCAAAATCAAAGTCAAGAAAGGAAAAGATGCCAAGAAGAGCGTAAGATGAAAAAAAGTCCAAGAAACCTTTAATTGCTCATCAAATAATTGAATAAAACAGCTGTTTTATTCAATTCTTTGACAAACCAATAACATTTCTTTGAACTTTTGGTTTTTAGCTCCTCATGCCATCTTTTTCTTGCCGGATCATTTTATTGTTGGCAACACCAATATAACACCAAATTGGCTGCTATAGGCTTTTGCTGTCTTCACAGTCACTGCTCTTGGTAATATAGAATTAGCTGGGCTATACTCTTTTAGGTCTTTAAATAAACAGGTTGGACATTAGAAGTCGCTGGGGTATTCTGAACAATGTGTTGTGTGGGAACACGGGCTAAAATAAACATATTTAATTCTTGATTTGCAGTGATCTCTGACTCTTCCATGGCTCTTGGGATGGATTGCTTGGAGATCTCTAAATTACTTAGCGTTGCCCTTTCACCTCTCCTAGGAGCTTTGCTGAAAGAAACAACGTCAAAAGCATAGGCGGCACCTTAGGATCAATGATTTGTAGCCCCGCTCCATTCCGTCATCACCAGCGTGACTTTTGTCAGGCCCGGCGCTAAAAAAAAAACGCATGTCAAGTGAAAGCATTTGTTTCCTGGAGATTAGAATTTTTTTATATATGCGCTCCAAAGACATGCAGGTAGGCTAATTGGCTTCTGTACAAAATTGGCCCTAGTATACGAATGGGGACCTTGGATTGTGGTCTCCTTGAGGGTAGGGACTGATGTGAGTGTGCAATGTACAGGGATAGGAACTATTGTAGATATTGTATTGTAGTGACTGGGCATTATTATTCTAAGTCATTAACAGTCTTCATTTGTGTACTTACAGTACATGGTTTTATTTAAAGTGAACATAGCATCAAGTATATTTTTTATGTAGGGATGAGCTTGGGTTTGGTCTGAACCTGGAAGGCAACTGTCAGTGCTGAGCCAATGAGATGTCATTGACCATGGGTCCATATTAGGTCAAAGATATCATGAGCAATCCTTGCCCCTTTGTGCACACGCAGCTACAGGGTGGAGAATCCACTGGCCCGGAACTGACAATTACCCCCCCCAGTTCAGCCAAACAACCCAAAGTCATCCCTGTTAAAGCGATTGAAAAGGCCGATATATGGTTCCTATTTTTTCATAGTTGAGTCGCTTAACCTGGTTTCCACATCCTATGCAAAAAATCATAGGAACCGGAGTGCAGAAAAATAGCAGCAGGTGCTCTGGACTGATGAGTCAAAAATTCTAATATTTGGCTTGGCAGGAGGCAATTTGTTTGTGAAAGGCTTGAGAGTGGTACAATAATGAGTGTTTGCAGGAGACAGCGAAGCATGGTGGAGGCTCCTTGCAAGTTCTCGGCTGCATTTGTGCAAGAGGAGTTGGAAATTTGTTCAGGATCAATGTCAATGGCGTCCTCAATGCTGAGAAATGCAGGCAGATACTTATCCATCGTGTCATACCTTCTTGGAGCTGTGTGACTGGCCCCAAATGTATTCTACATCAGGACAATGGCCCCAAACATACAGCCAACGTCCTTAAGAACTATCTTCAGTGTAAAAAAAAAAAGAGTCCTGGAAATGTTGGGTTGGCTTGGATTGATTGAGGTTGGATTGAGCCCTGATCTCAACATCATGGAGTCTGTTTGGGAATACATGGACAGACAAAAGGATTTGAGGCAGCCTACATCCACAGAAGATCTGTGGTTAGTTCTCCAAGATGTTTTGAACAACCTACATGCTGAGATCCCTCAAAAACTGTGTTCAAGTGTACCTGCCTGAAACTTATGCACAGTACTGGTAATATATATATATATATATATATATATATATATATATATATAGTGGCATTGGGGATTGTTCAGTTCAGTGATAGATGCGTTTTTCTGTAGTGAGTCCACATCAGACAGGCATTTATAGTTAAGGGCCTGGTAGCCCACGTTTATTAAATGAGCAAAAAAACAAAACAGTCCATAAATCAACGAAGGAATCCCACGCAGGGGTTTACACATCCTTCAAACAAAACTGAAAATGCAAGCCCACCTGGCTACTCTTCAACAGCACTGCTGTTATAGGTACTGGTAACTCAAACCACCAGATCTTCCAGGCCCACGGTCTTGGGTGCACACAACTTTGGTCTCCTTAAAGCTTCAAGCCCAGGGCTGGACTGGGAAAGAAATTTGGCCCTGGACTTCATCCTTAGACCGGCCCACTTACATTTTGAGTGTCCCATCAGCAGCCCCTTACATCAGAGTGTCTCAACAGCACCCCCTTACATCAGAGTGTCTCATTAGCACCCCCTTACATCAGGGTGTCCCCTGAGCAGCCCCCTTACATCAGAGTGTCCCATCAGCACCCCTTACATCAGAGTGTCTCATCAGCGCCCCCTTACATCAGAGTGTCTCATCGGCGCCCCCTTACATCAGAGTGTCTCATCGGCACCCCCTTACATCAGAGTGTCCCCTGAGCAGCCCCCTTACATCAGAGTGTCCCATCAGCACCCCTTACATCAGAGTGTCTCATCAGCACCCCCTTACATCAGAGTGTCTCATCGGCACCCCCTTACATCAGAGTGTTCCCTGAGCAGCCCCCTTACATCAGAGTTTCCCATTAGCAGCCCCTTACATCAGAGTGTTTCAACAGCACCCCCTTACATCAGAGTGTCTCATCAGCGCCTCCTTACATCAGAGTGTCTCATCGGCACCCCCTTACATCAGAGTGTCCCCTGTGTCAGAGTGTCTCATTAGCAGCCCCCTTACATCAGAGTGTCTCATTAGCAGCCCCCTTACATCAGAGTGTCCCATTAGCAGCCCCCTTACATCAGAGTGTCCCATCACCAGCCCCCTTGCATCAGAGTGGCCCACTAAGCCATCAGCCCACCGGGAAACTCCCTGTAGTCCCAATGGCCAGTACATGCCTGTTCAAGCCCCTCAATGTACACAGCTTCTGGCTCCTTGGATACACACAGCTTTGTGCTTCTAAATGCACACAGCATCTATGCTCACACAGAGACACTCGCTAGCAGTCACTGCTCCAAGTCCATCTTCCTCTTCCTTCTGCTCTAACCAGCCCCTCGTTATATGGACTGTGTGCACCTGGGCACACACCCTGCTGGCTGTCCACAAGACCTGGACACAGGGTTGGAGATCCCGTCCCATCCAAGACTCTGAAGGATCTGAAATCTACAGAGCCCCTTCCAGAAATAGTAAGATCTGGAGAAAACTGCCAGAGCAGTTTCCTCTGTTTCAAATCTATGCTCTGTAGCCCTGCAATCCACCGGTATGCAGGCTCTGTGTCCACTTTAACCCCATTTTCATATGGACAGAGCCTCGCTCTGCCAATATATATATATATATATATATACAGTGCCTTGCAAAATATTCATCCCCCTTGGCATTTTTCGTGTTTTGTTAGCTCTCAACCTGGAATTAACATTGATTGTTTGAGGATTTGCATCATTTAATTTACAGAACATGCCCACGTCTTTGAAGATTTTTTTTTTTATAGGACAAAGTATCAGGCCGCGTACACACGCGGGGACTGTTTGCCGAAACTAAGTTCGTCAAACAGTCCGCTCAAACTTTTGAATGAAGGAACTTGCCCACACACGGCACTTTTTTTGAGCGGACTTAGTTCGTCGTACTAAGTCCGCGCAACTTTTGAAAGCCCACACACGAGGCAACAGTCTGCTCATTTCGAGCGCGTGTGAAGGTAGGCGGGGCCCGCGACGGAGACGTCGCGGGCTCCACCGCCTGGAATGGACTTAAAGGGGAACCCCAACGCCGAAAAAAATCGGCGTGGGGGTCCCCCCAAAGTCCACAACAGACCCTTGTCCGAGCACGCTACCCGGCCGGCCAGGAGAGGGGGGCGAGCGAGCGCGCCCCCCCTCCTGAGCCGTACCAGGCCGCGTGCCCTCAACATGGGGGTGCCTTAGGGAAGGGGGGGCCGCGCGGCCCCCCCACCCCAAAGCACCTTGTCCCCATGTTGATGAGGACAAGGGCCTCTTCCCGACAACCCTGGCCGTTGGTTGTCGGGGTCTGCGGGCGGGGGGCTTATCGGAATCCGGGAGCCCCCTTTAATAAGGGGGCCCCCGGATACCGGCCCCCCACCCTATGTGAATGAGTATGGGGTACAATGTACCCCTACCCATTCACCTGTAAAATAAAAGTACCCAAAAAAAAAAACACAACACACGAGATAAAATATTTTATTGCACAGCTCCGGGGGTCTTCCGTCTTCGGGGGTCTTCTCGCCAGACTCCTCCGCTATCTTCGTGTAGCTCTTTTGCTAGCGGAGGAGTCCGGCTTTCTTCCTCCCCGCGGCCGGCCTCTTCTCCCGACTTCGGGGGTCTTGTCCCCCCCTTCCGGTCTTCTGTCGCCGCCGCCTCCCGTTCTTCTTCTTCTTCTTCTCCAGGAGATGTTGCCTCGACGATCTCTCCGGCCGGAATGCCAGAGCCGCCCTGCGCTGCCACTTATATAGTGACAATGGGGCGGTGTCACATGGTATATGTCACATGGGTTGGTCACATGGGTTGATGTCACATGGGGACTATGACATCGTAAGGGGGCGGGGTCACCATGTGACCAACCCATGTGACATATACCATGTGACACCGCCCCATTGTCACTATATAAGTGGCAGCGCAGGGCGGCTCTGGCATTCCGGCCGGAGAGAGCGTCGTGTCAACATCTCCTGGAGAAGAAGAAGAAGAAGAAGAAGAAGAACGGAAGGCGGCGGCGACAGCGGCGACAGAAGACCGGGCCACCGCCTCTAAAAGAGCTATAAGAAGGCGCGGTGGCCCGGCAGAAGAACCGAAGAGGGGGACAAGACCCCCGAAGTCGGGAGAAGAGGCCGGCGGCGGGGAGGAAGAAAGCCGGACTCCTCCGCTAGCAAAAGAGCTACACGAAGATAGCGGAGGAGTCCGGCGAGAAGACCCCCGAAGACGGAAGACCCCCGGAGCTGTGCAATAAAATATTTTATCTCGTGTGTTGTGTTTCCTGGCCGGCCGGGTAGCGTGCTCGGACAAGGGTCTGTTGTGGACTTTGGGGGAACCCCCACGCCGATTTTTTTCGGCGTTGGGGTTCCCCTTTAAGTCCATACCAGGCGGCGGTGCCCGCGACGTCTCCTTCGCGGGCCCCGCCTACCTGGAGACGCGCTCGTAATGAGCAGACTTTCCTCCGAGCGGGAACAGTTTGCTCATTTCGAAAGTGGCCTACACACGGGCGGACTGTTCGCTCAAACAAAGTTTCAGCGGACAGTTTTTCGGAATTTCCGAAAAACTTTGTTCGTCAAACTGTCCGCTGAAACTGTCCGCTGAAGCCCCACACACGGGCGGACTGTCCGCTGAAACACTGTTCAGCGGACAAAGTTGAGCGAACAGTCCGCCCGTGTGTACGCGGCCTTAGAATAAGTCAATATGCATAACTATTCACCCCCCTAAAGTCAATACTTTGTAGTGCCTCCTTTTGCGGCTATCACAGCTCCAAGTCGCTTTGGATAAGTCTCTATGAGTCTTGCCACATCTTACCACTGGGATTTTTGCCCATTCCTCCTTGCAAAACTGCTCTAGCTCCTTCAAGTTGGATGGTTTGCGCTTGTGAACGTCAATCTTTAAGTCTGACCACAGATTTTCTATTGGATTGAGGTCTGGGCTTTGACGAGGCCATTCCAACACATTTACGTGTTTCCCCTTAAACCACTCAAATGTTGCTTTCGCAGTGTGTTTGAGGTCATTGTCCTGCTGGAAGGTGAACCTCCGTCCTAGCCTCAAATCACACACAGAGTGGTACAGGTTTTTCTCAAGAATATCCCTGTATTTAGCACCATCCATCTTTCCCTCAACTCTGACCAGTTTCCCAGTCCCGACTGCTGAAAAATATCCCCACAGCATGATGCTACCACCACCATGTTTCATTGTGGGGATGGTGTTCTTTGGGTGATTTGTTGTGTTGGGTTTGCGCCAGACTTAGCGTTTTCTTTGATGGCCAAAAAGTTAAATTTTAGTCTCATCAGACCAGAGCACCTTCCTCCATACATCAGAGCAGAGCACCTTCCTCCATACATCAGAGCAGAGTACCTTCCTCCATACATCAGACCAGATCACCTTCCTCCATACATCAGAGCAGAGTACCTTCCTCTATACATCAGACCAGAGCACCTTCCTCCATACATCAGACCAGATCACCTTCCTCCATACATCAGAGCAGATCACCTTCCTCCATACATCAGACCAGATCACCTTCCTCCATACATCAGAGCAGAGTACCTTCCTCCATACATCAGACCAGATCACCTTCCTCCATACATCAGACCAGATCACCTTCCTCCATACATCAGACCAGAACACCTTCCTCCATACATCAGACCAGATCACCTTCCTCCATACATCAGACCAGATCACCTTCCTCCATACATCAGACCAGATCACCTTCCTCCATACATCAGACCAGATCACCTTCCTCCATACATCAGAGCAGATCACCTTCCTCCATACATCAGAGCAGATCACCTTCCTCCATACATCAGACCAGAGAACCTTCCTCTATAAATCAGACCAGAACACCTTCCTCCATACATCAGAGCAGAGCACCTTCCTCCATACATCAGACCAGATCACCTTGCTCCATACATCAGACCAGATCACCTTCCTCCATACATCAGACCAGATCACCTTCCTCCATACATCAGAGCAGACCACCTTCCTCCATACATCAGACCAGAGCACCTTCCTCCATACATCAGACCAGATCACCTTCCTCCATACATCAGACCAGATCACCTTCCTCCATACATCAGAGCAGAGCACCTTCCTCCATACATCAGACCAGAGCTCCTTCCTCCATACATCAGACCAGATCACCTTCCTCCATACATCAGAGCAGATCACCTTCCTCCATACATCAGAGCAGATCACCTTCCTCCATACATCAGACCAGAGCACCTTCCTCCATACATCAGAGCAGAGCACCTTCCTCCATACATCAGAGCAGATCACCTTCCTCCATACATCAGAGCAGAGCACCTTCCTCTATACATCAGACCAGAGCACCTTCCTCCATACATCAGACCAGAGCACCTTCCTCCATACATCAGACCAGATCACCTTCCTCCATACATCAGACCAGATCACCTTCCTCCATACATCAGAGCAGAGCACCTTCCTCCATACATCAGACCAGATCACCTTCCTCCATGCATCAGACCAGAGCACCTTCCTCCATACATCAGACCAGAGCACCTTCCTCCATACATTTTGGGAGTCTCACACATGCCTTTTCACAAATTCAAAATGTGCCATTTTGTTTTTTTGCTGAAAGTAACGTCTTTCTTCTGGCCACTCTGCCATAAAGCCCAACTCTATCTAGCGTACGGCTTATTGTTGTCCTATGTACAGATACTCCAGTCTCTGCTGTGGAACTCTGCAGCTCCTCCAGGGTCACCTTAGGTCTCTGTGCTGACTCTCTGATTAATGCCCTCCTTGCCCGGTCCGTGAGTTTTGGTGTGTGGCCGTCTCTTGGCAGGTTTGCTGTTGTGCCATCTTCTTTCCATATGGTTATGATAGATTTGATGGTGCTCCTAGGGATCATCAAAGATTTGGATATTTTTTTATACCCTAACCCTGACTTGTACTTTTCAACAACATTGTCCCTGACTTGTTTGGAGAATTTCTTGGTCTTCATGGCAGTGTTTGGTTAGTGGTGCCTCTTGCTTAGGTGTTGCAGCCTCTGGGGCCTTTCAAAAAGGTGTATATATGTAATGACAGAGAATGTGACACTTGGATTGCACACAGGTGGACATCATTTCACTAATTATGTGACTTCTGAAGGTAATTGGTGGCACCAGAGCTTTTTATGGGCTTCATAACAAAGGGAGTGAATACATACGCACATGCCAATTATCAGTTTTCTATTTCTGCTATTCTTATATTATTGTTTTTGATATTTTGGAAGGATGAAAAAAAAAAGTGGCCATTGAAAGCCATTTTACTAAACACCTACCTAGATGCTAAGAAAGGTTTTGCTAACTGTACATTTCTGTACAATCCCCCCTTACATTATAAGACTGAAAACCTTAAATACAAATAAGGCCGTGTTTAAGCCGCAGCATATTTCAAGCACGGCATTTGTTGACACATTCACATGTACTCCACAGTTCAATCATTATTTTTGCAGTTATTTAGGAATCAAGTGTAACCTGAATAGTTTGGCTGTTCTGTTTATATAATATCGGTTTTTCAGCTTGCTGACCCCGTAGAGTAGGGTTAAGTTTGAGATAGAGGTATTTGCAGACATTTCCAGGTAAGAGTCATGGGATAAGCCCAGGCTGAGCTCCGTGTAAAATAAATGACACTAGCACAGCACATCTGTGTCTGGCCTCCCTTCAGGTTCAACTCCTTTTTTTTTTCTTTTTTTTCCTTTTTAACGCCCCGGTTTGTGGTTGCTCATGTCATCAGGTTTCAGGAAACCAAATCTGTAGACTAGGGATCGGATGAGTTGCTAATGTTTGAAAAAAATGCAAAAAAACATGTCTCAGACTCTGATTTTATAGCCCCCATTGAAGTAGGGACTTGTGATTGCAACCTGATCTGCCTCCCTATAAGATGTTTCCAAGAATTGGCAGCCTGATAGAAAATCCAGGCGAGATTCGGAAAGATACAACCAGGACGGGCCTTTATTAGGCCAGTAAATAGAGTTTAGGTTTATGGGAGGTTTCAAGCCATAGGCCCGTGATTCATCGTTGGAAGAGTGATTCACAATCTCATCATCCTCTACGGAGTTGAGAAGAAGATGAATGGTATATTTGTAAGAGTCGATGACTGGAGAATGTTCGGAAGTAAATATGAAGTAAACCTTCTTTCATGGAAGAAGTTGCTGGACAAGAACTAGACTTCTTTCCTCACTCACAAAGATTTGGTTGGAAATTCTTGAACTTCTTTAAAGCCTAACTCTAGCTTAAGTGGGCACCACCACCTTTGCAGTACCCCCTCCCACTGTCAGGAATGGGTTCACCTGCTGCTGGCACTGTGGCTCCCAGACCTGCAGTTTGTAGTTCCGTGGTCCGCCAGCAAGTGTCCCCCAGCAGCTATTAGTAATAGACTTTTGCACAACGGAAAATTCCGTTTAGTTTCGGTTCGTTGTCATTCGTAAAATACATAATTTCGTTCTGTTATATTCGTTATGTTACGTTAATACATTTTCGGATAATTCGTTATAATTCGTAGAGTGTCGAATTCATTCGTTCGTATTCGTTGAAATTCGCTATTTATGTATGTATAGACATTCGTGATAATGATTCGTAGTTTGGAAAGTCCTTTGTTTATTGAATCTTTTAACACACACAATGACAATATCTCTTCTCCTCGGCTCAAATACAATACAACACCCTTCTAACTCAGTTCTCAGGAATGCACTTTGCCAGTAATCCAACCTCCGGCACAAAATTAATTAGCTGATTGGACTATAAGATTTACATTGAGCTGACCTTTTGTTTCATTAGATCTTTAAAGAATTACCAAATTCATTTGAATTCATTCGAATTCATTCGTTATATTTCTTTCGTATTCGTTGTTATTCATTATTTTTTTATTCGGACATTCGGATGCATCCGAATGTCAGAAAGATGCCAAATTCGGCCGAATTTCGATTCGTTACGAAACAAATTGCACAAGCCTAATTAGTAATTAGTCATCACCTGAGGCTGGTTGCTGGGAGGATATTTAGACCTTCCTGTGCTATTCCCCTTGCCTTGCTGTTCTGCCCATATGCCCCTGACCTGTGAAATTTGTAACTGTAGTTTTACTCCTGGTCCTGTTCCTGTTCCTTGTCTGCCTGCTTGTTCCTGCTCCCGTCTACTCTCTCCTCATCCTGGCTTGCTTCCTGTTCCCTCTGCCTGATTTCCCATGTATAGGTATTTAGTTGGTTTAGGTAAATGAAAAAACCTAAGCCGCGCTTAAACAAAGAAAAATGTGACCAACTACTTATACAGTGGTATTAAGATATGCACTATACAGGGTACAGCAACCCTATATATATGTGTACGTAATGCAGAACACATATGTATTAATGTTCCAAATCCAAAATCTCACTACTATGATTCACTACATATAATAAGAATACACTTATAAATACGAAAAATATATAAAGCATCAACACCCAGTGTATAAACAATAAGTCCGTGTGTGGAACGCCAAAAATGATTGACGAAAGGCTGTGAATAAAAAACCTCTAGAAATAAAACATAATGTTCATGAAATCCAAACTGAGAAAAATCGTGTTCAGTCCACCACCAACATACGTTGAGATTTGCTGCTTACCAGACGGATATGACCCCCCACTACAGAGGGTCACACGGAGCTTTATGAAATTGTGCACCACTTTCAGCCACGGGGAAGGGGATTCCACGATGTCCTCCTGACCTTGCTGCTTCAAAGACTCTTGGGAAGAAAAGCTCGCTCCCGTATACTTGGCTCAAGGTCCAAAAGAAGGACTCAGAGGCAGGGGCATCAAAATCATAAAGGGAGATAAAACTCGAAATAGTATAAAACCCTTTTTATTATGGGATAAAAGATATAAAAATGCACTTACAGATGTGTAAAAGAAAATACGCCTTAAGTCCGTGGCGCCGGCCGGACGCACACGGACAGACCCGTTCTCCTGGAACCCGTCACAAACACGAGGTGATAAGTAGCGTACCGCTCAGCCCTACGCGTTTCGCAACAAAATTGCGTCATCCAGGGGCACGAGCGGCACGCTGTGTCACCTCCATTTATATGCCTCCAATCATCCAAGCCTCACTCTGGGCACCTGGCTTTTCCCGCCAAAACCAAGCCTCAAAATGAAGTCAGCACCTGATTCGTCAGGCGCTTGATACCAAGGGTCGATCCCACCCAAATAACCGCCCACATAGGTAGCCTGTCATATCAAATCAACTAAGTAATGTTAAACAGGTAATAATGATATCTTACTGTAATACATGGACCAAGTCTATAGATATATACCTCTATTCCAGCAGGAAAATAAGGAAGGAGGGAGAGAAATACACATGAATTGCCAAAAGCGATGTCTGACCCCACTTCCGGTTCGTGACCAAGCCTCATTGTCATCCCTATGTAACTTCCGGTCCTGCATGAACTGGCCTATCAACCAATGCTATTCAACAGAAGGCTGTCCAAATATATCCCCCCTCAGTGCATATGCACAACACCCACCTTTTTTAGATGGCAGAAGCCAAATGAGCACCCAGTACAGACCCGGGACACCCCGTCCGAACCGCCTGTGCCCAACTTCCGGTTCATGGCACTCGGACGTGTGCCCCACTTCCTCTCCTCACTACCTCCGCCTATGCCCCACTTCCGGTGTATGGCATCCAAATGTATGCCCCACTTCCTGTCATGGTCAGCTTCCGGTCTCATGTGCCCAATGGCACCCTGCGCCCAAAGCAGCCAATCCTCGCTCGCATCTAATGAGGTCACTTCCGGTGCGCGGCCATGACGATCCCGCCCCCACAGCCTCACGTCGCATCCGACGTATAACCAGGCGGTTACCTCCATGTACCACCACCGTCGGCCCACACCCTCGCAGTGCGCAGCCTCCGGTGATCTCCCGCCTACCGCGCATGCGCAGCACCGCCGCCAACAGTGGCAATACATGCCGTGTTGTGCATATGCACTGAGGGGGGATATATTTGGACAGCCTTCTGTTGAATAGCATTGGTTGATAGGCCAGTTCATGCAGGACCGGAAGTTACATAGGGATGACAATGAGGCTTGGTCACGAACCGGAAGTGGGGTCAGACATCGCTTTTGGCAATTCATGTGTATTTCTCTCCCTCCTTCCTTATTTTCCTGCTGGAATAGAGGTATATATCTATAGACTTGGTCCATGTATTACAGTAAGATATCATTATTACCTGTTTAACATTACTTAGTTGATTTGATATGACAGGCTACCTATGTGGGCGGTTATTTGGGTGGGATCGACCCTTGGTATCAAGCGCCTGACGAATCAGGTGCTGACTTCATTTTGAGGCTTGGTTTTGGCGGGAAAAGCCAGGTGCCCAGAGTGAGGCTTGGATGATTGGAGACATATAAATGGAGGTGACACAGCGTGCCGCTCGTGCCCCTGGATGACACAATTTTGTTGCGAAACGCGTAGGGCTGAGCGGTACGCTACTTATCACCTCGTGTTTGTGACGGGTTCCAGGAGAACGGGTCTGTCCGTGTGCGTCCGGCCGGCGCCACGGACTTAAGGCGTATTTTCTTTTACACATCTGTAAGTGCATTTTTATATCTTTTATCCCATAATAAAAAGGGTTTTATACTATTTCGAGTTTTATCTCCCTTTATGATTTTGATGCCCCTGCCTCTGAGTCCTTCTTTTGGACCTTGAGCCAAGTATACGGGAGCGAGCTTTTCTTCCCAAGAGTCTTTGAAGCAGCAAGGTCAGGAGGACATCGTGGAATCCCCTTCCCCGTGGCTGAAAGTGGTGCACAATTTCATAAAGCTCCGTGTGACCCTCTGTAGTGGGGGGTCATATCCGTCTGGTAAGCAGCAAATCTCAACGTATGTTGGTGGTGGACTGAACACGATTTTTCTCAGTTTGGATTTCATGAACATTATGTTTTATTTCTAGAGGTTTTTTATTCACAGCCTTTCGTCAATCATTTTTGGCGTTCCACACACGGACTTATTGTTTATACACTGGGTGTTGATGCTTTATATATTTTTCGTATTTATAAGTGTATTCTTATTATATGTAGTGAATCATAGTAGTGAGATTTTGGATTTGGAACATTAATACATATGTGTTCTGCATTACGTACACATATATATAGGGTTGCTGTACCCTGTATAGTGCATATCTTAATACCACTGTATAAGTAGTTGGTCACATTTTTCTTTGTTTAAGCGCGGCTTAGGCCGCGTACACACGGGCGGACTGTTCGCCCAACTTTGTCCGTCCAACAGTTTCGGCAAACAGTCCGCTCAAAATTAGCATGGACGGACATGGCCACACACGACGAACGAACAGTTTGCTGAAACCGTGCGCGATGACGTGAACGGCACATACGACGGGACGAAAAATACGACGTCCTATACACTGCATTATAGCTTTCGGCGTGAAAATCCTTTCTGAGCATGCGTGCAACTTTGTTTGACGAACAAGCCTACACACGAGCGGACTGTTCGCTGAAACAAGGTTTCAGCGGACAGTTTTTCGGAATTTCCGAAAAACCTTGTCCGTCCAACTGTCCGCTGAAACTGTCCGCTGAAAGCCCACACACGAGCGGACTGTCCGCCCAAACACTGTTCAGCGGACAAAGTTGGGCGAACAGTCCGCCCGTGTGTACGCGGCCTTAGGTTTTTTCATTTATCTATTTTGCTTGTACGTGATACAGTGAAGCCGCAGCTGAACACTTTTCAACACTTTTTATTATTTAAGAGATTCACAATTATTTCACACACTTCATAATTTTTCACCTTAGCGCAGTTTGTTTCCTCTTTTTTTCTATAGTTGGTTTAGGTAGTTTGCTCATTGCTAGCCATTTCTCTCATTAGATTCTCTGTTTTTTGTTTATGGGGTATTGATATATTGCTGGTGCGTTTAGATTATTACCTATTTATTGTATCTTAATAAATCACATTATTTTATACTATACTTGCGCCTGATGTTCTATGTGTAAATCGACACATTTCTGGTCATGCCTGTTTCACAGGATACCAACATTTGGTATCCGCGACACCCATTATATTTTGTATACATACCTCTTTTCCAAGGGTCTTCTGGCTGTTCAAGTAACTCACAGGGTCCATTTTACCCTCTCTTGTTGTCCAGTGATGGACAGAACTCTATAATGGTGAGAGTAACCCCACCATAATGATCTCAGAGCTGTTCTACAAAGCATTGTGCAGGGCTTCATGATGCTGCACCCCCCAGGAGGCAGGCGCATGACATCCAGGAGTCAACAAAAATCGGTTGGCATCTTTTGGCCATGAAGAGGACTGGACCGAACCACAGAACTTTGAATCTACGGGTGACAGCATTAGGGGAAAAGTGAGTATTGTAGAAAAAGTTGCTTTTGTTGTTTTTTCACAATAATGGGTAATAAACGGTGTACTTTTAGATAAATTATGGAACAGTTAAGCCCCATACACACTATCAGTTTTTCTGCTGAGTTTTTCCTTCAGATTTACCAAAACCATATAATATGAGGTCAAACCTTAGGCATTTCAATTTGTATGCAATCAGGTAGGCCCTTCTACTACATGGTTTTGGTAAATCTGAAGGAAAAACTCAGCAGAAAAACTGATAGTGTGTATGGGGCTTTAGAATAAATGTGTTTTTGGTGTGTGGGTCTCCATTGGGAAGATAGATTGTCTCTATTTGGTCCAGAGACCATTGGTATGTGGACATAGATTGATGGAAAATTGGTAGAAAATTTGACAACTGCTGCCAGAGCAGAAGGTGAGAAGAAATCTGACCCAGTGACAGCTGTCCAAATGGACCTGATATAGACTGCTGCTCATTTTTTACAGGCCATTATCCTGAAGGTCACACGCACTACAGCATGTAGGTAAAGTGCCCTTCCCTACAGAACCTTGCAATATATTTTAGTTAACAATGTTGACTTAAATGATCTCCTTACCCATGGTGCCTGTCTAGTTTTGGCTGCAACATCACCCAGACAGGAAGAGCAGTGTGGGAGCAAGAACATATACAAAGGTAAGTAGTGCGCACTGACACCCAGTGCTGTTGGAGCTTTCACAGTCCCACCGACAACAATGATGGAACATTATTCCTCCCACTGACACCAATGATGGGACACTATTCCTCCCACTGACACCAACAATGAGGCACTATTCCTCCCACTGACACCAATGATGGGTCACTATTCCTCTCACTGACACCAATGATGGGGCACTATTCCTCCCACTGACACCAATGATGGGTCACTATTCCTCTCACTGACACCAATGATGGGGCACTATTCCTCCCACTGACACCAACAATGAGGCACTATTCCTCCCACTGACATCAACAATGAGGCACTACTTCTCTCACTGATGCCAATGATTGGAGCACTATTACTCCACCTGATGACAGCAATGGGGCACTATTCCTCCCGCTGATACCAATGATGGAACACTATTCCTCCCACCGATACCAATGATGGTGCACATATACTTCCACTAATGCCAACAATAGCACGCTTTTTCTCCCGCTGACACCAACAATAGGGCACTATTCCTCCTACTGATACTAATAACAGGGAACTATGTCTCCCGCTGACACCAATGATGGGGCACTATTCCTGCAATTGTTACCAATAATAGAGCACTATCCCCCCCCCCCCCCACCCCCTGGCAAACACACACTGACACAAGCAATGGGACACCATTCCTTCCACTGATACCAACAGTAGGACACTATGGGTTGGATTTACAACAAAGCTTCATTTTGTAAAGAATACCCAACCACGTGCAAGGAAAATACAAGTACTGATTTTTTGCTTGCACATGATTGGATGATGAAAGCCAGCAAAGCTTCATCTCATTTACCAGGGATATGCAATTAGCGGACCTCCAGCTGTTGCAGAACTACAAGTCCCATGAGGCATAGCAAGACTCTTACAGCCACAAGCATGACACCCAGAGGTAGAGCATGATGGGACTTGTAGTTTTGCAACAGCTGGAGGTCTGCCAATTGCATATCCCTGTCATTTACTAAGCTGTGGAGCAACTGCACTTGAAAAGTGCAGTGCACTGTCTATTTGCTTTTATCAAATCAACCCACTGACACCAAGAATGGAGCATCATTACCCCCACCGATACCAACAATGGGGTATTATTTACTTCCACTGGCCATTGGTCATAGCCTGGCCCCCCAACACTCTGAAGAACAGTGAACTTGACCTTTGTTTAAAACATTAGAGGACCCCTAAAACAGAGGGCCAGTGATACCAGGAATACGATCAGCTCAGCCCACTAGAAGACTCGCTATGGAAATTTATAAAGAATGCTCTCAAGATTGGGGTTCAGGGAAGTTTAGTTCCCAATGATGCCCTGGCTGTCCCAATGGACTGGTGGTAGACAGAAAACCTGCCCATGGGGTGAAGGACAGTAGCAAAGACCCGGTGTGGCAGCAAATCCTTAGTCCACCTAAGACTATAAACATTTTTTTTTTGGGTAGCGCTCCATTTCATCTTGTTAGGTACAACTGGGATTAATTAGTGGAAGCCACTGAACAAATTATTTGTTTTCACTTAACCCTCTTGACCTTGAAAAGACATTTGTATATAGTGAGTTATTTTTGCCCATAATCCCAGAGCACATGCTGAATATTTGGGTTCTTCTGATTGCACTTTCATACTTTTCATCTCATTCGCACATGCGTCGAGGTTAAGAGTATTTTTGTTATGAATTGCTGGGCACTTAAGTGTTTTCGTTTGCGTCTAATATGTCGCTTTCTGAGTTCTTTCATCGCCTCGCCGAATGTGAAGATGTGTAGGAATGCCGTGTGGTTAAAACTCCCGGGCCAGAACCTCTTCTTAAAATAATAATAGCGCACAATTTTCGGAAAGCAAGACCTTTGTTTCAAAGCCATAAAGTTGAGTCTTTGAGGCTTTTTTAAAAAAAAAAAATATTTTTGTTAGTTTCAAGTAACAGTTTCAGGTATGGAACAATTAATAACTGTACAAATAAATACCTAATGACAAAAAAAAAAAAACCTAAAGAAGTTTTATTTGCAGTTCTTTGTCATAATGTGATTCTTGAAAAATGGAAGTTGTCAAGGAATTGTTTGAAAAATTTGCAAAGGTAAAAAAATAAATAATAATAAATAGTAATAAAAAATAAATAAAAAATAGAATTTTAATGTATTTTTTTAAAATTATTTTATACATCATTGTCAAAGTTAACTTAGTGAGGCATTTGAAAAAAAAAGTTGGAGGGTGTGTAAGGAGACGAAAAATCAACATTTTCAGAAGAATACGTAGAAAATTAATAGAGAATCCAATTTGGGATTTGCATTCCAAATAAATTTACAGAATATCAAGTTACGTGTCCTTGGAAAGATTTTGGGTTAAATTAGTAAAGCAACGAACATGGGCATATAACCTATGGTGCACTGTCATTGCAGGCCCCCTTCTCCCTGTACAGATTCACCCCCTCCCCCTCCCAGCACAAATCTTTGCCCCCCCCCCCCCCAATTCCCTACCAAGGGTTGGAAGTCAACCTCACCAATACTTTGTTGGTTGAACAGGCATAAGTTCCCACAGACACACTCCATAAGCTTCTACAAAACCTTCTCAGAAGAGCGGAGGTTGTTATGGTCACAAGAACAATAAGGTGGCAACAGCATTTAATTTCAGAACCATGTTCTCTTCCAACCTTATGGTAACAGTTTGGGGAAGGTCCTTTTCTGTTCCAGCATGGATGTGGCCCCATTCATAAAGTCAGCTCATGGAAGACATGGTTTGACAAATTTGATGTGGAGGAACATGAGTGGCCTGCCCAGATCCGTAACCTCAACCCTATTGAACACCTTTGAGATCAGTTGTAAAATGGCCTCACCAATGCCGTTTTGGCTGAATGGGCACAAAATCCCCCACACATACAGTCCAAAGTCTTGTGTAAAGCATTTTCATAGGAGTGAAGGCTGTTATGATCACAAAAGTGTTGGGTGGTGGGGTGGCAATTTTAGACAGTTGTGCTCTTCCAACCATGTAGTAACAGATTGGTGAAGGCCCTTTTTTCATTCCAGCGTTGATGTGCCCCCCCGTGCACAAAGCCAACTCCATGAAGACATGATATAAGGCAGGGATCCTCAAACTACGGCCCTCCAGCTGTTGCGGAACTACGCATCCCATGAGGCATGGTAAAACTTTGACATTCACAGACATGACTAGGCATGATGGGAATTGTAGTTTCTGAACAGCTGGAGGGCCGTAGTTTGAAGACCGCTGATATAAGGAGTTTGTTGTTAAGGAACCTGAGTGTCCTGCCCAGAGCCTTGACCTCAACCCTACTGAACATCTTTTTGGATAAATTGGAAGCCAACATCACTAAGGATTTTTTGGCTAAATAAGCACAACTTCCCACAGAAACACTCCAAAATCTTTTTCAAAACCTTCTCAGAAGAGTGGAGGTTGTTATGGTTGCAAAGGTGGTGGGGTGGCAGCTGCATTTAATTTGAGAAAATTGTTCTCTTCCAACCTTTTGGTAATAGTTTGGGGAAGGTTATTTTTCATTCCTGCATGACTGTGCCTCCATTCATAAAGTCAGCTCCATGAAGACATGGTTTGGTAAGTTTAGTGTAGAGGAACATGAGTGGCCTACACAGAGCCCTGACCACAACCATATTGAACACAGACACACTCCAAAAGTTTTTCCAAAACCTTCTCAGAAGACTGGAGGTTGTCATAGTCACAAAAGTGGAAGGGTGGAAACTGCATTTTATTTTGAGAATTTTTCTCTTCCAACATTATGGTAACAGTTTGGGGAAGATACCTCATTCATAAAGTCAGCTCCGTAAAGACATGGTTTGATGAGTTTGGTGCTGAGGAACATGGGTGGCTTGTGCAGAGCCCTGACCTCAACCTTTAAAGAGCATGGTCAGGGGTGGGTAGTGGGGCCCCCCAGGGTTTTGTGTTGGGACCAATTCTATTTATTTTGTTCATAAATGACCTGGAGGATGGGGTAAACAGTTCAATCTCTGTATTTGTGGACAATACTAAGCTAAATAGGGCAATAACTTCTCCGCAGGATGTGGAAACCTTGCAAGAAGATCTGAACAAATTAAAAGGGTGGGCGACTGCATGGAAAATGAGGCTTAATGTAGAAAAATTTAAAATAATGCATTTGGGTGGCAAAATAGGAAGGCAATCTATACACTGGGGGGAGAACCTCTGGGGGGATCTAGGATGGAACTGGACCTGGGGGTTCTAGTAGATGATAGGCACAGCAATGGCACACAATGCCAAGCTGCTGCTAACAAAGCAAACTGAATATTGGCATTAAAAAGGGGATCAACTCCAGAGATAAAATGATAATTCTCCCGCTCTACAAGACTCTGGTCCGGCTGCACCTGGAGTATACTGTCCAGTTCTGGGGACCAGTCCTCAGGAAGGATGTACTGGAAATGTAGCGAGTACAAAGAAGGGCAACTAAGCTATTAAAGGGTCTGGAGGATATTAGTTATGAGGAAAGGTTGCGAGCACTGAACTTATTTTCTCTGGAGAAGAGATGCCTGAGAGGGGATATGATTTAAATTTATAAATACCGTACTGGTGACCCCACAATAGGGAGAAAACTTTTTTGCAGAAGGGAGTTTAACAAGACACGTGGCTACTCATTAAAATGAGAAGAAAAGAGGTTTAACCTTAAACTACGTAGAGAGTTCTTTACTGTAAGAGCGGTTGCGATGGCGGTGGTCTCAGCGGGGAGCATCGATAGTTTAAAAAAACTATTAGATAAGCAGCTGAACGACCGCAACATACAGGGATATACAATGTAATACTGACATATAATCACACACATAGGTTGGACTTGATGGACTTGATGTCTTTTTTCAACCTCACCTACTATGTAACCCTACTGAACACCTTTGGGTTCAATTAAAAGCTGACCTGATGAATGCTCTTTTGGCTGAATGGGCACAAATTCCCATAGGCGCACTCCAAAACCCTTCTCATAAGTTTGGGGGGCTGTTGTGATCGCAAAGGTGGTGGGTGTTGGGGTGGCAACTGCATAGGTTTTGAATAAGATGTCCACCAAGCTTATATAGTTGAGATGGTCAGGTGACCACAGCTTTTCGGCTTTCAGGGTTTGGGAGACATTCGAAGCCTAGAACAGTTTCCTATTCAGACCAGCGAGATCTCTGCGCTTGAGTTTCGAGGTCTGCACCGCCATTGCAGCAATGTGAGGGTCCTACTTCTTGCCTTAAACTTCTCTTCGATCGATATGTGGTTAAAACAGGTTTCTTCCATTGAAAATCTTCCAGGCAAACTCAGGGTTTATAAACTCTGAAATTCTCCTTCCTCCTGTACATTACATCAGCCATGTTTTTCATTGGCAGCTCTAATAATTTGTTGAAATAAAAAGTGCACTTTCAATAACAGGACAAGTATGCCGGCATTTCAATAAAAAAGAAAAACGATACAGAGTGAAACAAATGTACAAGCCGCGGCTCATTTTCCAGCTTGTTGAGCAGGTGCCAAAAAAATGAAATGGAAACATTTGTAAAGTCGGGGAGAGCCTTTAAGTGTTGCATGTAGGCAGTTCGGTGTCATCTTAAAGGTGCACTCCAACCTTAATTTATATATATACTGTATATATATATATATATATATATATATATATATATATATATATATATATATAGTTATTTATATATATATATATATATATATATATATATATATATATATAAATAGTTATATATATATATATATATATATATATTTATTTATATATACAGTATATATATATATATATATATATATATATATATAAACACTGTATATATATATATATTTATATATACAGTATATATATATATATTTATATATACAGTATATATATATATTTATATATATATATATATATATATTTATATATATATATATATATAAACACTGTATATATATATATATATATATATATATCTATATATATATATATCTATATATATATAGATATATAGATAGATATATATAGATATATATAGATATATATATAGATATAAATATAAATATATATATATATATATATATATATATATATATATATATATATATATATATATATATATATATATATATATATAATTTTTATTTTTTATTTTTAATAAAGATATTGATTAAAGATAAATAAAAATTTATTTTTATAAAAATAAAAGATAAGTTTCTAAAACTCTATGTAATGAGAAGCAGACCTTCCCATTACATATGCAGGCTTTGTTTATTGCTTAGTAGTGACTGCATCTTGCTCATTCTCTTATCCCACCTTAAGTCTAAAAGACAGGGTCTGTCTAAAATAATAAAATTAAAATTAAATTGAATTATTTAAAATAAAATAATATATAATAATAATAAAAATAAACTCTCTGCCATCTTTAATGATGTAAACCAGCCACAGCATTCTTGATAGGCACAGTCCATGGGCTTTTCATGTAGGGTCTCAGAAAAAAACAATTTTTCATTTGTGGCAACCGAGATGAACTTTTTTTTCTTTACTTAAAATAATAATGTGATATGATATTTCTAACATATCACCCCGCTGTGCCTTTAAATGACAAACCTTTTTAAAGTAAGGCTGGACTACTGTTAGGGAATCTTATGTGGGGGGGGGGGGCTCTAATGGTGACCCCTGATGTAAGGGAGGGGGCTCTGATGGGGACTTTAATTTAAAGGAGTCTCTGATGGGGAGCCTGTTGTAAGGGGGTGTTGATGTGGACCCTGATTTAAAGGGGAACTTTAAAGGGGGGGGGGGCTCTGAAGTAAGGGGGTTTTGATGGTGACCCTGATGTAAAGGGAGCTTTCATGAAAGGAATGCTCTGATGGTGACTCCTGATGTAAGGGGAGAAGCTTAATGGGGACTCTGATGTACGGGGGTGTTACTATGGACCCTGATGTAAAGGGGGGGCTTGTTTAGAACTCTGATGTAAGAGGGTGCAAAACATTATTTTAAGGGGGACTTTAAAGGTGATTCTAATGTAAGGGGGACTCTGAAGACAGGTTGCTCTGATGAGGACCCTGATGTAAGGGGCACTCTGGTGGAGATCGTAATGTAAGGGGAGCTCCCATGTATTGAGGGCTCTAATGGTGACCTTGGTGTAAGGGGGGGGGGGGCTTGGTGGAGACTCTGATGAAAGAGGTGCTGATGTGGATCCTAATTTAAGAGAAACTTTAAAGGGGACCCTGATTTAAGGGGGCAATTTAAAGGGGGGACTATAAAGTAAGGGGGTTTTAAAGGGGACCCTGATGTAAGGGGACCTTTCATGAAAGGAGGGCTCTGATGGTGACCCCTGATGTAAGGGGGGGGGGGCTTGTTGAGAACTCTGATGTAAGGGGGTGCTAATGTGGACACTATTTTTAGGGGGACTTTAGAGGTGACCCTGATTTAAGGGGGGACTCTGAAGGAAGGTTGCTCTGATGAGGGCCCTGATGTAAGGGGAGCTCTGGTAGAGACTCTGATGTAAGGGGAGCTCCCATGTATTGAGGGCTCTGATGGTGACCCTGATGTAAGGGGGGGGCTTGGTGGGGAGTCTGATGAGGTGCTAATGTGGACCCTAATTTAAGGGGAACTTTAAAGGGGACCCTGATTTAAGGGGGGCAATTTAAAGGGGAGACTCTAAAGTAAGGGTTTTTTAAAGGGGACCCTGATGTAAGGGGACCTTTCATGAAAGGATGGCTCTGATGGTGACCCCTGATGTAAGGGGGGGCTTGTTGAGAACTCTGATGTAAGGGGGTGCTAATGCGGATTTTTAGGGGGACATGAGAGGTGACCCTGATTTAAGGGGGATTCTGAAGGAAGGTTGCTTTGATGAGGACCCTGATGTAAAGGGAGCTCTGCTGGAGACCCTGATGTAAGGGAGGCTCCCATGTAAAGAGGGCTCTGATGGTGACCCCGATGTAAGAAGGGGTCTTTGATGGAGACTGATGTAATGGGTCTTTAAACGGGGGTTGATGTAAGGGGAGCTCTGGTGAGGACTTTGATGTGAGGGGGACTCTGATAGTGAACCTGATGTAGGGGGGCTTTTATGGGGACTCGATAAAAGGAGACCTCTGATAGGGACTCTGATGTAAGGGGGGCTCTGATGGGGGCCCTGATCTAAGGGTGGACTCTGAGGTGTGTGTGTGTGTGGGGGTGGGGGGCTATAAAGGGGACCCTGATGTAAAGGGGGGCTCTGATTGGGACCCTAACGTAAGGAGAGCGCTGATGGGGACCCTGATGTAAAGGGGAGCTCTGATTGGGACCCTAAAGTAAGGAGAGCACTGCTGGGGAACCTGATGTAAAGGGGGGCTCTGATTGGGACCCTAAAGTAAGGAGACCGCTGATGGGGACCCTGATGTAAAGGAGAGCTCTGATTGGGACCCTAAAGTAAGGAGAGCGCTGATGGGGACCCTGATGTAAAGGGGGGCTCTGATGTACGGAGGGCTCTGATTGGGCCTCTAATATAAGGAAATCTGTGATTGAAACACTAATGTAAAGGGGGACTCTGGTGGGGACACTGATGAAGAGAGACTTTGTTTTGTTCTACCGACATTCTTAACATATTCATTCAATTATTTTTCATTGATAAAATATATAATATAGCCCTTGCACTAAAAAGTTTGAAGACCCCTGAGCTAAATATATATATATAGTCCGTATACTCATTTTGAAACATTTAGAAAGACCAACCAGTCTTAGATCTCCTTCGTCTAAATTATGACAAGTAAAATATGGGTTTATCTGCTGTTGCCAAGCCATATGTTTAATAAAAGCTCCTGAATTCTGTCCCTTTCGCTCATTTTAAAATATCTCCAGTCCATAATTTCATCATGCACAAGCTGAGATGTCATCAGATATTTGAAATTGTGAGTGATTATGTGAAATATATAAAGAATTTTACATATTAAGCCAACCACATGTCATAACCAAACTGTTCACGTCACTTCTAATGTGATGCCAAATTTGTACTCCCAGCTCTGCCCCCCGACGCCTCTTCTAACTTTCTGCGGCCATTGCGAAGACGGAAGGAGCTCAGATACTGGCGAAACTCTCAGAAATTCATGCTGTATACCAACTGAGAAAGTTCTTTTTTTTTTAAAGTACAAATTTTATTTTAATGGCATGCGCTAAACTCTTAAGCGATAAGAAGTGAAAGTCAGAAAATGAATACATCTTTCACCATTTCCAAAATGCTAGTTGGCTGAAATAGGAAATATGTAAGTCACAGACGTCTATCTGGCAAACATTTGACAAGAACATGCAAAGCTTAGACATCAAAAATAGTCCGATGTGGAAGCAGATTGCAGCTGTCTCCCAAAATCCTCTGGCCCAGCTTCAGCTTTTAAAGGAAACCAGTAAAGAGAGAAACATGTTGGCTGCTATTGCTGACCCCTCTCTCTGAAAATGCTAGTTGTCTCAATCCAGCCAATGCAATAATCGGATATTTATTCAGTACATAGTTACATAGTCGGTGAGGTTGAAAAAAGACACAAGTCCATCAAGTCCAAACTATGTGTGTGAATATATGCCAGTATTACACTGCATATCCCTGTATGTTGCGGTCGTTCAGGTGCTTATCTAATCGTTTTTTAAAACTATCGAATGCTCCCCCCGCTGAGACCACCGCCTGTGGAAGGGAATTCCACATCCTTGCCACTCTTAGCCCTTGTACACACGGTCGGACATTCCGACTGAAAATGTCCGACCGGACTGTGTCTTGTCGGATAATCCGACCGTGTGTGGGCTCCATCGGACTGTTTTCATCGGAATATCCGACCGACAAAGTTTTAGAGCTGGGCTATAAAATTTTCCGACTACATGATCCGATTGGACTTTGTCTGATCGTTTGTAGAGAATTCCGATCGGACAAAGTGCCACGCATGCTCAGGTCAAATTCCTAGACCAAAGCTATTGGCTACTAGCCTGAATGTAGTCCCGTCGTAACTAAATTACGTCATCACGTTCCGAACGATCGGATTTTCCGACAACTTTGTCCGACCATGTGTATGCAACACCAGTTTCGGACAAAATCCGTCGGACAAAATTTGACGGATTTTGTTGTCGGAATGTCCAACCGTGTGTACAAGGGCTTAGGCCACGTACACACGATCAGAATTTTGGTCGGAAAAAGCTCTGATGGTTTTCCCGATGGAATTCCGCTCAAGCTGTCTTGCATACACCAAATTCCAACCGTCAAGAACGCGGTGACTAGAAAAAGGTAGTTCAATCATCAGATGCTCAGATCTCTGCTTCCACTCTTACGCTGACGACACGCAACTTTATTTCCGGATCAATGGAAAAAAAGATCACCAACAACAACTTGAAAACTGCCTCAAATCAATAGAGGACTGGATGACCACCAACTCCCTCCAGCTGAACGAATCAAAGACAGAGCTTCTTATCTTACACCCAAATCATAAGCCCACAACCAAAACCTCCTGGTCTCCACCAACCGTCTTTGGGCAGACTATCTCCCCAAAGACCAAAGCGAAGAGTCTCGGGGTTATTTTAGATGCACAAATGTCAATGGATGCGCAAATAGGATCTGTAGTCAGTGGATCTCACCATCTGCTACGCATGCTTCGCAGACTCATCCCTTTTATCCCAAAGAATGACAAAGCAGTGGTAGTTGGAACAATCATTAATTCACGACTGGACTACGCAAACTCGCTTTACATAGGATTACCACAATATCAACTTGCACGATTACAACTGATCCAAAACACGGCGGCAAGGCTGACAACAGGAAAAAAACCCTGGGAATCCATTTCTCCTTCACTGAGGAGCTTACATTGGCTAACCGTAAAAAATCGGATCACGTTCAAGACCCTGTGCCTCACCCACAAATGCGTGCATAGAGAAGCTCTGCAATACCTAATGGAGAAAATAAATCATTACACACCAAACCGCAGTCTTCGATCAGCCAACAAAAACCTCCTCCTCGTGCCCAAAGCCCGGTATAAATCCAAGGGTGATCGGAGATTCGCTGTCCAAGGGCCTCGGCTATGGAATGCTCTACCAATCAACATCCGCCTGGAAGAAAATTTACCTGGCTTTTAGGAAAAAACTCAAGACCTTCCTCTTTTAGCAGATGATCAAAGCTCGCCACAGCGCCTAGAGGCGATTCAGTTCGCATTGTGCGCTATACAAGTATTTTGTTCGTTCGTTTGTTCGTTCAATAGCCAGTAGCCAACGGCTTCCGTCTCGTAGTTGAACCTGAGCATGCGTGAGTTTTTGCGCATCGGAGTTGCATACACACGATCGGAATTTCCGACAGAAACTTTTTCCGTCTGAAAAAGTGAGAACCTGCTCTCAAACTTTTGCTAGCGGA
Organism: Lithobates pipiens; assembly: GCF_037356315.1. NCBI lineage: Eukaryota > Metazoa > Chordata > Amphibia > Anura > Ranidae > Lithobates > Lithobates pipiens. The sequence goes on from NW_027507788.1 coordinate 212,125,690, forward strand.
AATTCGGCCAGCAAAATTCTGATGGAGCCTACACACGGTCGCATTTTCTGATGAAAAGCTCTTAGCTGTCTTTTGCTGGCCGAAATTTCCGACCGTGTGTACGCGGCAATACAGAAAAGAACCCTCTACATAGTTTAAGGTTAAACCTCTTTTCTTCTAATTTTAATGAGTGGCCGCGTGTCTTGTTAAAGTCGTGTCTTCCACTAAAAAGTTTTCTCCCTATTGTGGGGTCACCAGTCCGGTATTTGTAAATTGAAATCATATCCCCTCTCAAGCGTCTCTTCTCCAGAGAGGATAAGTTTAGAGCTCGCAACCTTTCCTCATAACTAATATCCTCCAGACCCTTTATTAGTTTTGTTGCCCTTCTTTGTAGTCGCTCCATTTCCAGTACATCCTTCCTGAGGACTGGTGCCCAGAACTGGACAGCATACTCCAGGTGCGGCCGGACCAGGGTCTTGTAGAGCGGGAGAATTATCCTTTTATCTCTGGAGTTGATCCCCTTTTTAATGCCAATATTCTGTTGGCTTTGTTGGCAGAAGCTTGGCATTGCATGCCATTGCTGAGCCTATCATCTACTAGGATCCTCAGGTCCTTTTCCATCCTACACCCCCCCCCCCCCCCCAGAGGTTCTCCCCCCAGTCTATAGATTTCATTCATATTTTTGCCACCCAAATGCATTATTTTACATTTTTCTACATTAAACCTCATTTGGCATGTAGTTGCCCATCCCATTAATTTGTTCAAATTTTTTTGCAAGGTTTCCACATCCTGCAAAGAAGTTATTGCCCAGCAATAAATACATTTTCTGTGTGTGAAATGTATTTTTGTCTTAAATTTAAAGGGGTTGTAAAGGTTTATTTTTTATTTTTTTTTAAATAACAGACATGTCATACTTACCTCCACTGTGCAGTTCGTTTTGCACAGAGTGGCCCCGAACCTCCTCTTCTGGGGTCCCTTGGCAGCTGTCTCGGCTCCTCCCCGCAAGAGCTAACCCCCCCCCCCTTCTGGGAAGCGCTCTCCCAAGGGGGTTAGCTTGTGGGCGCTCTCCCGTGTTATACAGTCGGCGGCGATGGCTGTATCACTCGGCCCTGCCCACCCCGGCGCGCCGCATCATTCATTTGATTGACAGCAGCGGGAGCCAATGTCTGTGCTGCTATCAATCATCCAATGAAGAGCCCACAAGAGCTGGGGGAAAGCAACGTGGGATCGTGCCCATGGAGATTTGGGGCTCAGGTAAGTAAAATGGGGGCTCGGGAGGGGGGGGGGGGCTGAGAGTGCAAGGTGTTTTTTCACCTAAAGAATAAGTTCAGTGCTCACAACCTTTCCTCATAACAAATATCCTCCAGACCCTTTATTAGCTTTGTTGCCCTTCTTTGTAGTCGCTCCATTTCCAGTACATCCTTCCTGAGGACTGGTCCCCAGAACTGGACAGTATACTCCAGGTGCGGCTGGACCAGAGTCTTGTAGAGCGGGAGAATTATCGTTTTATCTCTGGAGTTGATCCTCCTTTTTAATGAGAGAGAGATATAAATAGGAAGAAAGAGAGGGAAGAGAGACAGAAAATGAAGAGTAAGTACAAGTAATGGGAAGATAGATAAAGAAAAACGAGGAAAGAGAAAATGAGGCGTAAGTACAAGTAATGGGAAGGTAGATAAAAATGAGGAAGGAAAGAGAGAATGAAGAGTAAGTACAAGTAATGGGAAGGTAGATCAAGAAAAACAAGGAAAGAGAGAATGAGGCGTAAGTACAAGTAATGTGAAGGTAGATAAAGAAGAATGAGGAAAGAGCGAATGAAGAGTAAGTACAAGTGATGGGAAGACAGATAAAGAAGAACGATGAAAGAGAGAATGAGAAGTAAGTACAAGTAATGGGAAGGTAGATAAAGAAGAATGAGGAAAGAGCGAATGAAGAGTAAGTACAAGTGATGGGAAGACAGATAAAGAAGAACGATGAAAGAGAGAATGAGAAGTAAGTACAAGTAATGGGAAGGTAGATAAAGAAAAACAAGGAACGAGAGAATGAAGAGTAAGTACAAGTAATGTGAAGGTAGATAAAGAAGAACAAGGAAAGAGAAAAAGATGAGTAAGTACAAGTAATGGAAAGGAAGATAAGTAAGAAGAGAGAAATAATAAAGAGAAAATACGAGTAATAATGAAAGGAAGTCGAAAAAAGAGAGAATGAGAATGATTAGCAGGTACTAGTAATATAGAGATAGATAAAGAAGAATAAGGAGAGAAAGAGAATGAAGTACAAGTGGTAGAAAAATAGATGAAGAGAGAAAAGAAATGAGGAGTATGTACAAATAAGAGAGAGACAGGGAGGAGTATAAGGAATATAGTGATGGATGAAGTATGAGAAGCAGGGCCAGACTGGAAATAAAAACCAGCCTTGGAAATAATTCTTATACTAGCACCATAGCATTATTATACCAGCCCAACAGGATAATGTCATAGAGGCTGTGCGGACATGGTACAGGAGGTGGTCAATGGTCATAGGCTGTGCAGATATGGTAGAGGAGGTGGTCATAGGCTGTGTGGACATGGTATGCAAGGTGGTCATAGATTGTGTAGACATGGTATAGGAGGTGGTCATAGGCTGTACGGACATGGTATGGAAGGTGATCTTAGGTTTTGTGGAACTGGTATAGGAGGTGGTCATAGGCTGTACGGACATGGTATGGAAGGTGGTCTTAGGTTGTGTGGAACTGGTATAGGAGGTGGTCATAGGCTGTGCGGACATGGTACAGGAGGTGGTCATAGGCTGTGCAGACATGGTACAGGAGGTGGTCATAGGCTGTGTGGACATGGTATGGAAGGTGGTCTTAGGTTGTGTGGAACTGGTATAGGAGGTGGTCATAGGCTGTGTGGACATGGTACAGGAGGTGGTCATAGGCTGTGTGGACATGGTATGGAAGGTGGTCTTAGGTTGTGTGGAACTGGTATAGGAGGTGGTCATAGGCTGTGCAGACATGGTACAGGAGATGTCAGAGGCTGTGTGTACATGGTACAGGAGATGTCAGAGGCTGTGCGGACATGGTACAGGAGATGTTAGAGGCCGTGCAGAGATGGTACAGGAGATGTCAGAGGCTGTGTGGACATGGTACAGGAGAGGTGGTCATAGGCTGTGTGGACATGGTACAGGAGATGTCAGAGGCTGTGCAGACATGGTACAGGAGGTGGTCATAGGCTGTGCGGACATGGTACAGGAGGTGGTCATAGGCCGTGCAGACATGGTACAGGAGATGTCAGAGGCTGTGTGTACATGGTACAGGAGATGTCAGAGGCTGTGTGTACATGGTACAGGAGATGTCAGAGGCTGTGCGGACATGGTACAGGAGATGTCAGAGGCTGTGTGTACATGGTACAGGAGATGCCAGAGGCTGTGTGTACATGGTACAGGAGATGTCAGAGACTGTGTGTACATGGTACAGGAGATGTCAGAGACTGTGTGGACATGGTACAGGAGATGTCAGGGGCTGTGTGTACATGGTACAGGAGATGTCAGAGGCTGTGTGTACATGGTACAGGAGATGTCAGAGGCTGTGCAGACATGGTACAGGAGATGTCAGAGACTGTGTGGACATGGTACAGGAGATGTCAGAGACTGTGTGGACATGGTACAGGAGATGTCAGAGACTGTGTGGACATGGTACAGGAGATGTCAGGGGCTGTGTGTACATGGTACAGGAGATGTCAGAGACTGTGTGGACATGGTACAGGAGATGTCAGGGGCTGTGCGGACATGGTACAGGAGATGTCAGGGGCTGTGTGGACATGGTACAGGAGATGTCAGAGACTGTGTGGACATGGTACAGGAGATGTCAGAGACTGTGTGGACATGGTACAGGAGATGTCAGAGGCTGTGCGGACATGGTACAGGAGATGTCAGAGGCTGTGCGGACATGGTACAGGAGATGTCAGAGGCTGTGTGGACATGGTACAGGAGATGTCAGAGGCTGTGCAGACATGGTACAGGAGATGTCAGAGGCTGTGCGGACATGGTACAGGAGATGTCAGAGGCTGTGCGCACATGGTACAGGAGGTGGTCGTAGGCTGTGCAGACATGGTACAAGAGAGTAACAGAAGGTGGTCAGAGGCTGCGGAGGGGTCCAGTCTTACCATCGTGATGTGCAGAGGCGCCACCTCCGACACAGTGCCTTACATAAAAAAATGGCTGTGCCCGGCGCCGTTACGTCACTGCCCTTGCGCCCACCTGCCCAAAAGTGGCCGAGCGTGTACGGGCTTTCCTGAGCCTGGCCAACTTTGGAACGGCATATGTGAAGTTGACATGTCGGCCCGCAGCCATATTTTTTATGAGCGCCGTTGGCCGTGATGGGCCCTAAAATAGGCTGAAAATTACGGGCTGCCCGTAAATTAACCGGCTGTTGGCAACACTGGGCTGACAGCCGGGCGGTAACAGACACAGTTCAAAGTGGCCCCAGGGCAGGCGGCCTACCAGGAAAAGAAAAAGAAAAAAGAAACACATGAAAAGAGAGAGTGAAATATAAGAAAGAGAGAGAGAAGTGAGGACTCGGAGTGAGTACAAGTGAATGAAAGAGAAGAAGGAGATAAAGAATAAGAAAGAAACGTGGTAAGAATGCAGAGTAAGTACAAGTAATGGAGAGATAGATAAGGAAGGAGAGAGAGAGAGTCAGAGAGAATGATGAGTAAGTACAAGAAATGAAAAGATAGATAAAGAAGGAGAGAGAATTGTGTGAATTTTTCCGCTCAAATGAAAATCACAAACATTTACTTTCATTACAGAAATAACATCCTCGGCTTCTCTGGGATTCTAAATTTGAATCACTTCCGTAATATACCCTAAACAGTTAAAGTTTAAATTTGTCCTTTTTCCAAAATGTGTAACCACGCTGTCATATCCCATTCCTCCATTCCATTTCCTCTTACACATCATATAAAATGACTAAGTTCAGTTCAGAAAATTAAAAAGCATCTGATGGTGACGGGTTTATAGAGACAACAGAAACTGGCACGTGCTTAATTGTTATTATTATTATTTTTGTTTTAATTATTATTAGCACATGAATCCCACAGAGCCTAAAAATAACTCATAAAATGACAGAGTAATTAATAGACAATTAGTAGAATTCAATGTTTCAAAAAAGATAAATTAACTTTTGTATAAGCATGCTTTTAGTGTAAAAAAAAATAAAAATAAATTATTTCCATACCAAATTTTACTCTTCGTGTCTTAGTGTTTCTTGTGGCTGAATGTCACAATGGTGGCAGGATGATTGGTCCTTTACTGGTGTCTTAATAATTTATTAAAGTAAAAAAGTGCATTTCAAAAACAGGGGATATATGCAGGTTTTTCAGTAAAAAAAAAAAAAAAAAAAAAAAAATATATATATATATATATATATATATATATATATTAGAAATGGTCACCGTCAATAAATTAGCTTCGTTCTGTTCTGTTACGGTTCGTATGAAAATTAATTCATACTTTGTATTTCGTGTCTGAAATTCCATTTCAATTCGTACGAAATACGAATTGTCGTTAGGTTCTTTAACCACTTTCAGACCGGACCATTTTGCTGGTCAAAGACCAGACCACTTTTTGCGATTCGGCACTGCGTCGCTTTAACTGACAATTGCGCGGTCGTGCGACGTGGCTCCCAAACAAAATTGACGTCCTTTTTTTCCCACAAATAGAGCTTTCTTTTGGTGGTATTTGATCACCTCTGCGGTTTTTATTTTTTGCGCTATAAACAAAAATAGAGCGACAATTTTGAAAAAAAAACACATTATTTTTTACCTTTTGTTGTAATAAATATCCCCCAAAAATATATAAAAAAACATTTTTTTCCCTCAGTTTAGGCCGATACGTATTCTTCTACATATTTTTGGTAAAAAAATCGCAATAAGCGATTATTGATTGGTTTGCGCAAAAGTTATAGCGTTTACAAAATAGGGATCGTTTTATAGCATTTTTATTAATAATTTTTTATTATTTTTTTTTACTAGTAATGGCGGCGATCAGCGATTTTTATTGTGACTGCGACATTGTGGGGGACCCATCGGACATTTTTGACACATTTTTGGGACCATTGTCATTTATACAGTAATCAGTGCTATATAAATGCAGTGATTCCTGTGTAAATGACACTGGCAGTGAAAGGGTTAACCAGTGGGTGGCAGTGTAAGGGTTAAGTGTTCCTAGGGGTGTGTTACTAACTGTGGGGGGGTTGGGCTTTCATTTAGTGAACACTGATCTCTGCTCCAATCACATGGAGCAGAGATCAGCGTCACTAGTTGCTAGGCAGAATGGAGAAATGCTGTTTACACGGCATTTCCTCCATTCAGCCGTCCTGTGAGATGATCGCGATCGAGTCCGTGGGTCCCGCGACCGGACTCACGGGGGTCCCGACCAGCCCGGTGGCGCGCTCCCGATGGCAGGGCGACATTGAAGATTGGACGTACATGTACGCCAATATGCCTGCTCGTGCCATTCTGTCAACGTACATCGTCGTGCGCTGGTCGGGAAGTGGTTAACTTGTACGAACGTTGTTACGATGAATTCAAAGGCAAAAATATACCTCAATATGACAGTCGATGCTGATGGAAGTTTGGTTTTTATCCGAAATACGAAATTCCGTTGAAGAATTTCCTATCCAAAATAAGAATTTTCGTTAGATGAGGGGCTCCCAACATCCCTGTGCTGTGCTGACTTCCTCCTGGGGATTCGTAAAAACAAAAGTTCGTATTTCGTACAAAATTCGGACGCATGGCAATTCGTGTTTCGGATCCTCCCGAATGTACGAATTTAGGGAAACTCGTACGAATTTGAGATTCGTATGAAACTAATCGCACATGTCTAATATATATATATATATAAAACACTACTTGCTATTTATACTTCACATTTACCTAAAACAAACAAACTGAACCCGGGTACGTTTGGCTCACCCCTATTTGCACTTTATTTTTTGGGCGCCTATTCATGAAACCCTAATTTTTTACATTCTTTTTAAGTAGCGGCAGCATTTCCTGTTGAGGAAACTTGTCACGTGATCTGGCCAACGACAAAAAAAAAAGGTATTTCACCGTGTCAGACTAGTGTGTGGTTGCCACATCCCTAATGTAATTAGAAAAGAAGAACCCCCTTCATTGGGACTTTTTAGGCAACAGCCACACATAAATAGATTAGAAAATATATTTATTATATGTACATCAAATTGTTTGATCATAAATGATCATTAGTTAAAAAGACATATCCAGACATATTACAAAAAAAGCACAAGAAAGACGAAAAAACACACAACAGGTTATATGGTTTGCATGACATAAAAAAATGTGTTAATCTCCAGTACAAATTGATCGCCGGTACCCAACACGTTTTTTTGGTTCAAGCTCCTTCGTCAGGGATATTTGATAAGAGTATATACAGTCATAGTTTTGTCTTACTAAAAAATAAACAAAAACATATCATAGCAAAAGTACATGGATATTGACAGACATGGGAAACGAGTGGACAACAGTTACGGTAAGCGACACCTACCATGCAAAATGTTCCAGCATGCAACTTAAACAGATAAACCAGGCACTGTCAGCGGGGGTGCCGATAGGCGCCCACCAGGAGCACCATTATCACACGGAAGTGTCAGAAAGGCTTGCCTAATTTAGTTTGCCTGGTGATCACAGGGAATCATATGTAGCAGATTGCCAACTGCTGTATGACCAGAAACAAAAAACAATAAACGAACAGCAAAAGAGGGAAAAATTAGATATAGATGGAAACCATCACGAGGAAACCATGAAAAAATATATATATGATACGCAACAAGATCTAGCCAGCATGTGTTGGGGGACCGGTCTCCTCAACACCCTTCACTGCCAGCTATGAGGGGCACGTCTACGTCATGTGTCCTGCAGTCAACTCCTCCCAGTGCTGCTGTAAGCCAAGAAATGGGGTGCAGACAGATGATGTCACCTGGACTTCAGTGAGGATTTTCTATGAACAGAAGAGAGATAAGTAAGGGCAACACAGTGTTCTAGTGGTTAGCGCTTCTACCTTGCAGCACTAGGGTCCTTGGTTTTTATTCTAAAACAATGAATTTTCTTAGAGGATTGGCAACCAAGTGCCAACTTTCCTTCTATGGTTTCTACATTGTGCTGATTGACAGGAGCCTTGGCTGTGCACCAGTGTCCTGACTTAGCCCTTGTACACACGGTCGGAAAATCCATGATGGAAAATGTAGTTCCAAAACATCTGGGGTGCCAAGGATCACCATCACTGCTCTAGGGGCTACTTAACCTGTGGCTAATTGACCACCCATATGATGATGTCAGCATAGTTCTGGGTCCAACACCACTTTGGCAGGGGTAAATGTTCTAAACGCCTTTTCCTACCAGAGCTCTGCAGTACCCTATTGTTCATTTGGGGGACCAGGAGCTGTGGCTGATTTACTTCCCATTTGATAATGCCAGCATAATCCTGGGTCCAACACCACTTTCGCAGGAGTTAATGTTCTTAACCCATTCTCAACCAGGGTTCTGTGGTACCCTAGGGTGCCTCTAGTGGATCCTTGAGTTGTGGCTAATTGACTTCCCATATGATGGTAGCATAATAAATCTGGGTCCAACACCATTTTGGCAGGGGTTAATGGTCTAAAGCCATTCTTAACCAGAGTTCTGTGGTACCTCAAGGGCAGTGATGGCAAACCTTGGCACCCCGGGTGTTTTGGAACTACATTTCCCATTATGCTCATGCACTCTGCAGTGCAGTTGAGCATCACGTGAAAGGTAGTTCCAAACATCTGTAGTGCCAAGATTTTCCATCACTGCTCTAGGGGATCCTTGAGTTGTGGCTAATTGACCTCCCATATGATGGTGGCAGCATAGTTCTGGATCCAACACCACTTTGACAGGGGTAAAAAGTCTAAAGCCATTCTCAACCAGAGTTCTGTGGTACCCTAGGGTTCCTCTAGGGCAGTGATGGCAAACCTTGGCACCCCAGATGTTTTGGAACTACATTTCCAATGATGCTCATGCACTCTGCAGTGTAGTTGGGCATCATGGAAAATGTAGTTCCAAAACATCTGGGGTGCCAAGGTTCGCCATCACTGCTCTAGGGGCTATTTAACCTGTGGCTAATTGACCTCCCATATGATGATGTCAGCATAGTTCTGCATCCAACGCCACTTTGGCAGGGGTTCCCTGAGACCTGAAAACTATTTTAAGGTTTCCTCTAATGTAAAAAGAATAAGAAAGACATACTGCTAGGCAGGGCAGGACTTAGGGTGGTGGGGGCCCCTGGGCTTGAGTCACTTTCGGGCCCTACCTTCTATACATTACCGCATTTATCTGCGTATAACACGCACCCCAAGTTTAGGAGGGAATATTAAGGAAAAAAACTTTTAGGAGGGAAGTTTAAGGAAAAAAAAAAAACCCATCAATGCAGCCTTATCAGTGTCCATCTTCAGCCTTGCCCATCCATCTGCAGCCTTGTCCAGTGTCATTGCAGCCTTGTCAGTGTAGCCTTGTCATTTGCAGCCTTGTCATTGCAGTCTTGAAGTTTAAAAATGGCACCGCCGAGATACAGAGTCCTGTGTATCTTGGTGGCTCTCAGGTCCTCTTGGCGGTGTAATGACATAGTCGGCCACCCATCGCAGTTTGTTATGGAAGTGACATTCTGTCGCCGCCATCTTGGTACACCCCACACTTGTCCACAATAAGGATATGCTAAGAAGGGGTTAAGTGGACACGTTGTTACACCCACCGAAGTTTTGCATTTTTCACGTATTCATAACAGTAGGTCAGTTTATATAGTAAAATACAGGACTTACAACTCCGTCTGACTACTTAGATTTTGAATTTTAAAAGCAGCGGCAACCCTGCTCATCTCACAGGTTTGCTAATCTGACAGAGGTTCGCTGCTTTTAAAATTCAACATCTAAGTAGTCAGACGAAGTTCTGTATTTCACTATATACTAACTTTAATGTTATAAATACGTCTAACATGCAAAACTCAGTTGGTTTGTAACAACATGCCTGCTTTACCCCTTCTTAGTGTATCCTTACTGTGGACGAGTGTGGGGTGTAGCAAGATGGCGGCGACGGAACGTCCCTTCCATAGCAAACTGTGATGGGTCTCTTAAAGCGGATCTCGGGTCCTCTCGCAGCGGAGCCAAGAGTAGTATGTGAGTGCCGGGAGTATGTGAGCTCCTGAAGTATGGGAGCGCCGGGAGTATGTGAGCACCCGGAGTGCTGGGATTATGGGAGCACCGGAAGTATGTGAGCACCAGGAGCGCCGGGAGTATGGCAGCGCCAGGAGTATGGGAGCTCTGGGAGTATAGGAGCGCCAGGAGTATTTGAGCGCCGGGAGTATTTGAGCGCCGGGAGTATGTGAGCGCCAGGAGTATGTGAGCGCCAAGAGTGCCGGGAGTATGTGAGCGCCAGAAGTATGGGAGCTCCTGAAGTATGTGAGCACCAGGAGTATGTGAGCACGGCTCACAGTCACGCCCAGTCCCTGTGTTATGTCCATCATAGGGCGAGACTGGGCGTGATTGTGAGCGGAGCCGAGCCGAGTACATGTATCTCTGCGGGGCCTGTGGGGCCCCCTATTGGCCGGGGCCCATGGGCTTGAGCTCAGTCAAGCCCAATGGTAAGTCCGGCCCTGCTGCTAGGTTAGTTAGTCTCAATCCGTGCTAGTATGTGTGTTATCAACCTTAGATTGTAAGATCCTTCAGGGCAAAGACTGATGCCAAATATGTAAAGTGCTTATTAAATACATAAAATAATAAGTAAAAGAATAATTAAAAAAAAAAACAGGGAATGGCAGGGGGATGGAGGAACCAATTACACCTCTAAAATCAAACTTTGCTGGAGTTGGAGTTTAAAGCTTTAAAGGTGTTGTTTGCATATTTCTCAGCGTTTCTCAATTTTGCATATTTTTTTATTTTATTTTTTTCTGCAGGCTGAATGATGAAGGAGCTTCTGTTTCAGATGTCCCACTTTGCAGCGAGATTTAATGGATTAGCTAAGATGATGTGAAAAATGGGGCACCTGATTTATTACCTGCAATGTCTCATTTTTGCCGACTGCAGCAATTCTCATCAAACACACACAGGGCTTCCACTGCTGTCTAAAGCCTGCTTGGAATAAGTGCTGTTTTGTGTTCTTAGTTATGCCCCGAAGGCACAAGCAGTGCACCCTTCTCAGCTGTTTCTGTCCAGGCATTTTAAAGAGGAAGTTTAATTTTATACTATAAAAAAAAAAAAAAAAGGGGGAGAGAGAGAAAACGGTACTTAATTATCTGGCTGTGAAACAGCAGTGCCCTTTCTTAATTTTAGTAGCTAATAAAATTGTGTTCCTGCATTTAATGTCTTGTGCTTCGAAGGCAATCCAAGTTTGGCTATTTGAATAGAATATTTTATGAACTGTTATACACTGCACTATGGTTTTTAGAGTGCGGCTAGGACATATTTTACGGAAGATTTATGGGTGTTTTTTATTTAAAACAATATATTAAAGGGAGAGGAGGACGTAATTCTCGGCAAATTTTTAGCATTAAAACAAAACTGATGTGGAGCAAGAACGCCTAATTTAGCATTTTTTCCACTCCCGAGATCCTATAAAGAATCGTTTTTTTTTTCTTTTTCTTCAACAGCTTCTCACACCTGGATCGTTAATTTAATGTGTCTTCTGCCAAGACGCAAATTATGGTTTCGGATTGAGGACTATTTGGTTTTTAATGGTTGTGTGAAAAGTAACCAGTTATTTTTTCAGTAAGCAGACAGGAAGTGCCTTGTATTGTGTATACATGATATATATATATATATATATATATATATATATATATATATACATCAAAGTTCGAAACCAAGAAAAACTTTTGTTGTACAAAAGTAAACCCAGATGGTTAACAAAAAAAAAAGCTACACAATCTGCAAAACTCACCTCTTCTCTGGTACCTCCCCCCCAGTACCTCTTGCCCAGTGGTGGCTGATGGGTCTTTTTTTTGGGGGGGTCGCAAAAAGGACCTACGATGACTTCAAAACATGGTCTTGAGGTACCTGAAAGATTTTACAGAAAGGCATAGTCTTCCATGAAGCTTAAAGTAATACCCCACTGCCTTCTGGAAAAGTCCCATGGTCTTTGACTTGGAGATGCCTCATTCTATTTGATGGATATTTGGCCAAAGTCTTCCATGATGCTGAAAGTAGTACTCCACTGCCTTCTGGGAAAGTCCCATGGCCTTTAACTTGAAGATGCCTCATTCTATTTGGTGGACATTGACCTAAATTGCCCCCTGAAAAAGCTTAAAGTAACCAGTGAAACCAGTGAAACATAACCAGTTCTTTTTTCAGTAAGCAGACAGGAAGTGCCTTGTATTGTGTATACATGATATATATATATATATATATATATATATATATATATATATATATATATATATATACCAGGACACTGTACACTGGCTACTTTGTAACAAAGTGTAATTTCTTCAGTGATGTCACATGAAAAGATAGAAGAAAATATTTACAAAAATGTGAGGGGTGTACTCACTTTTGTGAGATAGTGTACATGCTTATGGCAGGCTGCTAGAGAAACCTTTGATACCCTTGGTAACCACTGTATATTCACACTGTATGAACTCTTGTACTGTTATCTTCATATCCCGATGTGTTTAATGACCTGAGCTGTAGGCTATATGTGCCAATTGCATTGCACTCTTTTAGTAACTTCAGACCAGGCAGAGGCAACGTTGAAACATTTTACTTGAAGAATAGGTTATCATAATGACAGAGGCAATCGACAGTCCATGATAAAGTGACAACATTTACTAACATCCCTAGTCCCCTAACTTCAAGCTTGTGGCTGCCCCAGCATACCAAACAAAAGTCCAATATTGCTTAATTGCATGTCTTTCATCTAGTTCCATCTTCGGCAAGATACTGGGCATCCTGGTAATGACATTAGGCAGCCCTAGCAAGGTGGACCAGGCATACACTGAACTTCTTATTCTCTGTCTTCATGTCATCTCTTAGTCCTCTCTCTCATTGGGTCTGGACATCCATCCCTTTTATATCACATAGGACTGTGGGTCAGACTCAGCAAAAGACAGCCAAGAAGAAACAAGGAATACAGTTAACCCCTGACTTCCAGCTGCGGCAACGGTAGCCACTACTTGCCTAAACGCAACATGCCTGGTGGGTAGGGGGCCTTGCCACTACCAAGTTGGCCTCCTCCACACAGAGACACCTGGCAGAACAAAGCATGGTAAGTCAGTCAATGGCGAAAATAATAATAGTAGGGAGCCTTCAGAATATACTGGTGATTAGTCCTTTGCCCTCTGTGTGCCTGTTTGGGGCACAGTTAGTAGAGTTTAGGTCCCTTTCAACCACCTAATGGCCAGGAGAATGTGGTACATGTACTGTACCTGTATGTAGATTGAGCTTTGGGGCTGGTGGGTGGGGGGTTGTAAAGGGCCACTGACCAACAATGATTGGAAGATTATTTTGGAGGGGAGAGTTAAAGTGTTTTGGGTTCATCCATGACATCTAGTCATTGCATTCAATGCAGTTTCAATGCAATGCAATTCCAACCTTTCAGCTTTTCATTCTTTCAAATTTTTTCCACTGATGAAAACGACTTGCACTTGGCTTCAGTGGGCAGCTTTTAATGGCAAAGTGTTCCTTAATTCATTTTTTAACCACCTCAATATCGGCAGTTTTCTTCATTTCCAAAAAAAAATAAAACTGTTCCAAAACAATCCCCTTGTGGGTGTTGACTTTCAAGAAAGGGGTCATATTGGGGGGCATATTTTTTTCAAAATATTTTCTTTAATAAGGTCAAAAATAAAACAGCAGTGGTTACCGTATTAAATAATGCCAAAAAAAAGTTCTATCTCTCTCAAAATATGGTATAATGTTAAGTACAGTGTTGCACAAAGGAGTCATTTTCAGTCAAACTGGTAACGAAGTGGGTAAAATAGAGTTACGTTGCCTTCTACAAGCTATGTTTTGCTTGCAAAAGGGCCTAGGATGACTTCAAAACATGATATGGAGGTATCTGAAAGCCTTTACAGAAAGGCATAGGGGTTGATTTACTAAAGGCAAATAGACTGTGCACTTTGTAAAGTGGAGTTGCACTCTGCAAGAGCAGTTGTTCCGGAGCTTAGTAAATGAGGAGCATCTCTGCTGACTTCCATCGTCCAATCATGTGCAAGAAAAAATGCTGCTTTTTATCCCTTGCATGTGATTGGGTATTCTTTGCAAAGCGCACAGTCTATTTTCCTTTAATAAATTAACCCCAAAGTCTACCATGATGCTGAAAGTAGTACCCCACTGCCTTCTGGGAAAGTCCCATGGCCTTTAACTTGAAGATGCCTCATTCTATTTGGTGGACATTGACCGTAAACTGCCCCTGAAATTTTTTTTTATTTCCAGCTGGAATTATTTTGCTGTCAGCCAGTCAATCTTCACTCTGTCCTCAACCATGGCCACCAGGCATTAGAAATACCAGTCAAATTGATCATGAGTTGAATAATATAGAGTTGCTTTGCCTTCGTTGAGCCTATGCTTTGCTTGCAAAAGGACCTACGATGACTTCAAAACATGGTCTTGAGGTACCTGAAAGATTTTACAGAAAGGCATAGTCTTCCATGAAGCTTAGTATACCCCACTGCCTTCTGGGAAAGTCCCATGGTCTTTGACGTGGAGATGCCTCATTCTATTTGATGGATATTTGGATATTGATGGATATTTGGCCAAAGTCTTCCATGATGCTGAAAGTTGTACCCCACTGCCTTCTGGGAAAGTCCTATGGCCTTTAACTTGAAGATGCCTCATTCAATTTGGTGGACATTGACCGTAAACTGCCACTGAAAAAAATTAGACTTTCCAGCTGGAATTATGAATTTTTTTTGCCATAAACTGCCTCTTAGAAAGTTAGAATTTCCAGTTGGAAGCATTTTGCTGTCAGCTAGGCAATTTTCATTTTGTCCTCAACCATAACCACCAGGCATTATAAATACCAGTCAAACTGGTAACGAATTGAGTAATGTAGAGTTGCATTACCTTCGTCAAGCTATGTTTTGCTTGCAAAAGGGCCTTCGGTGACTTCAAAACATGACCTGGAGATACCTGTAAGTTTTTACAGAAAGGCATAGTCTTCCATGAAGCTGAACGTAATACCCCACTGCCTTCTGGGAAAGTCCCATGGCCTTTGACTTGGAGATGCCTTATTCTATGGACAGTTGGCCATAAACTGCCCCTGAGAAAAATTTGAATTTCCAGCTGGAATTATTTTGCTGTCAGCCAGTCAATCTTCACTCTGTCCTCAACCATGGCCACCGGGCATTAGAAATACCAGTCAAATTGATCATGAATTGAGTAATATAGAGTTGCGTTGCCTTCGTTAAGCCTATGCTTTGCTTTCAAATGGCCCTAAGATGACTTCAAAACATGGTCTTGAGGTACCTGAAAGATTTTACAGAAAGGTATAGTCTTCCATGAAGCTTAAAGTAATAACCCACTGCCTTCTGGTAAAGTCCCATGGTCTTTGACTTGGAGATGCCTCATTCTATTTGATGGATATTTGGCCAAAGTCTTCCATGATGCTGAAAGTAGTACCCCACTGCCTTCTGGTAAAGTCCCATGGCCTTTAACTTGGAGATGCCTCATTCTATTTGGTGGACATTGACTGTAAACTGCCCCTGAAAAAAAAATTGAATTTCCAGCTGGAATTATTTTGCTGTCAGCCAGTCAATCTTCACTCTGTCCTCAACCATGGCCAACAGGCATTAGAAATACCCGTCAAATTGATCATGAATTGAATAATATAGAGTTGTGTTGCCTTCGTTAAGCCTATGCTTTGCTTTCCATGAAGCTGAACGTAATACCCCACTGCCTTCTGGGAAAGCCCCATGGCCTTTGACTTGACCTTATTCTATGGACAGTTGGCCATAAACTGCCCCTGAGAAAGTTAGAAACTCCAGTTGGAATTATTTTGCTGCCAGACAAGTCAATCTTCATTTTTTCCTCAATCGGGGCCACCAGGCATTAGAAATATACAATCCCTCTCGCCTTCTTATCAGTAACAGCAGTAACTTATACATTGTAACCTTCTGAAAATACCTTGAAGTCTGTCCAATGGTATACACCAGTCAATCCATACATTGACAAAACCTCAGAGGAACTACAAAAAGTGTCCTTAATCATGAATGGTAATATTTACTTCCCAACCACAAAAGTAATATAATTATACTGCATATCAACCTTAATATTTAGGATTTGTCAGAAAAACGGTACGCCGTAGCTGTCATGATCTTGGAAATTAAAACATTATGAGCTGTACATCTCCGCATACAAAGAAACCGCAGAGGCACGCTGTGCTTTTATATCTTTAAAATGAAATTAACTTAAATATATTATTTCAATGCATAGATGATTCATTGTGATAGAAAATTGTGGGGGGGGGGGGGGGGGAATGCTAACAGTTCACCGCAAGAGTTTTGGTGAAATTCCAAAACTTTTCTCTCTTTTTCTTTATTTTCCCCGATGATTGTCATTATTGTTCTAAAGAGTTGTTTTGAAGTGCAGATCGAATACATTTGTTGAGTTCAAGCACAATTACCCCATTGGACGTGACAGAAATTGTACAACCAGTCAGAAAAAATGAAATCTTACATAAAGTTGGACTGGTAGGAACGTTAGAAGAGAACGCAGAAGAAAACACTTAAGATACAAGCTTGATAAGCTTTAGTAGAAGTCAACTGAACAGACCTAAGCCTAGTACACACGTTGAGATTATCGGACAAATGATTGTCCTTTTTTTTTCTTTGAATGCGAGTCTCCAGATCGAAAATAATGAGGTTACTAAAGTATGAAAATTCTTGTGCGACAGAATAAAAATTTGGAAAGTGATGTAACGTGTTGTATTGTATTTGTATTGTATTTTCGGACGAAAACTATACTGATTGAATGATAGTCATAAGATCTGGTATTGTACGGGAAACATTTCTGTGTTTTTCCCTTTGGAAAATTTCGGACAGAAGCTGTACTAACGATCAGATTATCATACGATCGCTGTAAACGTAATATTTTTTGTACAGTTTTCTGAACCATCTTGACGTCTAAAAACTTACTTTGTGAAGCTTTCCACGCTTTTACGTTCTTGAATTCAGTGACCCGTAGTCACTATGCACTGTGGCAAGGCACTGCCGTGTCACACATTTCACAGAGCCTGCCTTCTGAACTACAGAGGTGCTGAGAGGAGGAGCTTCAAGAGGCGGAGTCGGTGCAGGGATCACAGCTTGCAGGCCAGCAAGGTACCATGGGATATGTAGTCCTTAGAAATGGAGGAGAAGCTGAGAAAGCATGCTGGGAATCCAGGAAGTTGTGGAAAGACGGCCAGCAGACAGGCAGCACTCACGACATGAAAGGAGATTTCAAGTAAGCTTATATTGGCTCTGTATAAATACTGTATAACTATTGTTTGTACTGGTACTACAATGGCGATGTTATAAAATGAAAGTGTATTCTGTGACTGTGACCATAGAACTCCTTTAATGATGTATAAAGCCCCATACACACTATCAGATTGTCTGCTGATTTTTTCCTTCATATTTACCAAAACCATGTAGTACAAGGGCCTGCCTGATTGCATACACATTGAAACCCCTAAGGCCGCGTACACACGGGCGGACTGTCCGCCCAACTAGGTTCGTCAAACAGTTTGACAAACAGTCCGCTCAAAATTAGCATGAGCGGACTTGACCACACACGACGAACGAACAGTCCGCTGAAAACTTGCGCGATGACGTGAACGGCACGTACGACGGGACGAGAAATTCGGCGTCCGATACACTGCAATGCAACCTTCGCCGTGTAAATTCTTTCTGAGCATGCGCCATACTTAGTTTGCCGAACAAGCCTACACACAAGCGGACTGTCCGCTCAAACCAAGTTTCAGCGGACAGTCTTACGGAAATTCCGAAAAACTTTGTTCGTCAGACTGTCCGCTGAAACTGTCCGCTGAAGCCCACACACGAGCGGACTGTCCGCTGAAACACTGTTCAGCGGACAAAGTTGGGCGAACAGTCCGCCCGTGTGTACGCGGCCTAAGGTTTGACCTTATATTATATGGTTTTGGTAAATCTGATGGAAAAAATCAGCAGAAAATGTGATAGTGTGTATGGGGCTTTAATGATTGATATGGAGCTGCATTCATCTGTGTCTTTTGTATCTGCCTGGAGCTCATCTTTAAAGCTAGTTTATGTTCTAAAAATCGGTCAAAGATATAAAAAGCGTGATGTCCCATTGAACATTTACAGGACAATCTAAGCAAAAAAGACTTACCTTTCCTTGCCAGGCTGCCCCCGGTGACTGATCACTTGACCAGCGCAGAGACCTTGGTCACCTGTTCTCTGCTGAAAAGGAGGATCATACAGCTGCTGAATGGTTGCATTGTCTTAAAGCGGGGTTCCACCCTAAAGTGGAACTTCCGCTCATCGGAAACCCTCCCCCCCCTCCGGTGTCACAGTTGGCACCTTTTGAGGGGAGGGGGGTGCAGATACCTGTCTAAGACAGGTATCTGCACCCACTTCCAGGCATAGACTCCCATTGGAGTCTATGCTGTTTCCTGTCCCGCCGCGCTGTCTGCTGGGACACACACGGGTCCCAGAGACAGCGCGGACCATTCCTAGTGCGCTGCGCGACTCGCGCATGTGCAGTCGTATTGAACAGGGAAGGGAAGCCGCAACGCTTCACTTCCTGATTTCCTCACCTAGAATGGCGGCGGCAGCAGCCGAGAGTCGAGCCAACGATCGGCCTCGGCTGCCGACATCGCTGGACCCTGAGACAGGTGAGTGTCCATTTATTAAAAGTCAGCAGCTGTAGTATTTATAGCTGCTGGCTTTTAATATTTTTTTGTGGGTGGAATCCCTCTTTAATATTAGTTCCCTTTATTTAGATCGACCCTCCTCCAGTAGCTATCCTGCCTCTGAGGTAGCTTCTTCTCAAAATTCTCCTACCTGGGCTCTGCTTCTTCAATGCATGCACACCTCATTGTCCATCCCTACGGGAAAGGCCATCTAATGCTGGAATGGAAGATTAGGCAGCCTGTAGATTAGGGGATATCAATAACATGGTGGAGCAGATTATTTGACATCCCTCATTTCACTATTTTGACCATTTCGAAGTTTCAAAAGCACTACCAGATTTTGGCCTTGCCCAGAACATTTAGCATGGTCTCCAAATGCCACGGTTTAGTCTGCAGTTTTCTGCTTGTGAAATTCTTACCTCCTTGCTGCAGTGGCTCTACTCAGTGGCGTTGCTAGAGGGTGGCTTTTGGGGCTATAGCCCCGAATCTGGGGCCCATAGCCCCGAGTTTCTTCAGGGGTCCCCAAGGGGAGGGGAGCTGCTCTGGGGACCCTGATGTAAGTGGGGGGCTCTCTGGGGACTCTGATATGGGGGGGCTCTCTGGGGACCCTGATTTTAAGGGGGAGTCTCTCTGGGGACCTGTTTTTAAGGGGGAGGCTCTCTGGGGACCCTGATTTTAAGGGGGAGGCTCTCTGGAGACCCTGTTTTTAAGGGGGAGGCTCTCTGAGGACCCTGATTTTAAGGGGGAGGCTCCCTGGGGACCTGTTTTTAAGAGGGAGGCTCTCTGAGGAATCTGATTTTAAGGGGGAGGCTCTCTGGGGACCCTGTTTTTAAGGGGAGGCTCTCTGGGGACCCTGATTTTAAGGGGGAAGTTCTCTGGGGACCCTGATTTTAAGGGGGAGGCTCTCTGGGAACCCTGATGTAAATGGGGGACTCTCTGGGGACCCTGATGCAAGGGGGAAGCTCTCTGGGGCCTCTGATGTAAGGAGGAGGCTCTCTGGGGACCCTGATGTAAGGGGGGCTCTCTGGGGACCCTAATGTAAGTGGGGGGCTCTCTGGGGATATATACACACACGTATATTACTGTATATATATGTATATGCTCGCCCAAGCGCATTACTTTCTTTACTACGCTGCTATGGGCTCTAACCCCAGATCTTTTGTAGACCTAGCAACGTCCCTGGCTCTGCTGACCTGTGGTTCTATTCCCATGTGCTGCTAGCTTCTGTGTTCACCTATGGGCATCGTCAGCTACAGTATCTCACAAAAGTGAGTACACCCCTCACATTTCTTGTAATATTTTATTCTATCTTTTCATGTGACAACACTGAAGAAATTACACTTTGCTACAATGTAAAGTCGTGAGTGCACAGCTTGTACAACAGTGCAAATTTGATGCCCCCTCAAAATAACTCAACACAAAGCACAGTGGTGTAGTGGTTAACACTCTCACCTAACAGTAAAAAGGGTCGCTGGTTTGAATCCCAACCATGACACTACCTGCCTGGAGTTTGCATGTTCTCCCTGTGCCTGTGTGGGTTTCCTCTGGGTACTCCAGTTTCCTCCCACACCTCCAAAGACAGGTGGGTTAATTGGCTTCTGTCCAAAATTGGCCCTAGTATATGAATGGGGACCTTGGATTGTGGGCTCCTTGAGGGTAGGGACTGATGTGAGTGTGCAATGTACAGGGATAGGGACAATTGTACACACTCACTCAGGTTGGACTGGTGTCTTTATTCAACCTTACTAACTATGTAAAGCCACAAATCACCTTTATTGATGCAGAAAATTCACAACGGCAATCCACAATGTACAAATGAGGGCTATAACATACAGCTAACGCATTTCACGCCATTCTTGGTGCTTATTCTTAGCTCTTTATGGGTTGTTCAGTATAGATCTGGCAGTATCTTAGACAGGTATTGGGTGGACGGGGGGTAACTTGAAGGGTAACTTTGAAAAAGTATAGTGATCCTGTTGCTAATGCTTTTCCCTGCATGGCCAGTGCATGGGTTCACTTAAAGTGGGATAGAGAATAGATTTGTTTTAGCGGTATCAATGTACACACTGCACATCGCACACTATAGAAGGGTATTAATGTTGTCAGTTAGCCTCTGTTTGCTCTGCAGTTGAGATAGCTTAGCAAGCAGATGCTTTGCGTTAACTGTTCCTTAGTGACGGAGATGGGGCTGTTACGCCTAGTGCCTCTGGCGGCCGAAGCACCGGCAACCAAGGATGGAGGTATCATCAATTCTATCAATCAATGGGGCAGAAAGAGTGCTTTTCACGGCTGTGTTTGCTCTGCTTCGCTCTATGTAATCATCTAATTGATAGACATCAAGAGATTGAGGAACTCTTCAATTTGCTCAGTTTTATGACACCGGCTTAGAGATACAAGTCTGTCAAGTATTTCCCTAATGCAAGAGCTAATGCAATTTAAACCTTTATTGCTGTGCTAATCCTGAACTGTGCAATCACTGGAACTGAACTCAGTACCCGAAACTCAAAAACAACAATGGAATATAGGACAGCTTACCAGTCCTTAGAGGTGGTGGTTGCTTTAGTTTTCTATTTGCCTTCATTGTTACCTGGTGATCCTACCACTAACACGCTTCCTGTCCTAAGGTAGCTACACTCACTTCTCCACTATATCTATGGGCCGATGGTGGTCACCCAGGATGGATTTCAAACATGACCGCCTTTGTTCATCTCCATACATGGGGAACTGATGGGATTAGTAGTTTACAGAAGGAGCATATGATTGCTTGTTCTTACTGTTAAGCTCATAAGAAGTGCCAAAGACACATCATTCCTGGCAGAATCAGTAGGTTTTCTCTGTACTTGAAGAAAATGTTCTTAGCCTAAAAAAGGAAAACAAATCCAACCATCACATCTAATGGAAAAATGTTATAATTGTACCGGCGCTCAGACCTACCTCTTCTTTCTTTATAGGTGCACTGCAAACCCAATCTAGCTCACCCACCTTGTGGGTTAAAGATAAGTGCACAATATATACTTGGGGGTTGCGCCTCCTTCTAATAGTCCTCCCCGATTTATAAAGAATACTCAAACCAAATGTGTACCAAACTCATATATAAACACTACCTCTATTGTCGCAAAAAATGATCACCCCAAAATAACCCCCAAACAATTTTAACCAAAAAACACCAATTATATTGTATCATATGTTTCATGTTGGGCGGCACAGTGGTGTAGTGGTTAGCACTCTCACCTAGCAGCAAGAAGGGTTGCTGGCTCAAATCCCAACCATGACACTACCTGCGTGGAGTTTGCATGTTCTCCCTGTGCCTGCATGGGTTTCCTCCGGGTACTCCGGTTTCCTCCCACAAACCAAAGACATGCAGGTAGGTTAATTGGCTCCTGTCCAAAATTGGCCCTAGTATATGAATGGGGACTTTGGATTGTGGGCTCCTTGAGGGTAGGGACCAATGTGAGTGTGTAATGTACAGGGATAAGGACAATTGTAGACACTCAGGTTGAACTGGATGTACTGGTGTCTTTATTCAACCTTACTAACTGTGAAACTATGTGAATTCATATCTCATTAAATCACAGTCCTTTTTATGCAGTGGTTCTTTTCAATCAGCTCCCGTTGTTTCAACTTTATTCACGTTCACCTTCTAGGTGGGTATTCCACATATATCACCCAAAAACAAGATCGTGCCACCACCACCTCAAAGAATGGCCACTCACCAGACTTCACCATACAATGAGCCTTCGGTTCATTCAACGGATAACCAATCCTCAATTAACTCTCCCGTTAGTAATTCCTCAATTTCCGTGCGCCCATACAAAAGTAGATAAGACCAACATAGTGTAAAACTGTAACACCTTTAATTAAGAAATTATTTTAAAACATATTGCACTCACATTTCAGTGTGTCTATTAGCCGACACCAAGCTTATCCAGCCATATGAGAATTGCATGGAAAAAGGGCAAGCCGGTGATGTTCCGCAGGTGGTGCTCTCCTCCCTCCACTCGGAGGGGGGCGTTTCGCAGTTTTGCGTTGTCAGGAAGCTCCTTGACAAGCTTCCTGATGACGCAAAACTGCGAAATGCGTAGAAGCTGTGGGGGATACATTTTCTTTAAGGAATAGCCAGAAACAGGTTGGCCGAGTGGAATGAAAAGATATTTACAAAAATTTGAGGGGTGTACTCACTTTTGTGAGATACTGTACAGTAAGTAAATGTAGGGGGTGCTCAAGGTGGTCGGTGGGTAGTGGTACAGCAGAAGATGCAGCCCCATAGAGAGCTGGCAGTTACAACAACATGTGAGTGAACCTAGTGTTTGGTTATATGCCCCCATCTGGGCAGAGGTTGGACTATTCCGTATGGAAACCTTCTGGCTCTCCTTAGTTGGGATCACTATCTATCAGCAAGTTGATGCAATGTGTGGACGTGGGTCCCTCTGAGAGAATTAGTTGTTTGCAACCTTCCCAGGGTATGTACAGCAGAAGTGAAATTTGAAGTAATAGATTGCTGGGATGTTGGTGGAAGTTACAGGAAGTGTACAGGAAAGCAATTATTTTGTTATGTATTTCTTGCCTTGACAGTTGGTATTTGCCCAGAAGGAGAAGGTTCTGTGTGCGGTGGCAAATGGTCAGAATCTGGTAAAGATCATGGGCTTGATAGTCGGACTGTAATCTCACTAGGACAGTCTGGGCCTTGCCTAGAGTTCCCAAGGGGGTGATGTCTCCATGTTCATCTTTAAAGTAGTGGGAACTCTGGGGAGCAATATGCCAAAGATTACATGGACTCTTTGCTTAGTGCCCCAAGATGAAGAGGCTGTAAAAAAGGTTAATGGCAGTACGAGATAATAACCCTTGTGTGTCTTGCTATGTTACATATGGCAGCGTCTACAAACAGGATCAAGAGCCTCCTTTGGATGAAGATAGCACCAAGGAGGAAGGGTGATGCCCTTTAGGCTGCTGGGCACCAATCTGTATGTGAGGGCAAGAAGCACAGGGGACCAACTGATCATGGTGCCTAGTGGTAGACCCAAGGCAAAAGGGGGAACATTTATTTTGGACCTGTGCCTCCATTTCCACCCTGTTGAGGGACTGGCTTTCTGCCGTTATGGCAGGATGGAGGCGTTGCTACCTTTGTGCCTGGGTTGCTCTGAGGCTGCGAAGAAGACGACTTTTTGGGCCGTGGAAGCTACCATCACTTTAAATTTCAGCTTCTCTCTGATTGGGGCATGCCAGGTGAAGGGTATGGATGAAAGTATCTGGGTCTGTTTTAGAGATGTGAGGCCTGAGAGGAGACTCCTTGTGTGGAGGAACAGGTTGTGGTCTCTTGCCCTACGCGTTCTTCCTGAGAGGGCTGTGGGACAATTTGCCTTGTGGTACCTTTGTTGAGTTGTCCTAAGGCACAGCTAACTTTACCACTGAGGTTGTGGGTCTTGTCACCATCCCACAGGAACTCGATGTGAGCGGCTCCCACTGAGCGCAGAAAGGGGACAAGGGAGATGCAGTTGGCTGGGGTTTAGTGCAGATTTTGACACCCCCACTGGATGATCTCCCTGCAAGTGAGAGAGGCAGAGTCACCTACAGTGTGCTGGGAGGTACTAGAGCTGGCTTAATACAGTAACACAAAGAAGACATGTGGAAGATGGTGGAGCTTTTAAAGAGGGAGGCAGAAGATGGGGGACAGTGGAAGGGGGGTATCATGCAGAGGTCAGAGCTGAAGAGTGGTGAAAGTGAATGAATGAATGAGTGATTTGTATAGCGCTACCCATGCAAACTGGATCACCTCAGGGCGCTTTTTTCTGCCGGTGTCCATCTGCGGTATAGTGCAGTCCTTACCCCGTAGGGTCCAGACGCGCTTACAAACACATACACATAAGTGATATGTGGATAAGGGATGCAGAGGTAAGCAGCTGTGGAAGAAGGCTGAACTCTGCACGCTATGTGTAGTGCACCCCTTAACTCTGTACTCTGTGTTTAGTACACCATTTAACTTTGTACTCTGCATGTAGTACACCCCTGAACTTTGCACTCTGTATGCAGCAAACCCCTAAACTCTGTACTTTGTATGCAGCACATCCCTGAACTCTGTCATAGTGCACCCCGGAACTCTACACGTAGCACACCCGTGAACTCTGCCATAGTGCACACCGGAACTCTATACGTAGCAGACCCCTGAACTCTGCCATAGTGCACACCAGAACTCCACGCGTAGCACACCCCTGAACTCTGCCATAGTGTACCCCGGAACTCCACACGTAGCACACCCCTGAACTCTACCATAGTGCACACCGGAACTCCACACGTAGCACACCCCTGAACTCTGCCATAGTGCACACCGGAACTCTACACGTAACGCACTCCTGAACTCTGCCATAGTGCACACCGTAACTCTACATGTAGCACGCCCCTGAACTCTGCCATAGTGCATCCCAGAACTCTACACCTAGCACACCCCTGAACTCTGCCATAGTGCATCCCGGAACTCTACACCTAGCACACCCCCGAACTCTTCCATAGTGCATCCCGGAACTCTACACTAGGGATGAGCCGAACACCCCCCGGTTCGGTTCGCACCAGAACTTTCGAACGGACCCCAAATTCGAACGAACTTTAGAACCCCATTGAAGTCTATGGGACTCGAACGTTCGAAATGAAAAGTGCTAATTTTAACGGCTAATATGCAAGATACTGTCCTAAAAAGGGTTTGGGGACCTGGCTCCTGCCCCAGGGGACATGGGTCACTGCCTAAAATGTTTTTAAAATGGCCGTTTTGGTGGGAGCACTGATTTTAATGACGATTAAAGTGAAAAAAAAAAGTGAAATATTCCTTTAAATATGGTGCCTGGGGGGTGTCTGTAGTATGCCTGTGAAGTGCCACGTGTTTCCTGTGTTTAGAACAGTCCCTGCACAAAATGACATTAAACGGAAATAACACCATTTAAAACTGCTTGCGGTTTTAATGTTATATCTGGTTCCTGCAATATGGTTGAAAATCATTGAGAAAAATGGCATGGGTAGCCCTCCCTGCCCATTACCAGCCCCTTTAGGTCTTGTACGCATAATAAGGGGAACCCCGTACCCATATTAAAAAAATGAAATGCGTGTGGCCCCCAGGCCCCATATACTCAGAACAGCAGTATACAGGCGGTGCAAACAAGACAGGGACTGTGTAGGTTTGTTGTGTTTAGTTGAATCTGGTTGTAATTTTCAACTGGTACATTTTTAAAGTGTAGCTCCAGTCAAAAAAACGATTTTTAAGCTTTTTGGAAAACATAGGGAAGGGTTATCACCCCTGTATAATTTGTTTTGTCGTCCATCTTTTTTCATCTCACTTGCTGTTGTCTCCTTCCGTTTGCAAGTAGGAGATGTTTGTAAATTGGATGTTTGAAAGTAGGGGCCTGCCCTATATGCTCTGCAGAAATGGCGGAACAAGGTGTTGGTTTTGCCACAACATTGTAAGCCCTCAAAGTGACTCTTGGTGGGCGCTGGAGCGCCCTGCTGTGAACGATTATATCAAGAATTGTAATTACATGCCATTGTTGAACAGTGGTAGAAAAATTGACCTTTGGTGGTTGTGGTGCTGGTGCCACAACACTATAAGTCCTCACCGTTACTCTGGGTGGGCACAGGAAGGGGCCCTCCTGTGAAATATTATATCAAGAATTGTAATTACATGTCCCTGTTAAACAGGGGCAGAAAAATTTGGCCTTAGGCACTGCTGCTGGTGCCACCACACTGCAACCTCTCCCATATACTCTAGTTTTATTGCAGGAATTAGCCCTGCTGCAAAGCATTGCATCAAAAATTGTACTTAAACGCCCCTGTTAAACAGGGGCAGAAAAATTGGGCCTTAGGCACTGGTGCTGGTGCCACCACACTGCAACCTCTGCCATATACTCTAGTTTTATTGCAGGAATTAGCCCTGCTGCAAAGCATTGCATCAAAAATTGTAATTAAACGCCCCTGTTAAACAGGGGCAGAAAAATTGGGCCTTAGGCACTGGTGCTGGTGCCACCACACTGCAACCTCTGCCATATACTCTAGTTTTATTGCAGGAATTAGCCCTGCTGCAAAGCATTGCATCAAAAATTGTAATTAAACGCCCCTGTTAAACAGGGGCAGAAAAATTGGGCCTTAGGCACTGGTGCTGGTGCCACCACACTGCAACCTCTCCCATATACTCTTGTTTGATTGCAGGAATTAGCCTTGCTGCAAAGCATTGCATCAAAAATTGTACTTAAACGCCCCTGTTAAACAGGGGCAGAAAAATTGGGCTGATGGCATCAACCAGAACCAGAAATGTTCTTCCAACATATCAGCGGAGGAGGAAGAGGATAGACAATCAACATAACAGGACAGTCACTCAGCATCAGCATAGGCAGTCTTGAAGGGATGTGATATTTCAAAAAAAATTATTCTGTTACATCAGCTTCAGGTGCTTGGTAGCTGTGGGTGATCCAAGACTGATTCATCTTGATGAATGTCAGTCGATCAACTGATTCGGTGGACAGGCGCACCCTGTGATCGGTAACAAAGCCACCAGCAGCATTGAAGGTGCGTTCCGAAAGAACGCTGGATGCAGGACACTCCAGTAGCTCAATTGCATACTGTGCAAGCTCTGGCCAGTGATCCATCCTCAAGACCCAGTAAGCCAGAGGATTTTCGGTGGGAAAGGTGTCCAAGTCTGACCTTGCCCCTAGGTATTCCTGCACCATGTAAATCAGACGCTGGCGATGGGTGCTGGAACCGATCATACCTTGGGGCTGCGGACTAAAAAATTGTCTGAAAGCATCAGTCAGACGGCCACCTTCTCCACCGCTCCTTCTGACCGATGCCTCAGCAACACGTTGTCCAGGACCAGGAGTTTGTAACCTCCCAGTCTCTGGGAACGCATTGCACAGACCTTTCTGCAAGGCCTCCCGGAGATGTCTCATCCTCTGCTCCCTCTGCGATGGCAAGATAAGGTCGGCAACCTTACCCTTGTACCATGGATCAAGGAGAGTGGCCAGCCAGTAATGGTCCCTCTCCTTGATCCGAAGAATACGAGGATCCTTCTGCAGGCTTTGCAGGATCAGGGAGGCCATGCAGCGTAGGTTAGCTGAGGCATTCGGTCCGGAGTCCTCTGGGTCACTAAGGACAACATGATCCGCAGCTACCTCCTCCCAGCCACGTACAAGTCCACGTGTTTCTTGGGGCTGTAAATCATCCCTATAAGACTGCTGCTGCTGATGCTGATGCTGAGTGCCAGCCTCCACCTCCATGCTGACACAATCATCCTCCTCCTTCTCTTCCTCCTCCTCATCCTCTTACTGTGTGATGGGTGGCACAGCAGGAACACTGTCTGGATAAAGGGGGCCTTGAGAGGCAAGGAAGTCCTCCTCTTCCTGCCTCTGTTCTGCCTCAAGTGCCCTGTCCATTATTCCACGCAGCGTATGCTCCAAGAGGTGGACAAGAGGTACAGTGTCACTGATGCATGCACTGTCACTGCTCACCATCCTTGTGGCCTCCTCAAACGGTGACAAGACAGTGCATGCATCCCTGATCATGCCCCACTGGCGTGGTGAGAAAAAACCAAGTTCCCCTGACCCTGTCCTGGTGCCGTAGTCGCACAGGTACTCATTGATGGCCCTCTGCTGCGTGTGCAGCCGCTGCAGCATGGCCAATGTTGAGTTCCATCTGGTGGGCATGTCACATATAAGGCGGTTCTTGGGCAGGTTCAACTCCTTTTGGAGCTCAGCCAGCCGAGCACAGGCATTAAATGATCGGCGGAAATGCACACAGACTTTCCTGGCCTGCTTCAGGACATCCTGTAAGCCGGGGTACCTGCCCAAGAACCGCTGCACCACCAGGTTAAGGACGTGAGCTACACAGGGCACATGGGTCAGTTGTCCCTGTCGGAGGGCGGAGAGGAGGTTGGTGCCATTGTCGCAAACCACCATTCCTGGCTTAAGCTGGCGTGGCGTCAACCACCTCTCGGCCTGCCCCTGCAGAGCTGACAAAACATCCGCCCCAGTCTGGCTCCTGTCCCCCAAACAAACCAGCGCAAGCACGGCATGGCATCGTTTTGCCTGCGTACTTGCGTAGCCCCTGGAACGCCTACGAAGCACCGCTGGTTCTGAGGACAGAGCACTGGAAGAGGCCATGGAGGAAGAAGAAGAGGAGGGGGTGGAGGAGAGAGGTGTGTCACAACCAATAGTATCATTTTGGAGGCGTGGTGGCGGAACAACCTCCAACACTACTGCACCTTGTCCTGCATCCTTCCCAGCTGCCAGAAGAGTGACCCAATGGGCTGTGAAAGACAGGTAACGTCCCTGTCCATGCCGGCTGGACCATGAGTCAGCGGTAATATGCACCTTACCGCTGACCACCCTGTCCAGCGAGGCAAGGACATTGCCTTCCACATGCCGGTAGAGAGCCGGAATCGCCTTCCGTGAGAAAAAGTGGCGTTTGGGGACCTGCCACTGAGGAACCGCACATTGTACAAACTCACGGAAGGGGGCCGAGTCTACCAACTGAAAAGGCAGCAGTTGAAGTGCTAGCAATTTAGCCAAGCTAGCATTCAACCGCTGGGCATGTGGATGGCTGGGAGTAAACTTCTTTCGCGGGTCCAGCAGCTGGGGCAGGGACATTTGCCTGCTATAATCGGACGTGGATGTACCACTAGCAGAGTTCCCGGAAGCACTTGGCTGTGACACACCTAATTCTACACCTTCATTCCTCTCAGAGCAGGTTTCAGAGAGGACTGAAGGTCTAGTGGGGTTGGAGATGCCAGCTGATGAGGAGCAAGGAGAGGTCCGCTTTGTTCTTTGGTGTGGGTCTTTGAGGTACGCTTGCCAACGAGCTGCATGGCAGGTCAACATATGTCTGGTCAAGCATGTGGTGCCCAAGCGGCTGATGTTTTGGCCACGTGAGATACGCTTGAGACATATGTTGAAAATAGCAGCGGTGCGATCTGATGCACTCGTCTCAAAAAAGGCCCACACCAAAGAACTTTTAGAATAACGCGCAGAGGCAGCGCTCTGCACAGGCGGAGCTCTGCGGTGTGATTCAGTCGGTGTAGTGCCCCTAAGCTGGCCCCCGGAGGGCATCCTGCCTCGTTGGACATGTGCCTCCTCCTCCTCCTCCTCCTCCTCTCTCCTTCCAGGCACCCACGTGGAGTCAGTGCCCTCATCATCCCCTCCCTCTTCATCGCTATAGCAAACCTGGCAGTATGCTGCAGCTTGTGGAACATGACTGCCAGATTGCTGTCCTTCTTGAGCATCCCCTCTCTCTGCATTCACGCTACTGCCTTCCTCTAGCTGAGTGTCATCATCAGAGCCCACAAAACACTGGGCATCCTCCTGGAGCATGTACCCAACACTGTGCTCAAAGAGTTCAGGAGACTCCTCAGGAGGACGTGGTGGGTCTAGGGAAGGAGTCACTGATGGTGACATTGAGAGGAGGGAAGACGATGCGTTGGCAGCTGCTTTGCTAGTACCCTGAGACTGGGTGAGAGAGGATGAGGAGGATGAAGAGGGCTTGGTCATCCACTCTTCCAAGTCGTTGGCATGTTGCGGTTCAACATGTCCAGCTGCCGAAAAGAAGGACAAGCGTGTCCCATGGCCACGCGCTGATGACAATGCACCGCGTCCACGACCAGCACTGTTGTCTCTAGACACAGAGCCTGCTTGCCCTCTTTTATCGGCTCGCGCCTGTCTGCCTCTCCTTGCTGGCCTTCCAGACATGGTAATGGCCTAAAGGGAGTTGGGTAAAAAAGCAGTTGGGTAGTGTATATTGTGCTAGAGGCACAGAACACCCACTAACTCCTGCAGATGCCTTTATTATAGAACACCAGAGATAAAGGGGTATATACAGATGTATACTGTGCTGTGCTGGAGGCACACACAACTTCCAATAACTCCTGCAGATGGCAAGTAGGCTCAAATAGAGAACAGCTATGTAGGTGGATATAGCGGTATGTACTGGGTACAGAGCACGCAGACAGCACGCACTATCTTCTAACACTACTGACTGCAAGCTCAAATTATAAAAGATAGATCACTAGCTATATAGGTGAGGTGAATATAGCGGTGTATACTGCGGTCAGGGCACGCAGACAACAACCACTAGACAACAGCAAGATCGAAAATCGTCCGAAAATGATCGGTGTGTACTGTGTTGAAGGTACACAGAACACCCACTAACTCCTGCAGATGCCTTTATTATAGAACACCAGAGATAAAGGGGTATATACAGATGTATACTGTGCTGTGCTGGAGGCACACACAACTTCCAATAACTCCTGCAGATGGCAAGTGGGCTCAAATAGAGAACAGCTATGTAGGTGGATATAGCGGTATGTACTGGGTACAGAGCACGCAGACAGCACGCACTATCTCCTAACACTACTGACTGCAAGCTCTATTATAAAAGATAGATCACTAGCTATATAGGTGAGGTGAATATAGTGGTGTATACTGCGGTCAGGGCACGCAGACAATAACCACTACACAACAGCAAGATCGAAAATCAGCCGAAAACGATCGGTGTGTACTGTGTTGAAGGTACACAGAACACCCACTGCTTCAGACGCCAACACACTACACAAGGCCGCCGCGCTGGCGGCCTTATATAGTGTGGGGCGCGCACTACACAGCCTGAGCTATGATTGGCCACAGGCATCCTGCCTGTGGCCAATCATGGCTCTCCTCGCTGCTGGCGCTGCGATTGGCCAAGCATGCGGGGTCACAGTGCATGCTTGGCCAATCATGAGCCAGCAATGCACTGCGCCATCGCAGTGCATTGTGGGCCGTGAGCGCCACACGAATTTGGCGCGAACGGACCAAAATGTTCGGACTTTGCCGAACGGACGAACAGCCAATGTTCGAGTCGAACGTACGTTCGACTCGAACACGAAGCTCATCCCTACTCTACACCTAGCACACCCCTGAACTCTGCCATAGTGCACACTGGAACTCTACACCTAGCACACCCCTGAACTCTGCCATAGTGCATCCCGGAACTCTACACGTAGCACACTCCTGAACTCTGCCATAGTGCATCCCAGAACTCTACACCTAGCACACCCCTGAACTCTGCCATAGTGCACACCGGAACTCTACACGTAGCACACTCCTGAACTCTGCCATAGTGCATCCCAGAACTCTACACCTAGCACACCCCTGAACTCTGCCATAGTGCACACCGGAACTCTACACGTAGCACACTCCTGAACTCTGCCATAGTGCACCCCAGAACTCCACACGTAGCTCACCCCTGAACTCTGCCATAGTGCACCCCAGAACTCCACATGTAGCTCACCTCTGAACTGTACACTCTGTGTGTAACCCCCCCGAACTCTGCACTCTATACGTAGCACACCCCTGAACTCTGCCATAGTGCACACCGGAACTCTATACGTAGCAGACCCCTGAACTCTGCCATAGTGTACCCCGGAACTCCACATGTAGCACACCCCTGAACTCTACCATAGTGTATCCCGGAACTCCACACGTAGCACACCCCTGAACTCTACCATAGTGTACCCGGAACTCCACACGAAGCACACCCCTGAACTCTGCCATAGTGCACACTGGAACTCTACATGTAGCACACCCCTGAACTCTGCCATAGTGCATCCCAGAACTCTACACCTAGCACACCCCTGAACTCTGCCATAGTGCATCCCGGAACTCTACACCTAGCACACCCCTGAACTCTGCCATAGTGAACACCGGAACTCTACATGTAGTACACTCCTGAACTCTGCCATAGTGCACCCCAGAACTCCACATGTAGCTCACCCCTGAACTCTGCCATAGTGCACCCCAGAACTCCACATGTAGCTCACCTCTGAACTCTACACTCTGTGTCTAACCCCCCCCCCGAACTCTGCACTCTATACGTAGCACACCCCTGAACTCTGCCATAGTGCACCCCAGAACTCCACACGTAGCTCACCCCTGAACTCTGCCATAGTGCACACCAGAACTCCACATGTAGCTCACCTCTGAACTCTACACTCTGTGTGTAACCCCCCCCCCCCAACTCTGCACTCTGCACGTATTGCACTCCTGAAATGTAATGCCCCTTTAAAACCTTTCCGGTGTTAGTGAAGTTTTACCACACCAACTATTTGATGCAGTTTAGAGGTTGTCTGTGTGTGTGTGGGGGGGGGGGAGGGTATTTGGGGGGTCGTGGTTGAGTTCCTGCACCTATTTTCTGAGAAAAGAAAGCCCTGGTTATCTATGACCTGTGCTATCAACCTAGAAAACATTTTATTGGTCCAGACGACAGTGTGCCATCCACCTCATCCCAAGCACCGAAAGGACCATCAATTAGCCATTCAATTATACATGTTTAATCAACTGACGCACAAACGTCCAACCACCACCATTCTCAAGTAGTCATCACCATAAAAATACTATTTGATTCCTTAGGAAAATAACAGCGAGCGTCGCGGATGTGCCGTTTTAATTGATAACAGCCAGGGTAACGAGCGAGCTAATGCTTGTTATTTGGTGGCGAATTGATGCTAATAGCCTTCAATTCACGTTAATAATTTCAGTCAGTTTGTGTGTTTAACCTGCATGGCTGCATTAAGTGGATATAAATTGGGCCTTGAGCTGTTTATGACATCCAGCTTTTAGAGCCGCTTCCAGGGTGTAATGTAAAGGGTGGTATATCCAGGGTAGTTCATTCAGACATCACAGATGCTTAAATACATATTAGTATTTATTTAATAGCATATATAGAGTCACATGTCATATCCTTTCAGAATAACTGCCTTCCGCTGAGAAAGAGAAATTACCTTTTAGTTACATGGATACATAGATAGATCAAATTAAGACATATGTCCATCAAGGTTAGCCTTCAAAGGGAAAGGATCGTGTATTTTATGGAGAGTATATATTACATTAATAATCTTTTTTTTTTTTTTTTTTTTTGGGGGGGGGGTGGGGTTAACCTTGCTCTTTCATATTTTGTCATTGTATTAAATATAGAGATTTACAGATTGACCACTAGAGGGGGCTCCAAGTGATTCAGTGTAATTACTCTGTGTCTTAATAACTGTTAATATAACAGAGGAAGCAAACTGCCTGACTGTCCCCATTAGGGATGAGCCGAACACCCCCCGGGTTTGGTTCGCACCAGAACCTTCGAACGGACCTAAAATTCGTACGAACTTTAGAACCCTATTAAAGTCTATGGGACTCGAACGTTGAAAATCAAAAGTGCTAATTTTAAAGGCTAATATGCAAGATATGCAACAGACAACACCAGCAATAAGGGGTATTTTCAGGTGTATACTGTGCTGGAGGCACACAACACCCACTTTAACTCCTGCAGATGCCTGTATTAGAGAACACCAGCGATAAAGGGTAGATACAGGTGTATACTGTGCTGGAGGCACACAACACCCACTTTAACTCCTGCAGATGCCTGTATTAGAGAACACCAGCGATAAAGGGTAGATACAGGTGTATACTGTGCTGGAGGCACACAACACCCACTTTAACTCCTGCAGATGCCTGTATTAGAGAACACCAGCAATAAAGGGTAGATACCATTGTATACTATGCTGGAGGCACACAACACCCACTTTAACTCCTGCAGATGGCTGTATTAGCGAACACCAGCAATAAAGGGTAGATACAGGTGTATACTGTGCTGGAGGCACACAACACCCACTTTAACTCCTGCAGATGCCTGTATTAGAGAACACCAGCAATAAAGGGTAGATACCGGTGTATATTGTCCTAGAGGCACACAACACCCACTAACTCCTGCAGATGCCTTAATTAGAGAAAAACAGCAATAAAGGGTAGATACAGGTGTATACTGTGCTGGAGGCACACAACACCCACTTTAAGATGCCTGAAAAAAGAACACACTGTCCCTGCCTATCTTGCTCTTTCCCTGCCCGCCGGAACACACTACACAAGGCCGCCGCGCTGGCAGCCTTATATAGTGTGGGACGTGTACTAAACCCCCTGAGCTATAATTAGCCACAGGCCTGTGGCCAATTATGGCTCTCCTCGCTGCCGGCGCTGTGATTGGCCAAGCATGCGGTGTCACAGTGCATGCTTGGCCAATCATGAGCCAGCAATGCACTGCGATGGTGTAGTGCATTGTGGGCCGTTCGTGCCACACGAATTTGGTGCGAACGGTCCACAAAGTTCTGAATTCGCCGAACAGACGAACGGCCGATGTTCGAGTCGAACACCGAGCTCATCCCTAGTCCCCATGTACAGTGCCTTGAAAATGTATTCATATCCCATTTTCCACATTTTGTCAGGTTACAACCAAACACGTAAATTTATTTTATTGGGATTTTATGTGATAGACCAACACAATGTGGCACATAATTGTGAAGTGGAAGGAAAATCATAAAAGGTTTTGATTTTTTTTTTACAAATAAATACGTAAAAAGTGTGGGGGGTACATTTGTATGGCGCCCCCCGTGTCAATACTTTGTAGAACCCCCTTTCTCTACAATTACAGCTGCAAGTCTTTTTGGGGATGTCTCTACCAGCTTTGCACATCTAGAGAGGGACATTTTTGCCCATTCTTCTTTGCAAAATATCTCAAGCTCTGTCAGATTGGATGCAGAGTGTCTCTGAACAGCAATTTCCAAGTCTTGCCACAGATTCTCAACTGGATTTAGGTCTGGACTTTGACTGGGCCATTCTAAAGGCCCATACACACGATCAGACTTTTTGATAACAAACATGCAAATTAGCTGTTTTTAAGCAACATCCGACCGTGTGTACGCTCCATCGGAGAAACTTTTCCGGTTTTCATCTGACTTTTGTTGGCTGTGCGAACGGACAAACTTTCCAGCAACAAAAGTCCAATGGAGCAAAGTACGATGGTGTGTATAGAAAACCATAGGACTTTTGTACAAAGTACAAACACGCATGCTCAGAACCAATGCAAAAGATCAGACAACGATACAGAAGTTGACCGAAGGCGGCGGTAAAGAGCAGCAAAAACCACGTGATTTGGTGAAAGTTGGCTGAAAAAGTCCTGCGTTGTGTATGCAATACAAGTTCACGGCCGACGCCCTTTGTACAAAAATCCACGGGAAAGTTTGTACAAAGTCTGATCGAGTGTATGAGGCTTTACACATGAATATTCTTTGATCTAAACCATTCCATTGTAGCTCTGGCTGTATGTTTAGGGTCGTTGTCCTGCTGGAAGGTGAACCTCCGCCCCAGTCTCAAGTCTTAGTCTTGTAGACTCTAATGCCGCGTACACAAGACCGGACTTTTCCGGCAGGCTAGGTCTGACGCAATCAGTCCATCAGACAATCCGATCATGTGTGGGCTAATCCGTTCGTTTTTCTTTGAAGAAATAGAACATGTTTAAAAAAATGTCCGATGGACTCAATTCCTCTGTGGAAAACTGTTCGTCTGTATGCCGGTCTGACGGACCAAATACAACGCAAGGGAATCTATTGGCTACTGGCTATTGAACTTCCTTTTTTAGTCCTGTCTTACGTCACCACGTTCAAAACGAACGGACTTAGTCTGTTCGGGTGTGGCCAAGTCCGTTGGTTCGGAAAGTCCGTCGGAACTCCGCCGAAAGTCCGTTGGGAAGACCTAGTATGCCAGAAAGTCTGGTCGTGTGTACGCGGCATAACAGGTTTTCTTCTACGATTGTCTTGCACATATGCTGAAAGTATGGTCAATAATTCCAATGTGCGAAGGGAGCAGGCCGGGTGAAATCAGAAGTGTTTTTATTGAAAAGTTTATGCAATGAGACAAACACATGACCTTCAGTCTGACAGACAGGGTAGCAACTGCTGTTTTGTTCATACATAATACTGCACATCTATATCTATAATAACATTCTCATATACAGGAAAAAAGTCCTCATAGAAAATAATAAACAATTGCACATGTGCTGGTATGTTATTTAATCACACAGCAGCCTTTACTGATCACAGGGATGTAAATTAAATCAATTTTGCCATGTTTATAGCTCCATCCCCCCACCAAGTGTACCCAATCGATACCACACCCACACTGCCCTCTATACCGCACGTATTCAAAGCTTAGACTGTACCTATATCAAGCCCATACAGCACCACACAGCATTATACGAACCTTTACAGCATCTGAACCACATCTACCTTGCACATGTGCTGAGACTATACTATGCCTTTACTGTACCTATACTGAATGCAGGTTAACTGGGAGTGTTGTTAAGTACAAAAATGCTCTTAAAAGGGAACCAACGATAGCCAGCAGATGAGCGTCTCAAAGGACTGTGCCTCCTGTAATAAATATTCGACAAGCCTACTTTGTTCCCTTGCCCCCTCTGCTACCATCGTCCTTTTCTATTGGATAGTTCAAACCCACTTGATCTAGGACTAGCATTGCCGCCATAAATTTGCTCGGACAGTATAGTTCCAGCACTCAGTTGGTTAAACTTTACTAGTGCTCACTGCTGCACTTTAGGTGGCCTTGCTACTGTTTATGCTGATCTGGATGCCAAATGTCATCCTTTGCATAGTCCTTAATGTTATTTACTTTGTGTGCTAAATTGTGTTACTAGCTCGGCGTTCACTCCTCAGTCACTATCAGGAAAAAACAGTCCATGTTCTTGTTTTTTTTTATTAGGGGATTTAACTTGGATGGGGTAAGGAGATTATGAGTTGCCCAGCAAATTATATAGCCAATCGGGACAACTATGTACACAACACTTCTCCAAACTCCTCCTGTAAAACTCTTGCTTGCCGACTATTGCTCTTTCTCTCTCCCTCCTGCACAACTCTTGATCTCCCAGGAGCAGCTAGCACATGTTCAGGCCTGACACTGGCTCAGCCAGGCCCAAGTAACTTGCCCTTTGCAGGCAGGGACCACAGGCCCCTATGGTGTAGCAGAAAATAGACAGTCTTTTTGTGCTAGCTGTCCTGTAAATACACTACTGCTCCCAGTCAGTCCTCTTTAGGCCCTGCCAGCCCTACTGGCTGCTGCTACCCAACTCCACTGCTCATGACATTGCAATCCTCTCCACTGTCTCCACATCCAGCTCTGACTGTTTCTTCTCAGTTTCTATTCAGTTTCTTCTCAGTCCTCTCTGGCATGCCCCTCCATTCCTTCTGATGGCACGTGTCACTCACCAGCCCTCCTGGCTGCAACCAGTGGTGCCCTCCTGAAGTGGTTCTCTCCTCACGCCCCTAATGATGCATTCTAATGATGAAACGAGCCTGTATGACGCGGGACACGAATGGACTACATTTCAGCGGTCACTTCTGAAGCGTTGGTCACTTCGTATTTCGCGCTAACTGTTCTACTAAATGTGAGTGTAACTTTTATCTACAATAAAATGGTGATTATATCTTAAGATGCTTGCACAATGAGCAGTGTCTTTTTATTTTGTTTATATGATTACTGAGCCATGTGTAAGGATTCCCATACCTGTTCCAAGCTGTGAGAGAGCCTGTACCATTATACTGACTGGGAGGAATCACTATTCTGAACTGGTGTTATTACATGTGCATTACCCATCCACTGACGGTAAGGGTCAGTCTTATTGGGTGACGGTGACGAGACCCCACTACTTTCTTACTTGTTTGATACAGTGGATGGTGACGCTCCTGATTGTTGGAATCTTTTCTTTATATTGGGACTTTTCGCATTTATGTTTTCCTTCTTATATATATGTCTTTTGATGAATTTTTGAACTATATTTATTTTTGTGCGCCACATTTTCTTTATTCACCTCCTGAAGACTTGCCCGGCAGTACTAGCTCCTGCTGTCCTCTCTTGCTCCTCCTGTGCCTTCTGATCAGAGACTCCATGATTTCCTGGAGGGCTCCATCCTGCCCCCAAGCCCAGGCCCAAGGTCACCCCCCCCCAGACTTGGGAGCTCCCTCAATGGCCCTAACATCCTAGTACTCCATCCTCAGTTCTTCCACACGACAACTCCTCCCCAGCTGGGCTGACCCTGGGTATTTAAGGAGGCCCGCGCCCTGCCAATCTAGGTTGGGGATTGGTCAGGGCTCCTTAACAGTCAGAAACCATGAACCAGACTGAGACAGAAGTACAATCAAATCACACTTGTTTATTAATAAAAATAAAAAGGTAAATAGGAAAAAGCGTAGTCAAGCAAGCCAGAGTCCAATAGCCAGATCGGGTAGTCAGCCAGTCCAAAGTTCATAAACCAGTTCGGGAAATCAGCCAGTCCAGAAGTCAGGGATCCAGGGAGAGCAACTGCAAGCAGGATGGAAGCCAGGAGGGATGTAGCAAGCCAGTCTTGAAACAACAGCAGGAGATGGTTCCTAGTGATGTGACCAAATGTGAAGGCAATGGAGAAATGAGCTGGAAGACTTTAAATGGGCAGGCCAGACGAGCATCATCGGGAACAGCTGGTAACTGTGGAGAGAGAAGAGAGCTGGCAATTAGCCGACAGCTAAGCGGCCAGCCCAGAGGAGGATGGGCTAAGCCAGCCCTGACATTAACACACCCTAGGCAGCTCCACCTCTCCTTTGCCTCTATCTTTCTAGTACCTTCCAGAAGGCTCTAGAAAGAAGAAGGAGGTCTTAGTGATGCTGCCTTTGAATCACCAGCTGCTAACTCTGAGCCACTCCCAGCCCACACAATCCAAAACAAACAGGCCTAGCTTCCAACTAGGCCTGCTTAAATTTGCCTATACTCACACAAAAAAAAAAAAAAATCTAGCCCCTACCTATGTAGAGGGTGCTACAATTGTTAATCCTTTTTATGCTTGCCTAGAGACCAACCATACTTACATAGTTGGTTGGTGAGGTTGAAAAAAGACACGAGTCCATCAAGTTTAACCGATGTGTGTTCTTTATGTTTATATTACATTCTATATCCCTGTATATTGCGATCGTTAAGGTGCTTATCTAATAGTTTTTTTAAATTATCGATGCTCCCTGCTATAACCACTGCTTGTGGAAGAGAATTCCACATCCTTACAGCTCTAACAGTAAATAACAATCTACGCAGTTTAAGCTTAAACCGCTTCTCTTCTGATTCTAGTGAATGGCCACATGTCTGTTTAAATTCCCTTGCGATGAAGAGTTTAATCCCTATTGTGGGGTCATCAGTAGGGTATTTGTACATTGAGATCATATCCCCTCTTAAGCGTCTCTTCTCCAGAGAGAATAAATTCAGTGCTTGCAGCCTTTCCCCATAGCAGAGGTCCTCCAGTCCCTTAATTAGCTTTGTTGCCCTTCTCTGGACTCTCTCCAGTTCCAGCACCTCCTTCCTGAGGACTGGAGCCCAGAACTGGACAGCATACTCCAGGTGCAGCCAGACCAGAGTCTTGTAAAGCGGGAGAATTATTGTTTCATCTCTGGAGTTGATCCCCTTTTTAATGCCAATATTCTGTTTGCTTTGCTAGCAGCAGATTGGCATTGCATGCCATTGCTGAGCCTATCATCTACTAGGACCCCCAGGTCCTTTTCCATCCTAGATTCCCCCAGAGGTTCTCCCCTTAGAGAGTAGATTGCATTCATATTTTTGACACCCAAATGCATTATTTTTTACATTTTTCAACATTAAACGTCATTTGCCTTGTAGTTGCCCACCCCATTCATTTGTTCAGATCTTCTTGCAAGGTTTCCACATCCTGCGGATAAATTATTGCCCTGCTTAGCTTAGTAATGTCTGCAAATACTGACATTGAGCTGTTTATCCCATCCCCAACCTCCAGGTCATTTATGAATAAATTAAATAGGATTGGTCCCAGGGTAGAACTCTGGGGGACCCCGCTTTCTACACCGGACCATTTCTGAGTACTCCCCATTTATCACCACCCTCTGGACTCTCCCCTGTAGCCAGTTGTCAATCCATGTACTCACCTTTTGGTCCATGCTGACAGACCTTAGTTTGTACAGTAAAGGTTTATGGGGAACTGTATCAAATGCTTTTGCAAAATCCAGATACACCACATCTACGGTCCTTCCTTTTCTAGATGGCAGCTCACCTCCTCATAGAAGGTTAATAGATTGGTTTGGTAAGAACAATTTTACATGAATCCATGCTGATTACTGCTAATAATATTGTTTTTATTACTAAAATCTTGTATATAGTTCCTTATCATCCCCTCCAAGAGCTTGCAAACTATTGATGTTAGACTAACTGGTCTATAGTTCCCATGGATATATCTTGGTTTTTAAAAAATTGGTGCTACATTGGCTTTTCTCCAATCAGCTGCTACTATTCCAGTCTTGTTTGTAAAAATGAGGAACAATGGTCTTGCATACACTTGACTAAGTTCCTTAAGGACCCTCAGGTGCAAGCCATCTGGTCCCGGTGATTTAATAATGTTAAGTTTCTGAAGTCTATTTCTGTTTCAATATTCTTTATTGAAAATATTTCAAGAATAGGATCCAGGTGGCACATATCAAGAGCTTAAGAACAGGTATAAAAAGGGTCTGAAGGAGCAAACAGCCACCCTACTCGGAAAACCTCCCCCCAGGGGAAAACATTAGAACCCAAACTTTGCCACCACCCACAAGCACACCAGAATGGGTCGTGAGTAAACAAAATGCGCAGCCACAATGGGTAACAACACAACTAGATAAAAAGGGGAATTGCAAATCCACGAAATAAAATGGGGAGGGGGGGAAGAGGAAATAAAAAGAAGAAAGACAAAGAAACAAAAAGGAACGAAAGAAGGGAAGAAAGGGAAGAAAGGGAAGAAGAATGAGACAAAGCAAAAAAAAAAGGACTATCTGAACATCCGCCTCCACCATCAGCTGGAAGTTGGAGATACTTAATCCAAGGATCCCAGACACTGACAAACTTAGCAGTTTTATCCTGTATAATACTGACCAGCTTTTCGTTGAGCATGATCCATGTCGGTTTATTTTTCAGAACAGCTAAATCTACAACTGGTTTCTTCCAAGCAGTCGATTTTTTCCGCAAGAAACATAAAGTGGATTAAAGTTGGAACGTGCTTGGAAATATCAACAACAGGCTCGTTAAGAAGAGCCACCTTAGGGTTTTTAACTATATTCAGCATGGTCACAGAATAGATCAGGGAATGAACTCTAATCCAAAGCCAGCGAACCTTGGCACAGGTCCACCATACATGAAACATCATACCAGGTTGACCACATCCCCAAAAACACAGAGAGGAAGCACCCTGGTACATTTTTGAGAGGCACCAGGTACCATCTAGAAAGCACCTTATATCCTACCTCAGCCAGGGCTGTGTTCATGATACCCTTGTATGTACGAGGAGACCACTTCCAACAGTCACTCAACTCAATCTCCTCCCCTAAGTCCCGCTCCCATGCCAACATGTACAGCAATTTTGCAGACGGGTACAATTTGTACAACATCGAGATGCCCCCCTCCAGGTCTCCCCATGGAAACATCTGGACTCAAAAGCATGCGTGTAATATCAGCTGTAGAGAACTGCAACAAACACAGAAAGTGGAGGATCTG
This sequence comes from Lithobates pipiens, assembly GCF_037356315.1. Classification (NCBI taxonomy): domain Eukaryota; kingdom Metazoa; phylum Chordata; class Amphibia; order Anura; family Ranidae; genus Lithobates; species Lithobates pipiens. The sequence continues at coordinate 212,167,937 of NW_027507788.1, forward strand.
CTGAAAATGGAAATGCTCCTTCAACTGCTGCACAAACTAGGAGACTGGACAAATTCCTTTATGGTCAAGAAAATCACCTATTCTATACAGGCTCTTATCAATACACCACTGGAATTCCTGTTGACATAGACCGGGCGGAAATACCGGGTTGTTGAACAGAACAGCCACCAGAGTGTGTGGGGACTGAAGAGGCACAGCCCTTCAGGACGAATACCAGACCTGCATAGAATGAGAGAGAGAAGGACACGGGATCGACGGATGCTGCCAAAATGGGCTGTCAAGTCTATTTCTAATTCTATCCTGTGTTAACCAGTGTTAACTCTATCCTGTGTTAATTCTATCCTCTGTTAACCATATAAATATATATATATATATATATATATATATATATATATATATATATATATTTATCCTCCTACTTTTAAAGCTATGCGTGAGATCTCACTTAAAGTACATAGTCCTTGATCTTCTTGTCTTCGCTAGCTAAAGTAACTCCTTGTGATTTGTAATCCACAGGTTAAAGTAAGTTAAGTTGAACTAAAGGTGCTCCTGGTGTAACTTCAGTAACTATATTACGAGGCTTAAGACATCAGAGTAGATAGGCCTCAGGTCTTCTCAGTGTCAGTTGCTCTGCTCCTCCTCCGTGGAACTATAAATCCCAGTGAGGCTTGTGTATGAGTCTAACTGCATGTGAAAGTTAACAAACTGTGGGCCGTAACCCGCTCACCAACTGCATCGGAGCTCCTTGTAGTAGCTATGATCCGGTGACTGCAGCTTGCTTCTCTGTCAGCTGGGTTCGTTGCTCCGTTCCACTCCGCTGGGTGAACCTGGTCCTCTGATGCTCAAACAAGTGTCTCTGGATCTCTCCAATCCAGCCACTGTGTCTCTGGCACCGTCAGGTCACTCACACCAACTGTTGAAGTTGCGCTCTGCGATGGCTGTAGGCCCCTTCTCATGGGAGGCCTCCTCACAGATCCTCACAGGCAGGCCATGCGATCCCAAGAGACCTAAAATGGCCGCTTGGGCTCCTTTTATGTCCTACCCAGCATGCAGTGCAAGAGAGGGTGTCCATGGGTAGGTCACCAAGCATCCTGGGTAAAAAAGGTCAACCTTCAATGTAAATAATCAGTCACTTCCTGTATTGTATTTAATGCTTGAAAAACCAAAGTTATCCCAGTCCACTTCCTGTATTTGACCGCTAGATGGCGCCAAATACTAAGCAATAGAATTGTCTATAGGCTTGCATTGCAAAACATTAACATCACATTAATAGGCAAAAATATGTCTGCGCTACATAGTAAATACCCCTCAATGGTTGCCAGCCAATCATGGGAGCTGTTAAGCCAAGTCTCTGAAATTTCTACAAAACCTAAATCCTCCTTATACAACAGTTTCTCTAATTCTCTCATCTTGTCAGCCAGACTCCTGGCATTAGCGAACAAGCCTTGTCGTTTTTTCCTTTCACGTACTATCTCCTTGGTTCTGAGGTTGCTGGTTGACAATACTGGATGACAATATATCAAGTTTGCCTTTACTACCTGGTTTGGTGCCAGTTTTTGTTTGATATATCACTACTATTGGGTACTAAGTATTACTTTCAGTAATTTCCTGTGATATTGTATGTTTCTACATTCAACCTGGTGTGTAGAGAAGGCCGACGACCTGTGCTATCCAGCGGCTCCTATGGGGGTAGCACTACGCTCTACAGTCCCATTATTTCCTATCAACCTTTACAATACCATCTATACCAAGATTCCTCCCCTGCTTACCTCTACCACCTACTAGGTACTGGTAGGAACAAAAAAAAGGTTAGTGGTTTTCAAGCTTTTGTGTAAGTTTCTGAACCCCATAGTAGGAGCTACATGGAGTCTGGTGCTCAGCCATTGTTCTGAGCTGGTCTTTGCAAAGGACTATCCAAAATGGCCGCAGTCGCAGCTTGTAGGGTTCCTTTAGGGAGAACGCTGACGGAACCTGTATTATTGTTAATGTGTCTAACCCGTGAACTGCCCGATGTGCCCCAGTCCTGGGGGCTCATTAACTATCACAGGTCCCGTTTTGAATTATTTTTATTTGATTTTTTTTTTTTTCCAATCAGCAAACTTGATGTTCAGACGGATCTGAGACAGTTCTAATGAGCTGCAATAAGTTCACTAACTGGGCTCTGTATGACGCTGAACACATCATATAAGAATCAGTTCACGGATCACTCTTTTCCCCTGTTCAGCCATCCTTTAACACCTAATAAATGGTAATGAAATCCAGGCCTTCCCAGTAACAAGCTGGTAGAGGTCCGAGCCGATGGAGGACTAGAATATCACTTCATAACAGGAGACCAGAAAGTGGATAATTCTACCTAGACTTGGATAGATAGATAGATAAAACATAGATAGATAGATAGATAGATAGATAGATAGATAGATAGATAGATAGATAGATAGTGAAAATATGACTGAACATGCCAACAAACTGTCTTTTATTGAAATACTTCCTGCCAAGCCATCATTTTGCTATGGGGGGGTTGCATTGTTCTGACTCCTGAGTGGACGTCATAGGATGCCCTGCAGAACAAGCCTGCTCGTGCGCACCCCTGCAGCAATCAGTGGTGCAGCGTGTCCCTTGAATACACCAAATCTCCGTTCATGGTAAAGAGCCTATGACGTAGGCTCTTTACCATGTGATCAGTTGTGTCCAATCACAGCTGATCACAGTGTAAATAGGAAGTTCCGGGTATCGACATTCCTCTACTCACGCTGACAGCTTATGAGGAGAGGAGAGCCGATAAGCGGCTTTCCTAATGGGGAGATCTGCACTGATAATCAGTGCAATGATTATCAGTGCAGCCCCATAAGCTATGCCCACCAGTGCCCACCAGTGATGCCAATCAGTGCCCATCGGGAATGCCTGTAGTCTATCAGGGCCCATCAGTGCTGCCTATGTCCCAGAAGGCAACGGGGCCGCACGCCGAAGAGGAGGTAGCGCCGCGGAACTGGAAGAGGCAGATTAGGAAGACTGCCTAGCAACAGTGGTTTCTGGTAAATGAAAAAAAAATATTATTTTTTCAAATGTTTTTTTTTTTTTTTTCATTTTTAAAGTGGGGTGCCCCTAAAAAAAAAATTTAAGTCAGCAGCTACAAATACTGCAGCTGATGACTTTTAATAATCGGACACTTACCTGTCCCAGGGTCCAGTGATGCGGGGGAACGAAGCCCCCCCCCTCGTTCCCCGCTCTGCTCGCATTCTTACTGTGGGCACCCGGCTGTAGTTTCACAGCCGGGCATCCACTGTGCATGCGCGAGCGGCGCAGGGCGCCGTGATACGCTGCACAGTCATCTGGGACACGTGACAGGTCACGAGGGGAAGTGATGTCACCAGCCTGGGCAAGGAAGAAGGCAGACTACGAGGGACCCCCTAGCAACAGGTATTTAGAGGTGAGTAAAAAAAAATTTTTTCCAATTATTTTTTTTTTTTTTTTTTACGATTTTTAAACACTTTTTTATTTTTTGGTGGCAACACCACTTTAAGAATATTAACGCTATTTATTTTTTTTATTTATTTTTTTAGGGTGGCCCTCCGCTTTAATTGAACAAGCTGAAACTAGAAGCTGATTGGCTGCCACGCACAGCTGCACCAGATTTTGCACTCTCCAGTTTTAGTAACTCAACCCCAATGTCCAAGTTTTTTTTCTAAATCTAACTGTAAAAAAAATTAAATAAAAATAAAATAAAAATAAAAAAAATTGCATGCCCATTACAAAGTGCAACAAAGAGTTAACAGGCCATCGCCCGCAAGATGTCATCTGCTAAATTGCTCTTATCTTCGAGTCCCTCATACTTTCCTTTATTAAAATCAATACAGCCCATTAGTTTAGATTGTTTCCATCGCTAATAATACTCTATTGATATACGGCACGCGCTTTTTTTTTTTTTTTTATTGAACTAAACAAATTTCCTCTTTGTGCCCCGCTGCAGCCGGAGGTCAGGCCAGCCGAGGGAACGTGCTGTTTATAAATGTGTATTTACTGCCTGTCCTCTGATTGGGAACATATCTGTTCCGCAAGCTTCAGGTGCCTTTTAAAGGGGGGGGGGGGAGATTTATGGCCGACTTCCTGCTTATTTTAGACAAAGAGCACCATTTTCAGCGAAGTAATGAATGCGCGGCGTAGGGGGAGTCAGACGCCTATTTAACAGGCATATTGTAGCCGTTTTTTTTTTTTTTTTTTTTTTATTTGACGACGATTGGCAGGAGCCCTCATAATGCTCATTAGTTTTATTTGTGAAATTGTCAATTGAACACGGAGCCTATTGTATCCCATGCAGTTCCCTAGATTTCCTCTAGATGGCAGAAGCAGAATTTGTGAAACCCACTGATGGGAGCAACTGGAAGAGGAGGCGCTGGGGAAAGGAGGGTGGGGGGGGGGGGGACCTACTAAAAGAGTAAATGATTTTGACTTTATTGGCGTGACTTGTCATGCGATTTGACAGTTTAACCGTTTCGGCCCCGGAAGATTTTACCCCCTTCCTGACCAGAGCGTTTTTTGCGATTCGGCACTGCGTGTCGATTTAACTGACAGTTGTGCGGTCGCAAGATGTCACACTCATACAAAATTGACGTCCTTTTTTTTCCCACAAATAGAGCTTTCTTTTGGTGGTATTTGATCGCTTCTGCAGGTTTTTATATTTTGGCGCTATAAACAAAAAAAAAAGAGTGACAACCGCATTATTTTTTACTTTTTGCTAGAATAAATATCCCCCAAAAATATATGAAAAAAAACAATTTTCTTTCTCAGTTTAGGCTGGTATGTATTATTCTACATATTTTTGGTAAAAAATAAAAATAAATAAAAATTGCAGTAAGCGTATATTGATTGGTTTGCGCAAAAGCTATAGAGTTTACAAAATAGGAGATAGTTTTATGGCATTTTTTTTTATTAGTAATGGCGGTGATCTGTGATTTTTTAAATCATGACTGTGACATTATGGCGGACACATTGGACAATTTTTACACTATTTGGGGACCATTGTTATTTATACAGCGATCAGTGCTATAAAAACGCACTGATTACCATGTAAATACCACTGGCAGTGAAGGGATTAAACACTAGGGGGGCAATGAAGGGGTTAAGTGTGTCCTAGGAAGTGATTCTAACTGTGGGGGGGGGGCTTCAAGTCACATTACAGCGATCACCGCTCCCGGTGCGGTGATCTCTGTCATGACACAAGCCAGAACGGGGAAGTGCTTTGTCTATTCTGAGGTTCCGTGACATGATCGCCGAGGACATCGAGCCTGCCGATCCCGCGGGCGCCTGCTATCCCCAGCTCTTAAAAGGGACGTACAGGTACGCCCATTTGCCAACCGCTGCCATTGTGCCAACGTATATATCGGCGTGCGGTCGGCAAGTGGTTAAACTTGCATGACAAGTCGCACCCTGTTTGTGCCTATGGAACCATTCAAATCGGTGCAGCGATTCAGCGATTTCATGTGCGAATTGCATAGACATCACCAGGCCAGTTTTGACATTTCTCGCATATATGTAAGAATCAGTGTTTTATTATTTATATATATACATATATATATATATATATATATACATATATATATATATATATATATATATATATATATATATATATATATTTTTTTTTTTTTTTTTTAAGGAATAAAATGGTGGTTGTTGCAATTTCATATGTCACCTGGTATTTGCACAGCAATTAAAAAAAAAAAAAAAAAAAAAAAACATTCGTGAGTTAAAAAAAAACCAAAGCAGAATATGTTGATAGGGACAAGGGCAGGTCCTCATCCTCATAAACCTTGCCCGGTGGTTATAACTGAGGGTGGGGCCACATAGTGACGTACCCGGGTGACCCTGCCCCATTACCATTTCAAACGGGGGGCCAGGATCTTGGGGTCCCCTTGTTAAAGGGGGCTTCCAGATTCCGATAAGCCCCCCACGTGCAGACCCCCACAACCACCGGGCAAGGGTTGTGGGGATGAGGCCCTTGTCCCCATCAACATGGGGACAAGGTGCTTTGAGGGGCTAACCCAAAGCACCCTCCAACCCATGTTGAGGGCATGTGGCCTGGAACCCAAATTTGTTTTTAAATTGCGTGGGGGTCCCCTCAAATTCCATACCAGGCCCTTCAGGTCTGCTATGGATATTAAGGGGAACCCTGCGCCATTTTTTCTTTTAAAAATATCATGGGGTCCCCCTCAAAATCCATACCAGACCCTTCAGGTCTGGTATGGATTTTAAGGGGAACCCCGCACCAAAAATAAAAAAAATGGCGTGGGGGTCCCCCAAATATCCATATCAGACCCTTATCTGAGCATGCAACCTGGCAGGCCACAGGAAAAGGGGGGGGTGAGAGAGCCACCCCCCCTCCTGAACAGTACCAGGCCACTTGCCCTCAACATGGGAAGGGTGATTTGGGTTAGGGTGATGTTGATAGGGACAAGGGCCTCATCCCCATAACCCCCCCATAAGAAAGGTGAAGGCTACAAGAAGATTGGCAAAGCTTTGCTTATCAGTCAGAATACTGGAGCAAAAATGTAACAAAGATGGAACTGCAACCATGTGACAGTGACGTCCAGGCCATCCATGGAAGTCATCACCTCAATAGGAGTGTCTTCTGATGAGAAGGGTCGAAGGAAATCGGCATGCAAGTTCACTGCAGTCAAAAGTAGAAAATCAAACTGGGGTGATTGTTTCCAGTGACACTGCAGAGGAATGGCATGCATGAGTGTCATCCATGAAGGAAGCTTGTCCTAAAGCCCATGCACAGGGCTCATGCTGAAAGAGAAGAAGACTACTGGGACTCTGTACTCTGGAGGGATGAGACCAATATGAAGGTTTTTGGAACTGATGGCTTCATAACTGTATGGGGTCGCGAAGGTGAGGAGTACAAAGAAAAAATGCATGGTGCCTACAGTGAGACATGGTGGGGGCCTTGCCCTTCTGTGGGGCTGCATGAGTGCCGCTGGTGTCGGGGAGCTGCATTTCATTGATGGTATCATGAATTCACAGATGTTCTGCTCTATATTGAAAGAGAAGATGATACCGTCGCTCCGCGCCCTTGGTCGTCGTGCACTTTTCCAAAATGATAATGACCCAAAACACATCTAAGGTAGACATGCGCATGGCGATAAAATTTGTTTTGTTTAGTTTCATTTTGATTCATAAATCGAGTTATTTTGTTTAGTTAAATTTGGTTGATTCTTTCAATTCATATTCAGAATTCGTATTTGGAGTTTTTCAAATTTTGTACAAATGTACAGATTTTTTTCAATTCGAAATATTTGAAACATTCTGAATCGATACATTTTGAATCAGCCGAATCAAAACATTTGAAATATTCCGAATCGATACATATTGAATCAGCCGAATCTAAACATTCCGAATCGATACATATTGAATCAGCCGAATCTAAACATTCCGAATCGATACATATTGAATCAGCCGCATCGAAACATTCTGAATCGATACATTTTGAATCAGCCGAATTGAAACATTCCGAATCGATACATTTTGAAACAGCCGAATCGAAACATTTGAAACATTCTGAATCGATACATATTGAATCAGCCGAATCGAAACATTCCGAATCGATACATATTGAATCAGCCGAATCGAAACATTCTGAATCGATACATTTGGAATCAGCCGAATCAAAACATTTGAAACATTTGAAACATTCCGAATCGATACATTTTGAAACAACCGAATCGAAACATTTGAAACATTCCGAATCGATACATTTTGAATCAGCCGAATTGAAACATTTGAAACATTCCGAATCGATACATTTTGAAACAGCCGAATCGAAACATTCCAAATCGATACATTTTGAATCAGCCGAATCGAAACATTTGAAACATTCCGAATCGATACATTTTGAAACAGCCGAATCGAAACATCCCGAATTGATATATTTTGAAACAGCCGAATCGAAAAATTTGAAACATTCCGAATTGATACATTTTGAATCAGCCGAATCGAAAACTTGAGGTTTTTTTTTTCACACAGTGAACAAACAAAAGGAAAATCTTCATCAAATGATTACAATTACTCTTTAAATCACCTTAACTAAAACAGTATTATTTCAAAATGGTACTCTAATAACACACACAGTCTTTGATTTCAGCAATATGTGAGCAGTTAGAATTCAACTGGAGCTCAATGAAAACTTCCATTCGAATTTCAGTCTGAATTTCCGAAATCCGGACGAATTTAGTTTACGTCATTTGGAGCATTCGGTAAAAATTAGTTTAACTGCTTTCCGACCAGCGCAAGGCGATTTACGTCGGCAGAATGGCAGCGGCAGGCAAAAGGGTGTACAGGTACGTCCCCTTTAAAAAGCGGCGTTGTGAGCGCGTGCACGCCGCCGGAGGTGCACTCACCGCAATGGTCTCCGTACCGTGACCGCGAGCCCCGCGAGCGGAGCTGAATGGGCCCGAAACTGAAGAAATATTCCCTCCACCTCGACCAGCACATGATCATCAGAAAGGGGCACAGATAATGGAAAAAAAAATACACCCCCCCCCCCCCCCCAAGCTAGTAGGAGTGGCGGTGCGGAGCGGAATTGTGTAATTCTGATTTTTTATTTTTTTATTCTGACTGTCTTTGAAATTGCCCAAGTCCCTGTTCAAATCCAATCCGGGGACAAAACCAGGGACAGACTTGGTCCAAGGACTGTGTCCTCAATCCGGGGACTGTCCCCGAAAACGGGGGATGTCTGGCCACCCTAATTTAGACTCCTTGAAGGAACTTAGCTTTAGGGGAGCACTGGAAAGGTAAGTATAAGTCCAGAGTTGGCAAAATGGGTGGGCAAGAGGGCAGTTGCTCCAGATGCACCAGCGGGGGTGGGGTTTCTGTCACTGCAAGTATAAATCCAGAGCTGGGACAAGGGGTCATCAGGAGATGCACCAGCAGGGGTGGCCTGTCACTGCATGCACATTTTAGATTGGCGATTGGTGACCTGTGGGCAACATTTAGACTCCTTGCAGGAACTAAGCTTCAGGGGAGCACTGAAAAGGTAACTATAAGTCCAGAGTCAGAAAAAGGGGCGGGCAAGAGGGAAGTTGCCCCAGCCTCGGGGGGGGGGGGGGAGTTTCTGACGCTACAAGTATAAGTCTAGGGCCGAGACAAGAGGTGATCAGGAGATGCACCAGCGGGGGGGGGGGGGGGGGGGGCTCATTTCAGATCAGTGGTTGGTGACCTGTGGGCAACATTTAGACTCCTTGAAGGAACTGAGCTTCAGGGGAGCACTAGAAAGGCAAGTATAAGACCTGAGTTGGGAAAAGGGGTGGGCAAGAGGGAAGTAGCCCCAGATGCAGCTCCTTGGGGGGTTCTGTCGTTGCAAGTATAAGTGTAGGGGTGATCAGGAGATGCACCAGTGGGGGGGGCTGTCACTGCATGCACATTTCAGATTAGTGGTTGGTGACCTGAGGGCAACATTTAGACTCCTTGAAGAAACTGAGCTGCAGGGGAGCCCTAGAAAGGTAAGTATAAGACCAGAGTGGGGAGAATGGTATCCCCAGAGTGGGGTTTTTAGGCAGTATAAGACCAGAGTTGGGAAAAGGGGTGGGCAAAAGGGAAGTTGCCCCTGATGCACTAATTTGGGGGGGGGGCGGGGTTTCTATCACTGCAAGTATAAGTCCAGAGACGGGACAAGGGGTGATCAGGAGATGCACCAGTGGGGGGGGGGGGCTGTCACCGGAGCCGGAACAAGAGATGGGCAGGAGGGCAATTGCCCCAGATGCAGCAGTGAGGGGGGTGCCCTTTCACTGCATGCACACTCCAGATCCGTGGTTGGTGACCTCTGGGCAACATCTAGACTCCTTGAAGGAACTGAGTTGCAGGGGAGAACTAAAAAGATAAGTATAAGACCAGAGCCGGGACAAGCGATGGGCAGGAGGGCAATTGCCCCAGACGCAGCAGTGAGGAGGGGTGCCCTTTCACTGCATGCACACTCCAGATCCGTGGTTGGTGACCTCTGGGCAACATCTAGACTCCTTGAAGGAACTGAGTTGCAGGGGAGAACTGAAAAGATAAGTATAAGACCAGAGCCGGGACAAGCGATGGGCAGGAGGACAATTGCCCCAGACGCAGCAGTGGGGGGGGGGGGGGTGCCCTTTCACTGCATGCACACTCCAGATCCGTGGTTGGTGACCTCTGGGCAACATCTAGACTCCTTGAAGGAACTGAGCTGCAGGGGAGAATTGAAAAGGTAAGTATAAGACCAGAGCCGGGACAAGCGATGGGCAGGAGGACAATTGCCCCAGACGCAGCAGTGGGGGGGGGGTGCCCTTTCACTGCATGCACACTCCAGATAAGTGGTTGGTGACCTGTGGGCAACTTCAAAACTCTTTGAAGGAACTGGTCTTCGGGGGAGCACTGGAAAGGTAAGTATGCCCATGCTCACTCTTCACCCAAGGCTGACACAAAAACGCACCGTGCATGTGCAACCACCTTCTAGATGCTGGAAGAGAACCCGTCACTTTAAGTGAAAGAAGCACTTGAAAAGGCTTGGCCTTGAAACATTTTGTAACAATCGCTGTGAAGTATGTGACAAAATCTGCAAACACCTTATTTTTAGCGTAGGATTTCGGATGTCTTTGAGGTGTGAATGTTATGCGGCTTGCTTAAGCAAACGTCTGATTCCTAGAAGTCCGCTTATCATCGATCACAGGTTCGCGCTTTCCCATTATTTACCGTCATGAATGGCTCTGCTCTGTATTACAGGGTTTGTCGAATTTTCCATGTCATACACAATGTAACGTATTGCCTTCATACAATGGCCGTCCTCATGTTTGTGTTGGCTGACCGGCCCCCACAATAGGACCTATAACTTATTACAGCTGACACTTGTGAATTGGGGTTTTTTTTTTCGCAAGCCTTCTAGTGTGCGCAACTTCAAACAATTCCTGGAAGGCCGAGCTGTCGCCTCCGTCTCGTATTTTCAGACTCTCCTCTACACTACGAGGGAAACCAACTCTTTACAACTCCTTCAACCCCCTCCATGGACCAGAGGCAGGATGGGGGGGGGGGTTCAATCTGCCCAATATATATACAACATTACATAGTTAGTCTGGTTGGGAAAAAAGACACATAGTCCATCCACTTCAACCAATAAAAAGGGAAAAACTAAACAAAACACATTTTTATTAATATTTTTTAACTTTAACCACTTCCCAACCAGCGCACGCCGATGTACGTCGGCAGAATGGCACGGGCAGGCATATTGGCGTACAGGTACATCCAATCTTAAATGCCGCCCTGCCATCGTGAGCGTGGTGCCGGCGGCGCAGTCGCGTGCTGGTCGGGACCCCCATGAGTCTGGTCGTGGGTCCCACGGACTCGATCGCCGCGGGCATACCCGCGATCATCTCACGGGGCAGCTGAACCGGGAGATGCCGTTGTAAACAGCATCTCCCCGTTCTGCCTAGCAACTAGTGACGCTGATCTCTGCTCCATGTGATTGGAGCAGAGATCAGTGTTCACTAAAAGAAAGCCCAGCCCCCCAAGAGTTAGTAACACACCCCTAGGAACACTTAACCCCTACACTGCCACCCACTGGTTAACCCCTTCACTGCCAGTGTCATTTACACAGGAATCACTGCATTTGTATAGCACTGATTGCTGTGTAAATGACAATGGTCCCAAAAATGTGTCAAAAATGTCCAATGTGTCCGCTGCAATGTCGCAGTCACAATAAAAATCACTGATCGCCGCCATTACTAGTAAAAAAAAAATTATTAATAAAAATGCCATAAACTATCCCCTATTTTGTAAACGCTATAACTTTTGCGCAAACCAATCAATAATCGCTTACTGTGATTTTTTTTACCAAAAATATGTAGAAGAATACGTATCGGCCTAAACTGATGGAAAAAAATGTTTTTTTATATATTTTTTGGGGGATATTTATTATAACAAAAAGTAAAAAATAATGCGTTTTTTTCAAAATTGTCGCTCTATTTTTGTTTATAGCGCAAAAAATAAAAACCGCAGAGGTGATCAAATACCACCAAAAGAAAGCTCTATTTGTGGGAAAAAAGGGACGTAAATTTTGTTTGGGAGCCACGTCGCATGACCGCGCAATTGTCAGTTAAAGCGACGCAGTGCCGAATCGCAAAAAGTGGTCTGGTCTTTAGCCAGCAAAATGGTCCGGGGCTGAAGTGGTTAACCACTTCAGCCCCGGAAGATTTGGCTGCTCAATGACCGGGCCATTTTTTGCGATTCGGCACTGCGTCGCTTTAACTGACAATTGCGTGGTCCCCACGAATAAGTCTTTTTACGACGAAACGTACGTCGGGTGGCAGACGTGCTGACGTCATCGCGATACAGCATAGGTTGGACGGGTGATTGCATGCCGGCCGCCATTTTTTTATGGCCGTTTTTACTGCTTTCTAAGTAAGTGTATTTCTTTACTTTTATTAAATTTGTTGTACGGAATTATGCTATGGTGAATCTTCTTTCCATTTCCCTGGGATCCCGAGTACTGCCTTTCTGCTTCACGTGCTGCTGTTGACAGTCCCGGCCCGTTTCATTCAATAAGGGAGCCTACTATGATCATGGTCTGAGGAGGTGCTGTGGAGATTGACTATGGGCATGAAATCGCTTGCCTTTTGGTAAGCGCATATTTTGCATGGTGGTGGTCACGATGCTTGGTGTTTTTTGGTTGCACAGAAGATTGAACACTTTTTATTTTTACTTTATTTTTTATTTTTATTTTTACATTATTATTACACTCATTATTATCACCAATTTGTTATTATTATCACTAATATATATTTTTTGAATTTTATTTTTATTGCTACTATTAATCTAATATTTTTTATTTTTCCATTAATTCTTATGAAATTTAGGTATTTATTACGTTTTCACTGGACTATTTTTTCATTTATTGGACTTTTTTTATCACTTCACTGGGATTTTTCGAAGTCTATTATTAACACTTGTTATTTATAATTATTTTTATAAATTATGGTATGTTTGATATATTAGAGGGTTATATCAACTTTTTTCACTACTATTGCAATCAATTAATTAATCACTCATAGGTGTTTATATTTAATTTTATTTACAGTATTTATGTATGTGCACGGCTTTTTCTTTTTGTTATCTTATTGTGTTTACGTGTATCTTGTAAAACTGAGCTGCAGCGATTTTTAGTTGTACTAGTGTAGATTTAGGTTTAGCGCGGTATTTATTTTTCTTTTCGATCAATTGGGTGGTGGTGCGGCGCTTTACCCAAACAAAATTGAAGTTCTTTTTTTCCCGCAAATAGAGCTTTCTTTTGCTGGTATTTGATCGCCTCTGTGGTTCTTATTTTTGGCGCTATAAACAAAAGAAGAGCGACAATTTTGGAAAAAAAAATACAATATCTTTTACTCTTTGCTATAATAAATATACAATTTAAAAAAAATATATATTTTTTTTCCCTCAGTTTAGGCTGATATGTATTCTACATATTTTTGGTAAAAAAATAAATAAAATCACAATAAGTGTATATTGATTGCTTTGCGCAAAAGTTATAGCGTCTACACAATAGGGGATAGATTTATGGCATTTTTATTATTATTATTTTTTTTTTTTTTACTAGTAATGGCTTCAATCAGTGATTTTGTATCAGGACTGCGATATTGCGGTGGACAAATCTGACACTTTTGACACATTTTTGTTTTGGGACCATTGACATTTATACAGCGATCAGTGCTATAAAAATGCACTGATTACTGTATAAATGACACTGGCAAGGAAGGGGGTTAACACTAGGGGCGATCAAGGGGTTAAATGTGTGTTCCCTAGTGTGTGTTCTAACTGTAGGGGGGATGGGACTGACTAGGGGAGGAGAGAGATCGGTGTTCATACTAAGTATGAACCCACAATCTCTTTTCTCTCCCCTGAGAGAACTGGGATTTGTGTGTTTACACACGCCCATCCCCGTTCTCATTCTGTAACAAGCAATCGCGGGCGGTCATCGCGCCCGCTGGGGCACTTGCATCGGCTCCGGGGACACGCTTTGGGCGCGCGCATGTGCGCTGCCGGAGGCGTCTTAAACAGCCGACGTACAGCTACGATGGTAACATCATCTTTCATATTATACAAAAAAAATATGATTAACTATTGTGTTTTTTGTTTTTTGGGAAGTATGTTTTACCTGACAACTGCGCGGTCGTGCGACGATGTACCATTGTTTTTTCCCCACAAATAAAGCTTTCTTTTGGTGGTATTTGATCACCTCTGCGGTTTTTATTTTTGGTGCTATAAACAAAAGAACACGACAATTTTGAAAAAAAAAAAACACAATATCTTTTACTTTTTGCTATAATAAATATCCCAATTTTTTTTAAAAAAAGCTAATGTTTTCCTCAGTTTAGGCCAATGTATTCTACATATTTTTGTATAAAAAAAAAATTGCAATAAGCGTATATTGATTGGTTTGCACAAAAATTCTAGCATCTACAAAATAGGGGCTAGACTTATGGCATTTTTATTATTATTATTATTATTGTTATTATTTTTACTAGTAATGGGAGCCAACCTGCTGCAGTATATCTGCGGCTGCTGGTCTGGAAGCGGTTAACCACTTGCTTTTCCAGGAACTTTTTATTTACAAGTTTAAATTAGTATTTTTTTGCTAGAAAATAGCTTAGAACCCCCAAACATTATATATATATATATTTTTTTTTTTTTTTACCAGAGATTAAAATGGTGGTCCTTGCAATATTTTATGTCACACTGTATTTTGGCAGCGGTTTTTCAGACGCTATTATTTTTTTTTGGGGGGGGGACACACTTCAATAAATAAATAAAAAAAAAGAACAAAATGGTGCTCATTACAATATTTTATGTCACACTGTATTTTCGCAGCGGTTTTTAAAACTTTTTTTGGGGGGGGGGGGGGGACACACTTCAATAAATAAAAAGATAAAAAAAAAAAACACAATAATTAACCTAACTTTTTTATATAATATGAAAGATGATCTTATGCCGAATAAATAGATACCTAGCATGTCACGCTGTAAAATTGCGCAGGCTTGTGGTATGGCGCCAAACTACGGTACCCAAAAATCTCCATAGGTGAAGCTTTAGAAAATGTATGTCACACTGTTTTTTCGCAGCGGTTTTTCAACCGCTATTTTTTTGGGGGGGGGGGGGGGGGTGAAACACACTATAACACTATAACACAATAAATAAAAAATAAATAAAAAAATGGTGGTCGTTGCAATATTTTATGTCACACTGTATTTTCGCTGCGGTTTTTCAATTGCAAGTTTTTGGGGGGGAAAAAAACACACTTCAATAAATAAAAAGATAAAAAAATTAAAAAAACACAATAATTAACCTAACTTTTTTATATAATATAAAAGATGATCTTATGCCGAGTAAATAGATACCTAACATGTCACGCAGGCTTGTGGAATGGCACCAAACAACTGTACCTAAAAATCTCCATAGGTGATGCTTTAAAAAATTTATGTCACACTGTATTTTCGCAGTGGTTTTTCAACCGCTATTTTGTAGGGGGGGAGGGGGTGAAACACACTATAACACTATAACACAATAAATAAAATTTAAAAAAATGGTGGTCGTTGCAATATTTTATGTCACACTGTATTTTCGCAGCGGGGAAAAAACACACTTCAATAAATAAAAAGATAAAAAATAAAAAAAAACAATAGTTACATTTTATATAATATGAAAGATGATCTTATGCCAAGTAAATAGATACCTAACATGTCACGCTGTAAAATTGCACACGCTTGTGGAATGGCGCCAAACTATGGTACCTATAAATCTCCATAGGTGATGCTTTAAAAACCATTTTACAGGTTACCTGTTTAGAGTTACAGGGAAGGTCTAGTGCTAAATATACAAATGTGGGTAAAAATGAACCCAAAGTGAGGATTGTGTATCTCGCTGGCTCACCAGTTGTGGTGTGGTCTATGCCAATGAGAAACTGACCAAAAGAAAAAGGCAACAGCTGGAAATACCAGACTGCAAAAGTAGGCAAAAATATGACCAGGCAGCGTAATCAAATCAAATTTTAATAAATGTAATTAAAATGGTAGGGAAAACATCCATGTGGCTATATTAATACCTTCCAAAAGAAAAAAAAAAAAAACAACGTATATCACGCAAACGTAAATATTAGTTCTAGAGGTCTAGTGCTAGAATTATTGCTCTTGCCCCAACGTTCGCGACGATACCTCACATGTGTTGTTCGAACACTGTTTACATATGCAGGCGCGGCTTACGTGTTGCATATGTCTTAATATTTGTAACTTGATTATGAAAATTTCAATGAAAAGAATAAAAAAAAAATTAAAACAAAAGTTAATTTCAAGGCAAAATAAAGAAAGAAAAAAATCAATACCTGTCTGCTATACATGTACCTTTTCCTGAGGCTTCGACCATTTAAAGGACCTGCAAGATTAGAGAAATATTTGATTTGCTAGAAAATTACTCATAAATTGGCCGACTCAACAATGTACAGAAGTTGGGGAAAAAATGGTGTCAGCCCTGCCCAGTTGTCTCTTGGTGAACTTACAGAATTCTTCCCCTTCTCATCTCCACAACAGAGGGTGGACTTGTCTTGTAGCCCAATATAAAAACTGGGAGGGCCAAGTAAACTCCTGAAGGTAACACAGGCAGAGGGAACTGGACATGTTATACATTTCTGAAAGGATCGATGTGTATTTTTGCACTCATTGGACATTCAACTGCCTCACCATATGCATTAGAAGGTGCAACAAGTCAGACAGAGCCCGCCTTATTTCCTGGCTGGAGGATGCCCAGCATAATCTACCACTTTCCTCCTTAGCCTGTCTCTGGTCCACCCCTTTTCTTTCACCGGTTCAGGTTCTTTCAATCACGGAGGGTCAGTATGAGTGGCAGCTGGTGCTCAATATTATTGGGGAGGGGTGGCGGCAAACAACCGCAAGGCGGCGATCAGCGGCTTTACCTTCCGATGATGAGGAGGTGCTGGATCTGGGGTAGGGCTCCTCGAAGCAGCTGTGGCTGACCCTCCGCCCGCTGCTCCTCACTCCAGCTTGCCGATTGAAGAGCTGGGGCCTTTGCTTCTCCTCCCGAACAGGAAATGGGTTCTGAGACCCGATTGACCATGAGTCCTTAGACCATAGATCCCAACTATCCCTGATTTGGAGCAATGTCCCTCTATCCCTCATTCCCTCTCATTTGTCCCTCATTTTGGTCTGATCTATATATTTGTATATAAAATGCACTTTTTATCTATCAAAAAGTGTTTCCCAGCACTAAACTTTTGATCTGATTTCTAAATTGCTGCATTTGTAAATTCCAAAGGCAATATAAAGGAATAGTAGTTGTAAAAAAACACATGTGGGTTTAACCAATCTTGTTTTTTTGTACAATTCTCATTTAAGGGGGCGTGGTAAAGGGTGTGTCCTATGCCTGCATACTTTTGCTGATAGGTGTCCCTCATTCCGATCTCAAAAAGTTGTGAGGTATGCTTAGCCTCCCTGGTCAATCGGGTGTCAGGACCCGATTCCTGATTGGCCAGGGAGGAGAATTAGGAAGACAATAGAGAATATTCATTCACTGGGGCCATTGCTTTTCCTCCCGAACAGGAAATGGGTCCTGAGACCCGATTGGCTGGGATGGCTGGGGCCATTGCTTCTTCTCCCGAACAGGAAATGGGTCCTGAGACCCGATTGGCTGGGATGGCTGGGGCCATTGCTTCTTCTCCCGAACAGGAAATGGGTCCTGAGACCCGATTGACCGGGAGTCCTTAGACCATAGCTCCAAACTGTCCCTGATTTGGAGCAATGTCCCTCTATCTCTCATTCCCTCTCATTTGTCCCTCATTTTGGTCTGATCTATATAGTTGTATATAAAATGCACTTTTTATCTATCAAAAAGTGTTTCCCAGTGCTAAATCTTTCATCTGATTTCTAAATTGCTGCATTTGTAAATTTCAAAAGCCAATATAAAGGAATAGTAATGGTAAAAAAAACACTTGTGAGTTTAACCACACTTGTTTTTTTTGTACAATTCTCCTTTAAGGGGGCGTGGTAAAGGGTGTGTCCTATGGCTGCATACTTTTTCTGATAGGTGTCCCTCATTCCCATCTCAAAAAGTTGAGAGGTATGCTTAGACTCCCTGGCCAATCAGGTGCAGGACCAGCTTCCTGATTGGCCAGGGTGGAGAATCAGGAAGACAATAGCGAATATTAATTCGCTTGGGCCATTGCTTCTCCTCCCAAACAGGAAGTGGGTCCTGAGACCCGATTGGCCGGGATGGCTGGGGCCATTGCTTCTCCTTCCCGAACAGGAAGTGGATCCTGAGACCCGATTGGCTCGGATGGCTGGGGCCATTGCTTCTCCTCCCAAACAGGAAGTGGGTCCTGAGACCCAATTGGCCGGGATGGCTGGGGCCATTGCTTCTCCTCCCAAACAGGAAGTGGGTCCTGAGACCCAATTGGCCGGGATGGCTGGGACCATTGCTTCTCCTCCTGAACAGGAAGTGAGTCCTGAGACCCGATTGGCTGGGATGGCTGGGGCCATTGCTTCTCCTCCCAAACAAGAAGTGGGTCCTGAGACCCAATTGGCCAGGAGTCCTTAGACTCCCTGGTCAATTGGGTCTCAGGACCCGCTTCCTGATTTCCCGGGAGGTGAATCAGGTAGACAATAGCGAATATTAATTCGGTAATGTCACACAACTGACAACAAAGTGCTCTGCGCCCCGAGCCCGCCCTTTTTTTAAACCAATTAGGGCCTCACGCTCTAATCATCTGATTAACAAAAAAAACATTGGAATCCATGCGTCCGGCGCCCCGCATGTAGATTAGGGGCTGGGCACATGGATTAGTGGGGCAGTGCCCGGCGCCCTGTATGGATGGGCTGCCACTGGTGGTCTGTATGCAAATTCGGCCTGCCTAGGATCACTCACTCCTCCAGACTGACATTCGCCCATTAAGAAATTTGCATGACTCCTCCCAAGATCCAACCCACTGCTTACATCAGGACTGAGAGGAGAACTGAGACCGGGTGCTGTGATGTTTTCAGGAAGCTATGTGCCGCCCCCTGTTGGCAACTCCCACCAGATATGATTGGCCTGCATTGGATAGAGAAGCACCAAGACCCAACAAGGACATCACTGGGTCTAAAAAAAGTAGGTATGTAAGGTATGAATGGAGTGCGATTGTGATGCGGGAAAAGCACAGGAATCAGTGCGAATCCCGCACCGCAACAGTGTGAACCCAAAGTCGGTTACATGAATGGAAAAATGAAAGTTTGTTTCTAATAGAATGAAATATAAAAGGGTGAGTGTGTATCAATCAAGTAATACCTTTTCATCAAGCAGAATTGGGGATTTACTTTACTTACAGTGAATGTCCAGCCAATACTTTTTCTTTGGTATGGTATCGGAATGGAGAAGGATTAGAACCTCTGTTGGGCTTTGACTAATAAAGCGAGATTTCCTCTCATCTCAATAAAATGTCTTGTTTTTTTTTGTTTTTTTTGTCCTCTCTGTGTAATTTCTGTCTGTGTTGCTGTTGCAGATTCTCTCTTACTTCCTGCCTGGTAAAACAGTTGTTATTGTGACAGGAAGTGAGGGGAAATCTCTGTAATGGAGCTCAGGATAGAATAAAAAATCATATAGATGGATTAATCCTATCCAGAAAAAATAAATAAATAAATAAATAAATAAATAAAATAAAAGCTTTAAATAAATCCCATAACCAATTTAAAATATTGAATTTAAAAGCACAGTACAATAAGTGCAAGTACAATAAATGCTTACTTGCATTTTTTTTATTGGATAACATTTAAAAAAAATAAAAATCACTTGCAATGTGTCTATTAAATTTAGCTCTAAATTTTGAGTAAGTTCCCCAGTGCAGCCCCCTCTCTCTTTATGTGCCCTTTCCTCTTCTGGGAGTGTTTAATTACTATCTGTGCCGGCCCAGCTCCTCTGACCCTCCCCCCACCCTACATAAACAGTAGCTGCCAGGGGAGGGCCAAAGGGAAATATTATAAAGTGTCACTTTAATGACCGATCTGAGTCTGCTGGAGCTGCTGACATCACATCCCAAGGTGACGGCGCCCAGCGGACGCCTCGGGGCTTTTGGTTGTCTACACAAGGGAAGCTTTTACTGGTAAATGACATTATGCATAAAAATGCATAAAATATTTTAAATGCACATATTATTTTCTAATCCTATGGGAAGGTTGTTTATTTAGCATATACTCTATTTAGCATATACTCAATTCAAATTTTTAAAAATGGTCTCATATATGGTTTATTTTGTAAAGCACTGCGTAAAAACTGTTGGTATTATATAACTCCTGTATAATAATAATAATATTAATAATAATAGTTAAAAAAAAAAAAAAAAAAAAAAAAATTATTGGTGCTTCTGTGAGTACACTCAGGTGAAAAGAGTGTTATAAACACATGCCAAATATATATTTAGAAATAATAAAAAAAAAAAAAAAAACAACAAGAATAATAATAATAACAACAATAGTAATAATAAGCATGTGCCAAATGTATATAAAAAATAAATCATCATTATTGTCTTCGTAATAAAAAACTATTATGATTCTACTTCTTCTTAATAATAATAATAATAAAAATAAATAAATAAAAACAACAATAGTAATAATAAGCATGTAGCAAATGTGTGTGTGTGTATAATATATATATATATATATATATATATATATATATATATTAATAATAATATACAGTATCTCACAAAAGTGAGTACACCCCTCACATTTGTGTAAATATTTTCTTCTATCTTTTCATGTGACAACACTGAAGAAATGACACTTGTCTACAATGTAAAGTAGTGAGTTTACAGCTTGTATAACAGTGTCAATTTGCCGTCCCCTCAAAATAACTCAACAGTGAGTACACCCCTAAGTGAAAATGTCCAAATTGGGCCCAAAGTGTCAACATTTTGTGTGGCCACCATTATTTTCCAGCACTGCCTTCACCTTCTTGGGCATGGAGGTCACCAGAGCTTCACAGGTTACCACTGGAGTCCTCTTCCCCTCCTCCATGACAGCATCACGGAGCTGGTGGATGTTGGAGACCTTGCGCTCCTCCACCTTCCATTTGAAGATGCCCCACAGATGATCAATAGGGTTTAGATCTGGAGACATGCTTGGCCAGTCCATCACCTTTACCCTCAGCTTCTTTAGCAAGGCAGTGGTCATCTTGGAGGGGTGTTTGGGGTCGTTATCATGTTGGAATACTGCCCTGTGGCCCAGTCTCTGAAGGGAGGGGATCATGCTCTGTTTGTCCACTCCTGTGGACTTGATATCCGCCAGTGGCCCGCGATCTCGCTGAAGAGAAAGAGGGAATGGGGAGATTCCTATGTATACAAGGCATTTCCCTGTTCTGCCTAGTGACATGATAGGGATCTACTGTCCTAGGTAGCTCCCCCCACAGTTAGAGCACGCTGAGGGAACACATTTAACCCCTTGATCGCCCCCTAACGTTTAACCCCTTCCCTGCCAGTGACATTTACACAGTAATCAGTGGATATTTTTAGCACTGATCGCTGTATAGAAATCAATGGTCCCATAATAGTGTCAAGAGGGTCCGATCTGTCCGCCGCAATGTCATAGTCCCGATAAAACTCGCACATCACTGCCATTACTAATGAAAAAAAATTAATAATAAAAATGCCATAAATCTATCCCCTATTTTGTAGATGCTATAACGTTTGCGCAAACCAATCAATATACGCTTATTACGATTTTTTTTTTGTTTTGTTTATGGCGCAAAAAATAAAATATTGGTTGAAGTGGAAGGACTATGTGTCTTTTTTCAACCAGACTATGTAACGTTGAATGTATGTTGTTATTATTATTATTATTATCAGACTAATTATGTAACCTTGTATGTATATTATTATTACTATCCCCTTCCCGCCGAGCGTACGCAGATCTGCGTACTCGGCTTCCGGGGGGTATACCGGGATGATGCCCGCACCTGCAGGCATCATCCCGGTACCGTCTTTTACAGCGGGCGATTGGCTATCCAGCCATAACAACCGATGCGGCTAAAAGCCGCTCGGCTGTTATGCCGGAGGAGCGGGAGGGGACGTCCCCCCCTCCCGCCGCCTCCCGCCGCTGTTACCGGTGCTCCCGCTCGATCGGGAGCACCGATTGCGTGTCCGATGGCTCCGGCCGCTGGGGAGGAACTGGAACGAAGCCGTAATCGGCTTCGTTCCAGTCTCCTCATAGTAAACACGGAAGCGACGTCATGACGTCACTTCCCGTTTACTCGGCTGCCAATGGCGCCGGTTTTAAAAAAATATCCGGTATTCAGAATCGCCGTTTTCGGCGATCTGAATACACTGAAGTGTAAAGGAGGGGTGGGGGGTCTTTTAGACCCCCGATCCCTCCATAAAGAGTACCTGTCACCACCTATTACTGTCACAAGGGATGTTTACATTCCTTGTGACAGCAATAAAAGTGATCAAAATTATTATTTTTTTTTTTAAACAATTTAGTAATTTTTAAATAAATAAAATAAATAAAAAAATTAAAAAAAATTTTTTAAAGCGCCCGCCGTCCCCGCGAGCTCGCAAAGCAAAGAAAACGCATACGGAAGTCGCGCCCGCGTATGTAAACGGTGTTCAAATCACACATGTGAGGTATCGCCGCGATCGTCAGAGCGAGAGCAATAATTCTAGCACTAGACCTCCTCTGTAACGCTAACCTGGTAACCGTAAAAAATGTTTAAAGCGTCGCCTATTGAGATTTTTAGGTACCGTACTTTGTCGTCAATCCACAAGTGCGTGCAATTATAAAGTGTGACATGTTTGGTATCTATTTACTCGGCGTAACATTATCTTTCAGATTATGCAAAAAAAATGGGATAATTTTACTGTTTTGTTTTTTTTTAATTAATGAAAGTGTACATTTTCCCAAAAAGTTGCATTTAAAACACCGCTGCGCAAATACCGTGTGACATAAAATATTGCAACAATCGCCGTTTTATTCTCTAGAGTCTCTGTTAAAAAAATATATATAATGTTTGGGGGTTCCAAGTAATTTTCTAGTAGAAAATATGGATTTTAACTTGTAAACACCAAATTCCAAAAACAGGCTTAGTCATGAAAGGGCTATTATTATTATTATTATTATTATTATCAGACTAATTATGTAACGTTGTTTGTATATTATTATTATACAGGATTTATATAGCGCCAACAGTTTACGCAGCGCTTCACAATATAGAAGGAGACAATACAGTTATAATACAATAAATTACAAGAGGATTAAGAGGGCCCTGCTCAGAAGAGCTTACAATCTAATAGGGTGGGGCAGGTGGTACAAAAGGTTGTAACTGTGGGGAATGAGCTGATAGAAGTGGTAGGCGATTAGTTGGAGACGTGGTAGGCTTCCCTGAAGAGATGAGTTTTCAGGGATCACCTGAAGGTAGCGAGAGTAGGGGGATAGCAGGACCAGTGGAGGTAGAGAGTTCCAGAGGATGGGAGAGGCTCTGGAGAAATCCTGGGCAGATTTAATCCCCCTCCCATCCTTCCTCTGGTCCATGGAGGGGGTTGAAGGAGTTGTAAAGAGTTTGTTTCCCTCGTAGTGTAGAGGAGAGTCTGAAAATAGGAGACGGAGGAGACAACTCGGCCTTCCAGGAATTGTTTGGGTAAAATCTTCCGAGGCTGACGTGGTTAAGAAACATTTTAAATAGATGTTTTGGTGGTCGGATTGTACCACGGCCAGCGCACAACACCATACAAAATCTGCTCTCTAAGCCATTATCTGGGCTTCACATTATATTCACAACACCAATTATTTGTGCCGAAGCTTCCAATGAAAATGTCAAAGCAACATTTTCCCCGGAGATGGTGACAACCAATGTCTGTTTCCAAACACAAGAGAGGGTTGTGTGTCAGCTCAGCCCTGGCACAGTGCCAGCTGTGTACAATCTACTTCTCAGCCATCCGCATTCCTTTGAACACAAATCCTTTGTTTTGATAGTCATCTGAATTATCTTGTCATCGGGAAAATAATTAACTTTTATTGTTCCATAAAAACAAACGAGTGAGTGTGTTCCGAGGCTGAGCTCACACCGAGCGATTATTATCTTCCTACGCTGCAACTCCTCTCCGGGAGATCAAGATGTTGTTTTATTGTTTTCCTTTTTTTAATTAATTTTTTATTTTTTGTATACTAATGATTTTTTTTTTTTTTGTAAAGAAAAAGACAAGATATTGTAAAAAGAATGTAATAATAATAAAAAATAATAATAATATTAATAATAATAAAAATAAAAATAATAATAACAATAATAATAAAAAGAATAATAATAATAATAATAATAGTATCACAACTACAACATTATAACAGTACAATAAAGCTCAGGCTTAAGCCTCATGCACACGAGACGCAGTTAAACGCGCGTTCAGATGCAGTTGGACAGTTTTTTCAACTGCACCTGAACTCATTCAATGTTATCCTATGTGTCCATGCACACAGTCTCGTTTTTTTCCGTTTATATGCAGTTGCGTTTAATCTCGTTTTTCCAGAAGCAAAAAAATGCGTTCAGAAACAAAAATGTCTGCGTTTCAGACGCAAAACGCGGCAAAACGCGGTAAAACGCGGCAAAACGCCGCTACCGCGTTTAGCCGCATTTGCGTTTATATGCGTTTTTAAAGGTGACCTTTTTTTTTTACATTAAAAATCTCAAAAATGATTGCAAATGATGAAAAACCATTAGAAAAATATTTTAAACAATTGCAATTGCAAGTGGACAATCCACAACTTGTGGCAAGTGACGTGGCAAGTGGACAATCGACAACTTGTGGCAAGTGACATGGCAGGTGGCAAGTGATGTGGCAAGTGGACAATCCACAACTTGTGGCAAGTGACGTGGCAGGTGAAGTGGCAAGTGACGTGGAAAGTGGACAATAGACAACTTGTGGCAAGTGACGTGGCAAGTGACCTGGCAGGTGACGCGGCAAGTGACTTGGCAGGTGACGTGGCAAGTGGAAAATCAACAACTTGTGGCAGGTGACTGGCATGTGACGTGGCAAGTGGACAATAGACAACTTGTGGCAGGTGACGTGGCAAGTGACCTGGCAGGTGACGCGGCAAGTGACTTGGCAGGTGACGTGGCAAGTGGAAAATCAACAACTTGTGGCAGGTGACTGGCATGTGACGTGGCAAGTGGACAATCCATAACTTGTGGCAGGTGACGTGGCAAGTGACGTGGCAAGTGGACAATCCACTTGTGGCAGGGGACGTGGCAAGTGACGTGGCAAGTGGACAATCCACTTGTGGAAGGTGATGTGGCAAGTGACGTGGCGAGTGGACAATCCACAACTTGTGTCAGGTGACGTGGCAAGTGGACAATCCACAACTTGTGGCAGGTGATGTGGCAAGTGATGTGGCAAGTGGACAATCCACTTGTGGCAGGTGACGTGGCAGGGGACGTGGCAAGTGGACAATCCACAACTTGTGGCTGGTGACGTGGCAAGTGGACAATCCACATCTTGTGGCAGGTGACGTGGCAGGTGACGTGGAAAGTGGTGTGGCAAGTGGACAATCCACAACTTGTGGCAGGTGATGTGGCTGGTGACGTGGTAAGTGGACAATCCACAACTTGTGGCAGATGGCATGGCAGGTGACGTGGAAAGTGGACAATCCACATCTTGTGGCAAGTGACGTGGCAGGTGATGTGGCAAGTGACGTGGCAAGTGGACAATCCACAACTTGTGGCAGGTGATGTGGCAAGTGATGTGGCAGGTGATGTGACAAGTGGACAATCCACATCTTGTGGCAAGTGACGTGGCAGCTGACGTGGCAAGTGACGTGGCAGGTGACGTGGCAAGTGACATGGCAAGTGGACAATCCACATCTCGTGGCAAGTGACGTGGCAGGTGAAGTGGCAAGTGACGTGGCAAGTGGACAATCCACAACTTGTGGCAGGTGACGTGGCAGGTGATGTGGCAAGTGACGTGGCAGCTGACGTGGCAAGTGGACAATCCAAAACTTGTGGCAGGTGACGTGGCAAGTGACGTGGCAGGTGACGTGGCAAGTGATGTGGCAAGTGGACAATCCACAGCTTGTGGCAAGTGACATGGCAAGTGGACAATCCACAACTTGTGGCAGGTGACGTGGCAGGTGACGTGGCAGGTGAAGTGGCAAGTGACGCGGCAAGTAGACAATCCACAACTTGTGGCAGGTGATGTGGCAAGTGACGTGGCAGGTGATGTGGCAAGTCACGTGGCAAGTGGACAATCCACAACTTGTGGCAGGTGATGTGGCTGGTGACGTGTCAAGTGGACAATCCACAGCTTGTGGCAGGTGGCATGGCAGATGACGTGGAAAGTGGACAATCCACATCTCGTGGCAAGTGACGTGGCAGCTGACGTGGCAGCTGACGTGGCAAGTGACGTGGCAAGTGGACAATCCAAAACTTGTGGCAGGTGACGTGGCAGGTGACGTGGCAAGTGACGTGGCAGGTGACGTGGCAAGTGATGTGGCAAGTGGACAATCCACAGCTTGTGGCAAGTGACGTGGCAAGTGGACAATCCACAACTTGTGGCAGGTGACGTGGCAGGTGACGTGGCAAGTGAACAATCCACAACTTGTGGCAGGTGACGTGGCAAGTGACGTGGCAGGTGATGTGGCAGGTGATGTGACAAGTGACGCGGCAAGTGGACAATCCACAGCTTGTGGCAGGTGGCATGGCAGATGACGTGGAAAGTGGACAATCCACATCTCGTGGCAAGTGACGTGGCAGGTGATGTGGCAAGTGACGTGGCAAGTGGACAATCCACAATTTGTGGCAGGTGACGTGGCAGGTGATGTGGCAAGTGGACAATCCCCAACTTGTGGCAAGTGGACAATCCACAACTTGTGGCAGGTGCCGTGGCAAGTGACACGGCAAATGCAAGTGTACAACTGCTCTCTATGCTGCTGCTGCTCACTCTGATCAAAATAGCAGAAATAGTTAAAAAAAATGCTTTGAGAGCTTGGGGAGGGTCTACATGATGTTATCTTTATAAACGCGTCTAAACGCAAACGCGTCTAAACGCGTCTAAACGCGTCTAAACGCGACATGCAAACGCGGCAAAACGCGCGTTTCTAAACGCGCGTTTCAGCTTTTTTTTAACAGAGGTTTCATCTGCGTCTCGTGTGCATGAGGCCTTAAAGTTCAGGCTTTTTTACTCACTTTTTTTACTCACTTTGGTGACAAGTTAAGTAAATATAAAGTAAATCATTGTAAAAATTTTAACAATGCTATAATCTGAGAGATCTGGGAGATGAAGATGTTGTTTTATTGTTTTCCTTTTTTTTTGTATACAAACGATTTTTACTTTAGTTGTAAAGAAAAAGACAAGATATTGTAAAAATAATTCAATAATAATAATAATAATAATAATAATAATAATAATAAAATAATAATAACATTAATAATAATAAAAATAAAAAGCTCAGGCTTTTTTTACTCACTTTGATGACAATTTAGGTAAATACAATGTAAATGATTGTAGAAATTTTAACAACACTATAATCCAGGAGTTACGGGAGATCAAGATGTTGTTTTATTGTTTTCATTTTTCTTTTTTTTGTATAGGAATTATTTTTCTTTTTGTTGTAAAGAAAAAGACAAGATATTGTAAAAAGAATTAAATAATAATATTAATAATAATAATAATAATAATAATAATAATAATAATAATAAAAATAATAATAACATTAATAATAATAAAAATAATAAGCTCAGGCTTTTTTTACTCACTTTGATGACAATTTAGGTAAATATAATGTAAATGATTGTAGAAATTTTAACAACACTATAATCCAGGAGTTACGGGAGATCAAGATGTTGTTTTATTGTTTTCATTTTTCTTTTTTTTGTATAGAAATTATTTTTATTTTTGTTGTAAAGAAAAAGACAAGATATTGTAAAAATAATTAAATAATAATATTAATAATAATAATTATTATTATTATATTAATAATAATACAAATAAAATAAATAATAATAATAATAAAATATTAATAATAATAAAAATAATAATATTAATAATAATAATAATAATAATAATAATAATAATAATAATAATACAAATAATACAAATAATAATAATAATAATAATAATAATAATAGTACCACAACTACAACATGATAGCAGTACAATAAAGCTCAGGCTTTTTTTACTCACTTTGATGACAATTTAAGTAAATATAAAGTAAATGATTGTAAAAATTTTAGCAACGCTATAATCCGGGAGATCCAGGAGATCAAGATGTTGTTTTATTGTTTTCCTTTTTTTTTTGTATACAAACAATTTTTACTTTTGTTGTAAAGAAAAAGACAAGATATTGTAAAAATAATTCAATAATAATAATAATAATAATAAAATAATAATAACATTAATAATAATGACAATAATAAGCTCAGGCTTTTTTACTCACTTGGATGACAATTTAAGTAAATATAATGTAAATGATTGTAGAAATTTTAACAACACTATAATCCAGGAGTTCTGGGAGATCAAGATGTTGTTTTATTGTTTTCATTTTTCTTTTTTTGTATACAAAATATTTTTATTTTTGTTGTAAAGAAAAAGACAAGATATTGTAAAAAGAATGAAATAATTATATTAATAATAATAAAAATAAAATAAATACTACTAATAATACTACTAATAATAATAATAATACAAATAATAATAATAATAATAAAATATTAATAATAATACAAATAAAAGAAAAAATAATAATACAAATAATAATAATAATAATAATAGTACCACAACTACAACATGATAGCAGTGCAATAAAGCTCAGGCTTTTTTTACTTACTTTGATGACAATTTAAGTAAATATAATGTAAATGATTGTAAAAATTTTAGCAACGCTATAATCCGGGAGATCCGGGAGATCAAGATGTTGTTTTATTGTTTTCCTTTTTTTTTGTATACAAAACGATTTTTACTTTTGTTGTAAAGAAAAAGACAAGATATTGTAAAAATAATTCAATAATAATAAAAATAATAATAAAAAAAATAATAATAACATTAACAATAATAAAAATAATAAGCTCAGGCTTTTTTTACTCACTTTAATGACAATTTAAGTAAATATAATGTAAATGATTGTAGAAATTTTAACAACACTATAAGCCAGGAGTTCCGGGAGATCAAGATATTGTTTTATTGTTTTCATTTTTCTTTTTTTTGTATACAAATGATTTTTATTTTTGTTGTAAAGAAAAAGACAAGATATTGTAAAAAGAATGAAATAATAATATTAATAATAATAAAAATAATAATTATATTAATAAAAATAAAATAATAATAATAATAGTACCACAACTACAACATGATAGCAGTACAATAAAGCTCAGGCTTTTTTTACTCACTTTGATGGCAATTTAAGTAAATATAAAGTAAATGATTGTAAAAAATTTTAGCAACGCTATAATCCGGGAGATCCGGGAGATCAAGATGTTGTTTTATTGTTTTCATTTTTCTTTTTTTTGTATACAAATGATTTTTATTTTTGTTGTAAAGAAAAAGATAAGATATTGTACAAATAATTAAATAATAATAATAATAATAATAATAATAATACAAATAATAATAATAATAATAAATAATAATATTAATAATAATAAAAATAAAAATGATAATAATAATAATAAAAATAATAATAATAATAATAGTACCGCAACCACAACATGATAACAGTACAATAAAGCTCAGGCTTTTTTTTACTCACTTTGATGACAATTTAAATAAATATAAAGTAAATGATTGTAAAAATTTTAACAAAGTTATAATCCGGGAGATCCGGGAGATCAAGAAGTTGTTTTATTGTTTTCCTTTTTTTGTTTGCTTTTTCTATTTTGTATACAAACAATTTTTTATTTATTTTTTGTTGTAAAGAAAAAGACAAGATATTGTAAAAAGAATTAAATAATAATAATAATAAAATATGAATATTAATAATAATAATAATAATAATAATAATAGTACCGCATCTACAACATGATAACAGTACAATAAAGCTCAGGCTTTTTTTACTCACTTTGATGACAATTTAAGTAAATATAAGGTAAATGATTGTAAAAAAATTTAACAACGCTATAATCCGTGAGATCAAGATGTTGTTTTATTGTTTTCCTTTTTTTTTTTTTTTTGTATACAAATGATTTTTATTTTTGTTGTAAAGAAAAAGACAAGATATTCTAAAAAGAATTAAATAATAATAATAATAATAATAATAATAAACATAATAATAAAAAATAATAATAATAAACATAATCATAAATTCTGCCAGGGTGCACAACTGTTTGTGTGTATATATATAATATAGGGCGGCACAGTGGTGTAGTGGTTAGCACTCTCACCTAGCAGTAAAAAGGGTCACTGATTAAAATCCCAACCATGACACTACCTGCCTGGAGTTTGCATGTTCTCCCTGTGCCTGCGTGGGTTTCCTCCAGGTACTCTGGTTTCCTCCCACACTCCAAAGACATGCAGGTAGGTTAATTGGCTTCTGTCCAAAATTGGCCCTAGTATATGAATGGGGACCTTGGATTGTGGGCTCCTTGAGGGTAGGGACCGATGTGAGTGTGCAATGTACAGGGATAGGGACCATTGTAGACACTCACTCAGGTTGGACTGGTGTCTTTATTCAACCTAACTAACTATGTAATAATAAAAATAATAGTACCGCAACTACAACATGATAACAGTACAATAAATCTCAGGCTTTTTTTTACTCACTTTGATGACAATTTAAGTAAATATAAAGTAAATGATTGTAAAAATTTTAACAACACTATAAAACGCAGATGTTTTCTGAAAATGTTCATTCCAAATGTAGATGCAAACTGTAACTGAATGTCATTTCGTTTGCTAAAACTCTTCACATCCATAAACAGTCTTTTTTTATTTTTATTTTTTATTTTTTGTGTGTGTGTTTTACCTTTTTTCATTAATTGTTGCATCTAAGTGCTGCTGATCTCCTGCAGCCCCCTTTGTAGCCGCTGCCTGTTTACATGGACCCCAGCAATGTTTTCCGTGGCATTTCTCAGTGCGGGTTTCCTGATGGCATCTCTGCATTGATGTGCGTTGAAGCAGCTACTTGTAGTCTCCAGTGAAAGCTCCTTAACCCCTCCGCGCCTGAGGGGTAAAACAAATGTTAATGCCTAAGCACAAGTTTGCAACTTTGACTTGTGTTAGTAAAACTGTACAGATCATCACCACTGCTTTGTGCATCCAGGTGCATTTTTTTTCCCCAAGACAAATTGGGCTTTCATTTGGTGGTAAATGGTAATGGATAGCTCCTGATTTTGTTTTATTATCAAAGAAAAACTGGGCCAAAATAGTAAAAAAAAAAAAAAAAAAAAAAATGTAGCTGTATATTTCTTGCTGTTTTCAGCGTCTTTTTTTCAGCGGGAACGCAGGAGAACGCAGTTCTAGCGACTCCGGCACTGACTGAATGTAATGGCAAGGGTGCTGGAGGGTTTATTGATGCTGGCTGCTGGGGGATCTGTTGTTACTGGAAGAGGTCTGTTGTTGCTAATGGGAGGTCTATTGTTGCTAATGGGGGATCTATTGTTGCTGGGGGTGGGTTTTATGTCGCTGGAGGAAAATTGTTGCTGGGACGGATCTACTGTTGAGGGAGGGGTCTATTTGTTAGTGGGGGTGGTTCTTATGTTGCTGGAGGACAATTGTTGCTGGGACGGATCTACTTTTGAGGGAGGGGTCTATTATTATTACTGGGGGTGAGTCTTATGTTGCCGGAGGACAATTGTTGCTGTGACGGATCTACTGTTGAGGGAGGGGTCTATTGTTACTGGGGGTGAGTCTTATGTTGCCGGAGGACAATTGTTGCTGTGACGGATCTACTGTTGAGGGAGGGGTCTATTGTTACTGGGGGTGGGTCTTATGTTGCCGGAGGACAATTGTTGCTGGGATGGATCTACTGTTGAGGGAGGGGTCTATTGTTACTGGGGTGGTTCTTATGTTGCTGGAGGACAATTGTTGCTGGGACGGATCTACTGTTGAGGGAGGGGTCTTTGTTACTGGGGGTGGGTCTTTTGTTGCCGGAGGACAATTGTTGCTGGGATGGATCTACTATTGAGGGAGGGGTCTATTGTTGCTGGGGGTGTGTCTTATGTCGCTGGAGGACTATTGTTGCTGGGACGGATCTACTGTTGACGGAGGAGTCTATTGTTTCTGGCGGCAGGAAGGTCTATTGATGCTGGTTGTTGGGGGGGGGGGGGGGTCTATTGTTATTATTAACAAATTCCATACAAATGACTTATCACCACAAAATGGTACTTGGTTTTGTATTCTCTAATAGAGGAGTTACTCTGAGGCGGGTAAGGGGTGGAACCAAGGAAAGGTGCTCAGGGGCGGGTAAGGGGTGGAACCAAGGAAAGGTGCTCAGGGGCGGGTAGAGGGCGGAGACAAGTGGTGAATCAGAAGGGCGGTGTTCTTGCACCTATTCTTTGGGGGGGGGGGGAAACCCTGGCTATTACCACAACCTTTCACCAAGGAACAACCCAAAATAAATTCTCCTGCTCCTGACGATCGCAGCAATTTTTTAAAAATATTTCTTACCGAATATACTCGAGTATAGGCCGACCCGAATATAAGCCGTGGCCCCAAAATTTACCACAAAAAAACTGGGAAACTTATTGACTCGTGTATAAGCCGAGGGTGAGACATCCCTGTGTCCGTCCCTGTGTCCGTCCCTGTGTCCCGTCCGTCCCTGTGTCCGTCCCTGTGTCCCGTCCGTCCCTGTGTCCGTCCCTGTGTCCCGTCCGTCCCTGTGACCCGTCCGTCCCTGTGCCCCGTCCGTCCCTGTGCCCCGTCCGTCCCTGTGCCCCGTCCGTCCCTGTGTCCCGTCCATCCCTGTGTCCCGTCCGTCCCTGTGTCCCGTCCATACCTGTGTCCCGTCCGTCCCTGTGTCCCGTCCGTCCCTGTGTCCCGTCCGTCCCTGTGTCCCGTCCGTCCCTGTGTCCCGTCCGTCCCTGTGTCCGTCCCTGTGTCCCGTCCGTCCCTGTGTCCGTCCCTGTGTCCCGTCCGTCCCTGTGTCCGTCCCTGTGTCCCGTCCGTCCCTGTGTCCCGTCCCTGTGTCCCGTCCCTGTGCCCCGTCCGTCCCTGTGTCCCGTCCGTCCCTGTGTCCGTTCCTGTGTCCCGTCCGTCCCTGTGTCCGTCCCTGTGTCCCGTCCGTCCCTGTGTCCCGTCCCTGTGTCCCGTCCCTGTGCCCCGTCCGTCCCTGTGTCCCGTCCGTCCCTGTGTCCCGTCCGTCCCTGTGTCCCGTCCATGCCTGTGTCCCGTCCGTCCCTGTGTCCCGTCCGTCCCTGTGTCCCGTCCGTCCCTGTGTCCCGTCCATGCCTGTGTCCCGTCCGTCCCTGTGTCCCGTCCGTCCCTGTGTCCCGTCCGTCCCTGTGTCCCGTCCGTCCCTGTGTCCGTCCCTGTGTCCCGTCCGTCCCTGTGTCCGTCCCTGTGTCCCGTCCGTCCCTGTGTCCGTCCCTGTGTCCCGTACGTCCCTGTGTCCGTCCCTGTGTCCCGTCCGTCCCTGTGTCCGTCCCTGTGTCCCGTCCGTCCCTGTGTCCCGTCCCTGTGTCCCGTCCGTCCCTGTGTCCGTCCGTCCCTGTGTCCCGTCCGTCCCTGTGCCCCGTCCGTCCCTGTGCCCCGTCCGTCCCTGTGCCCCGTCCGTCCCTGTGTCCCGTCCGTCCCTGTGTCCGTCCGTCCCTGTGTCCCGTCCGTCCCTGTGCCCCGTCCGTCCCTGTGCCCCGTCCGTCCCTGTGCCCCGTCCGTCCCTGTGTCCCGTCCGTCCCTGTGTCCCGTCCGTCCCTGTGTCCCGTCCGTCCCTGTGTCCCGTCCGTCGCTGTGTCCCGTCCGTCGCTGTGTCCCGTCCGTCGCTGTGTCCCGTCCGTCGCTGTGTCCCGTCCATCCCTGCCTACCTGTGCCAATCTGCAGCCTCTGTGTGCCATGCTCTCCTCGTCTGACAGACGGCGGCCATTCCTCTGTTCAAAAGCCGCGCCTCCCTGTCTGTCTGTGATAGGCGGAACACTCAATTTCCCAGCAGTCAGTGTTCCGCCTATCACGGACATCCTCTCATCCTCGTCCGTATGAGAATGAGCGGATGTCCGTGATAGGCGGAACACTGACTGCTGGGAAATTGAGTGTTCCGCCTATCACAGACAGGGAGGCGCGGCTTTTGAATAGTAGAATGGCCGCCGTCTGTCTGCTCGACACGCTGATCGGGCAGGCAGACGGCGATGACTCGAGTATAAGCCGAGGGGGGCACTTTCAGCCTCAAAAAAGAGGCTGAAAATCTCGGCTTATACTCGAGTATATACGGTATATTTTTTTATTATTATTATTATTATTATTTACAATTTTTTCTCTCTCTCTCTGGAAGGGACAAGACCTCTAATGCCACGTACACACGATCGGACTATCCGGCGGACTTTGCAGTGGAGGTCCGCCGGACTTTCCGAACGAGCCGACCTGCCCACACACGACCGGACTTTTCCGGTGGACTGGGTCCGCCGGACAATCCGCCGGACTATGGCGGGAGTCCATCGGACTTTTGAAATGAACAGACTTGCCTACACACAGAGAAAAGTCCGTTCATTTTGAACGCGGCTCCAGGTAGATGGGACTAGTGAAGGAAGTCAATGTCGCCGCCTCCATCGGTGAGATTGACACCTCGCTAGCCCCGTCACCTGGTATGGACTTAAAGGGGAAGCCCTATGCCAAAAAAACGGTCCCCCCCCAAAGTACATATCAGACCCTTATCGGAGCACGTAGCCTTGCCGGTCAGGAAAGAGGGTGGGGATGAGCGAGCACCCCCCTCCTGAGCCGTGCCAGGCCGCGTGCCCTCAACATGGGGGGGTGCTTTGGGGAATGGGGGGCCCTGCGGCCCCCCCACCCCAAAGCACCTTGTCCCCATGTTGATGAGCACAAGGGCCTCTTCCCGACAACTCTGGCCGTTGGTTTTCGGGGTCTGCGGGCGGGGGGCTTATTGGAATCCGGGAGCCCCCTTTAATAAGGGGGCCCCCAGATACCAGCCCCCCACCCTATGTGAATGAGTATGGGGTACGATGTACCCCTACCCATTCACCTGGTGAAAAAAGTGAAAATAAATAAACACAACACAAGTTTTTTAAATGATTTATTAGACAGCTCCGGTGGTCTTCCATCTTGGGGGGTCTTCTCGCCGGACTCCTCCGCTATCTTCTGCTCTTTTGCTAGCTCTTTTACTAGCAGAGGAGCCCGGCTTTCTTCTTCGTCGTCACCGCCGCCGTCCGGGGGTCTTCTTCTGACTTTGGGTCTTGTCCAGCTCTTCGGGGGTCTTGTCCAGCTCTTCGGGGGTCTTGTCCCCCCTCTTCAGTTCTTCTGCCGGGCCTCCGCTTTCTCCTTCCAGCTCTTTTACTAGCGTTGGCCCGATCTTCTGTCGCTGTTGCCTTCTTCTCTTCTACTCTTCTCTTCTCTTCCCATGTTGAGGGCACGCGGCCTGGTACGGCGCTCGCTCTCCCTCACCCCCTTTCCTGACTGGCCAGGCTACGTGCTTGGATAAGGGTCTGATATGGACTTTGGGGGGGACCCCCACGCCGTTCTTTCGGCGTAGGGCTTCCCCTTTAAGTCCATACCAGGTGACAGGGGTTAGCGAGGTGTCAATCTCGCCGATGGAGGCGGCCACATTGACTTCCTGCGCTAGTCCTGTCTACCTGGAGCCGCGTTCAAAATGAATGGACTTCTCTGCGTGTGTGGGCAAGTCCGTTAATTTCAAAAGTTGAGCATCTTTTAAATACCACAGCCTACCTGAGTATTGTTGTTGTCCATGTTCATGCCTTTATGACTACAGTGTCCCCATCTTCTGATGGCTCCTTTCAGCAGTATAATGTCACAAAGCTCAAATCATCTCACCACTGGACAATGAGGTCACTGTACTCCAATGGACTCCACAGTCACTAGATCCATCTTCTGATGGCTCCTTCCACAGTCACCAGACCTATCTTCTGATGGCTCCATCCACAGTCACCAGACCCATCTTCTGATGCCTCCTTCCAGCAGGATAATGTCCCAAGTCAAAAAGCTCAAATCATCTCACCACTGGACAATGAGGTCACTGTACTCCAATGGCCTCCACAGTCACCAGAGCCATCTTCTGATGGCTTCTTCCACAATCACCAGACCCATCTTCTGATGGTTCCTTCCAGCAGGATAATGCCCCAAGTCACACATCTCAAAACATCTCACCACTGGTTTCTTGAACATGACAATGAGGTCACTGTACTCCAATGGCCTCCACAGTCACCAGACCCATCTTCTGATGGCTCCTTCCAACAGGATAATGCCAAAAGTCACAAAGTTCAAAACATCTCACCACTGGTTTCTTGAACATGACAATAAGTTCACTGTACTCCAATGGCCTCCACAGTCACTAGACCCATCTTCTGATGGTTCCTTCCAGCAGGATAATTCCCCAAGTCATAAAACTCAAAACATCTCACCACTGGTTTCTTTAACATGACAGTGAGGTCACTGTACTCCAATGGCCTCCACAGTCACCAGACCCATCTTCTGATGGCTTCTTCCAGAAGCACCAGACCCATCTTCTGATGGTTCCTTCCAGCAGGATAATGCCCTAAGTCACAAAGCTCAAAACATCTCACCACTGGTTTCTTGAACATGACAATGAAGTCACTGTACTCCAATGGCCTCCAGAGTCACCAGACCCATCTTCTGATGGCTTTTTCCACAATCACCAGACCTATCTTCAGATGGTTCCTTCCAGCAGGATAATGCCCTAAGTCACAAAGCTCAAATCATCTCACCACTGGTTTCTTGAACATGACAGTGAGGTTACTGTGCTCCAATGGCCTCCACAGTCACCAGAACCATCTTCTGATGGCTTCCTCCACAATCACCAGAGCCATCTTATGATGGTTCCTTCCAGCAGGATAATTCCCCAAGTCACAAAGCTCAAAACATCTCACTATTGGTTTCTTTAACATGACAATGAGGTCACTGTACTCCAATGGCCTCCACAATCACCAGACCCATCTCATGATGGTTTTTTTCACAATCACCAGACCTATCTTCAGATGGTTCCTTACAGTAGGATAATGCCCCAAGTCACAAAACTCAAAACATCTCACCACTGATTTCTTGAACATGACAATGAGGTCACTGTACTCCAATGGCCTCCACAGTCACCAGAACCATATTTTTATGGCTTCTTCCACAATCACCAGACCGATATTCTGATCGTTTCTTCCAGCAGGATAATGCCCTAAGTCACAAAGCTCAAAACATCTCACCACTGGTTTCTTGAACATGGCAATGAAGTCAATGTACTCCAATGGTCCCCAGAGTCACCAGACCCATCTTCTGATGGCTTCTTCCACGATCACCAGACCTATCTTCTGATGGCTGCTTCCAGCAGAATAATGCACCATGTCACAAAGCTCGAATCATCTCACCACTGGTTTCTTGAACATGACAAAGAGGTCACTGTACTCCAATGGCCTTCACAGTCACCAAATCTTATCCAATAGAGCACCTTTGGCATGTGGTGGAACAGTAGATTGGCATCATAGATGTGCAGCCGACAAATCTGCAGCAACTGTGTGATTCTATCAGGTCACTATGGACCAAAATCTCTGAGGGGTGTTTCCAACACCTCGTTGAATCTATGCCACGAAGAATGAAGGCAGTTCTGAAGGAAAAAGGGGGTCCAACCTGGTACTAGCAAGGTGGACCTAATAAAGTGGCCGTTGAGTGTATATTTTTTTATCTGTGTACTTAGCTGTTTGGCTGGAGTTCAGCTTTAAGCATGAATATCACTACCAGGGAGTAGAACATTTTTTTTTTTTGAATAAACTTGGGTTACTAATAAACTTATTCTGGTGGCTTCGTGTGCCAGAAGGAGCTACATTCTGAACAAGTGTAACATATAAATCCCAAAGTAACGTGCAGATGTTTTGCATTATTCAGCCCCCAAACGAAAAAAAAAAAAAAAAAAATCAGAATGTAATAAAATATTCTTTCTATTGCCAACAAGAAAGGAATCATTTTTTATGAACATATGCACATATATATGTATTGGATAAATCACAGTCCTAGATCCCATTACAAGTCTTCAATGCACATTTTCCAAAGAAGTACAGCTTGTTTCCCCAAATTTAACGTCTGACTATCCGACATGGAAACAGATATATGGTATATTAATGACCGCTTCGTGTTGTAACTGAACTGTTTTCATATTTCTCCTTATTTCCTGCACGCCGTGTCGTTTACAATCGTACGATATATAGAATGATAAATTTGATTTTAAGAGGGGGAATTACATCGGGAAATGGCTTGCGTTATAAAAAGCGTGACGAAGCTTTGGGTCTTCGCTTCTTTTTTTTTCTTTTTTAAAGACTTAAAGCGGAACTAAATCCATAGATTAAACTGTTCTCCTAAAACCGTTACATTCAAGGCACGCCGTGAAGGATAACTGGCACAAGGTGCATTTGATCTCAACTGAACCAAGATGGCAGATTCCTTGTTTGGAAAAGGATAGGAGGGTTTAGTTCCCGCTCTAAGGATTTTTTTGTAGGTGGAGCCAGGGCGGGGACAAGGGGCGGTGCAGGAGGGGAAGCTTCCCTGGGCATTGTGGTATCATGTGAGGTGGGGGGGCACCACAAGGAGATTTGTGTTGGGAGGGGGGATCTAGGGGGTGACAGGAGGTAAGTATTGTTCTAGGAGGGGACTTTTTTTGGGGGGAGTGCTAAGAGTGGTAATTTAGGGAGATATGTGTTGGGGGTGGAGGGAAGAAAATTTGTTCTAGGAGGGGGGATTTTGGGGGAAATTTGTGTTGGGGGTTGAAGGAAGAAGTTTTGTTCTAGGAGGGTGGATTTTGGGGGAAATTTGTCTTGGGGGTGGAGAGAAGAAGATTTGTTCTAGGAGGGGGGGATTTTGGGGGAAATTTGTGTTGGGGGTGGAGGGAAGAAGATTTGTTCTAGGAGGGGGGATTTGGGGGAAGTTTGTGTTGGGGGGGTGGAGGGAAGAAGATTTGTTCTAGGAGGGGGGATTTGGGAGAAATTTGTGTTGGGAGGGGGGAATTTGAAGGGGGGGAAGATGTATACAAGGAGGGGATAATTTAGGGGTAGAGAAGTTGTGCAAGGACAGGGGAAATGTTTTTTTTTTTCTTGGGGGGAGGGGGTGCATTTAACCTGGAGGGATTTGGAGGAGGGGGGGGAAAGATTTATGCTGAGAGGGAGGATTTCAGTAGGGGTTGGATTTGTACTTGGAGGAGGGGGGTTTATGCTTAAGGCTAAGCATTCCAATTAATGCTCAGTGGTTTTATGGGGGGGATTTTTGCTGACACATGATGCTCATACATCTTGTGGGGGGGGAGGGGCAGTTTGGCATATTTGCCCTGGGCTCTAGATGACCTTGTCCTGGCACTGGGTGGAGCTTTCAAGATAGGTAGTAGAAATTAGAGATTCTGTTGTCATAGATTGAAATTTAATTGATGTAACACCCTCCTAGATAGGCTTGTAGACAGGTGCAGTCTACTTTGTCCACTGCAGGTGGCACTCAACTGCAATGCCATTGCAGAAGGGAGAAAGTCAAGATGAACATGGTTCCTCTATGGTTTCCTGAGTCCCTGGGGAAGCTATCTGATTGGATGCTGCCACCCCATGTGACGCTGGCGGCCATCTTGGGTCATGCAGAGTCTATTTAAGACCCTGGCTCCCAGACTTATGCCCTGTACACACGATAGGATTTTCCGACAACAAAACCATGGATTTTTTTTCCGAAGGATGTTGGCTCAAACTTGTCTTGCATACACATGGTCACACAAATGTTGTCGGAAGTTCAGAACGTCAAGAACGCGGGGACTTACCACATGTATGACGAGCCGAGAAAAATGAAGTTCAATAGCCATTGCGGTTCTTCTGCTTGATTCTGAGCATGCGTGGAACTTTGTGCTTCGGAATTGTGTACACGCGCTCAGAATTTTGAAAACAAGGACAGTATTAGCACTAATAAGAGGTTCCAGGTGAGAAGGGAAAGTGCAAGGATGTGCTTACCTTCCTGGAAGCCTTCTAGTTTGGGTGCAGACTGGCCAGGCCACATTCCATCCCTCAAAACAGATGTTGTCGGTGCATCTGAGACCTGCTGCTAAACTGTTCACTGCAACTTTCTGTGAGTGTGCCCTCCCACCAGGTAGTTGTATTTGTTACTTGTTATTACAGTTCTGATACTGCATCTGGACTCGGAGCGTTTACTGCTGCCAGACCACATTGCATCTCCCCACAGGCTGCTAGATAGTGTCAGAGAAGTACTTACCGAGGCCAAGATGCCGAGAGCGGATCACCCTTGCGACTAAGCGCAGTTCGCCCCCTGGAGGTGATACAGGGAGTGAATGGCACAAAGAGGCAAAGGCTACCCAGATGGCAGGAGAAGCCTTGCGTGAAGGTCCTTGTAGAGATGAGCACCTGTGCAAGGGCTGGCAGATGGAAAGCACAGCTGACAGAAAGTCAGGCTGAGGGTCAAACACTGAAAGTCTGTAGCGTAGAACACAGGCTGAGGTATGGTGTTTTGGGAGACATGAGGCAAATCCAGGTCACAGGCCGAGGGTCAAACACTGGAGACAAGCGGAATCCGTTAAACAGGCCAGGGGTCAAGGTCCAGGAGGTAGGCAGCAGAGTCAAAAACAATCCGGGTCACAACAGGTAATCAGGTGCAAGGAACAGGATCAAGTTTAGCAGGAAGCTGAAGACAAACCAGCAATTTGTCTGCGCACAAGAGCAACTTTTATAGGCAGCCCCAAGGATCATGTGAAGCCTGTGCCAGTGCGCATGTGCGTGCGCCGGAGTGCCCGGAACGCCGTTCCGGTGCGCATGCGCGCAGGAACACAGCCGAGGCGCCTGGAATGTCTAGAGGCGATTCAGTTTGCATTGTGCGCTATACAAGTATTTCATTCATTCATTCATTCATTCTCCTGATAGATAGCTAGGTAAATTTTGTTTTTTTAAGGCTCCCCTGTAATCAGTGGTTCAGTGTGTGATTGTTTTTGACTCTTCCGGGCTGCACTGGCTACAGGTTCGACTGCTTCCCCCTGCCTTCTGTGGTATTCTAGAATGTAGTGGGCTGGAAGAGACAGACTCAAAGCATGAATATTTATATGGTCTCGGCCAATCCCTGGGGGAGGATACCCAGTAGGTGGTTGGAGAGTGCAAAAATAGCCTGAGGGCCTGAGGCAGCCCTGTTCTTGTCCAGCAGGAGGGGCTGATGAAGGGCTGCTAACCTTCTGGGCAGCCCAGCTGTACTCTACATGTGCTCAGCGAGGTGCCAGTGATGCTAAGACCTGGGAGATCTGTTCTGCTGAACCTTGCTGGAACTGATTTAGGGATTTTACTAAGGATCTGGTCTGGAGAGTTCACAGGAGAAATGTCTGGCTGATACTGGAATCTGGCATCCAAGTATCCAGGAACATTGTGAGTACAGACCTGAGTGTAGGATCCTAGTGACTGTGTGCTACATCCCTTGCGCATCAGTGCCAGAGCTTGCTTGAGTTAGTACATTTCCTATGGTGTCATCAGTGTTGCTCAATCCCTTAGTTGTTGTTAAGGAGTTGTACTAAAAATATTGGACAAAATGAAGAGTGTCCTTGTGTTACTACATTGTGCTACCAGGAGTATCCCACAGCTTCCCTGCACTCTATCCAATTTCAAATTTCAATAAAGCATAAAAAAGACCGTTCTAGACTGTTCATTGAGCCAGACTAGACTGTTCTAGACTGTTCATTGACCCAGAATAGTGACTGTTACTGTGTGCATTACCGTGGGCATTACTGGGGTAAAGCAGTGGGCCTTTTCAGAGGTGAGCGCTACATATAGTTGATCAAACTGACCCAAATAGTTGATAGTCTTGCCCAATCCCTGAATGGCTACCATGTCCTCCATCATGTTACCTAGTGAAAGGATCCTGATAATCTCCTACTACTTTAGAGTTAACATGAGAAACCCAATAGAAACTTCCTGTGGAACTGGTGGACACATAATCACATAATTTGCCCAATAAGGAAGCAGAGTAGTGCTATAGTCAAGAACCATGGTGGTGGATTGGGACGATGAGTGGTTCATTTTGGAATGTGGTGAAAGTCAACAGGCTGAATGAAAAGATCACTGCTGGGGTTAACGCTCCATTATTTGATAACCTCTAGGGATGAGCAGAATGAACTTGAAATTTGTTTTGCCGTGCAACTACAGATTTTGCTCTTGGGAGTGGAGATGCTTGGGTGAACATCTTGGAAGTTCATTGAGCTTCTTAGGTGAACATCTTTGAAGTTCATTGAGCTTCTTAGGTGAACGTCGTTGAAGTTCATTGAGCTCCTTGGGTGAACATCTTTCAAGTTCATTGAGCTCCTTGGGTGAACATCTTAGAAATTCATTGAGTTCCTCCTTGGGTGAACGTCTTTCAAGTTCATTGAGCTTCTTAGGTGAACATCTTTGAAGTTCATTGAGCTTTTTAGGTGAACGTCTTTGAAGTTCATTGAGCTCCTTGGGTGAACATCTTTCAAGTTCATTGAGCTCCTTGGGTGAACATCTTAGCCCACGTACACACGGTCAGAGATTTTGCCAACCAAATCCGTCGGATTTTGCCCGTCGTATTTAGTCCGACGGATTGTGTCCGAAACTGTTGCATACACACGGTCGGGCCAAGTTGGCGAAAAATCCGATCTTTCAGAACGTGATGACGTAATTTCGTTACGATGGGACTACATTCAGGCTAGTAGCCAATAGCATTGATGTAGGAATTTGATCTGAGCATGCGTGGCACTTGGTCCGATGAAAATGCTCTACACATGATCGGATTAGGTCCGTCCGGCCCAGTTGGTCGGAAAATATTTCCAACATGTTGGAAAATTGGGTCGGACGGAGATTCGGAAGGACTCAGTCCGATACATACCACACACAGTCGGATTATCTGACGACACGGTCCGATAAGACTCATTCCGACAGATTCTCCGACCGTGTGTACAAGGGCTTAGAAATTCATTGAGCCCCTCCTTGGGTGAACATCTTTCAAGTTCATTGAGCTCCTTGGGTGAACATCTTAGAAATTCATTGAGTTCCTCCTTGGGTGAACGTCTTACAAGTCCACTGAGCTTCTTGGGTGAACGTCTTTCAAGTTCATTGAGCTTGTTGGGTGAACGTCTTTCAAAATCACTGAAAATGCCCTTAATTTTACCATATTGACTCCCCGATTTTATTGAAATGCCAAAACTTTGCTGATATCTTCCGACTAGGAAAAACCCCACATTTTTCTCATCCTTTGTTAGAATCCATCTAAAAAGTGAAGATTTTGAGTAAAATGATCCTTTTCGATCAGCTTGTTGGCCCAGTCATTTCTAGTTACGATCCCAGGACCACACAAAGTCCAGACCTCTCATCCCACCTTTACACTCCGAATATATTTTGAGGCACACCTAACCCTTCCAGTCCCACGCTCTGTTATTTCCAGCATGACAATATTCAACTCTTCTTCAGCAACACCTAGTAAAAAATCTCTTCATAAGTTTAATGGAAGCATCCCAACACAAGCTATCATCTTGCACTTATTACCGGATTTTTAAATTGTTTTTCCTCTCTTGTCCAAAATATGAATCTCATTCTGCATTCCAACTTATTACATCTGCGGATTGTTTAACGGTGACCTTTCAAAAGGGCTCCATACACCTATTGATTGTTTTATCAGGACCGCATTTTGCAAGAGCCGCGTCGACCCTGGCCATCCGGAGACAAAAAGGTCATTGTTTATTTTTTTTTATGTAGCGCGCAAAAATATAATAATGATTGTGTCATGTACGGTATCTGGTCAATCCGATTAGAAAAAAATAAAAAATAAAAACAAAAACTGAAAATAAAAAATATATAGTAATGATTGTGCTATGTGTCCTGTCAATTCGATCCCAATAAAAAT
The DNA here is from genome assembly GCF_037356315.1 of Lithobates pipiens. Taxonomy (NCBI): domain Eukaryota; kingdom Metazoa; phylum Chordata; class Amphibia; order Anura; family Ranidae; genus Lithobates; species Lithobates pipiens. The sequence continues at coordinate 212,211,933 of NW_027507788.1, forward strand.
CTGAAAATAAAAAAATATATAATAAGGATTGTACTATGTGACCTGTCAATCCGATCCCCAACAAACTAAAAAACAAAAAAACAAAAAAATAATAATGACTGTGCTATATGTCCTGTCAATCCGACCCCCCCAAAAAAATCATGAATATATATATATGTATATATATATATATATATATATATGTATATATATATATATATATATATATATATATATATATGTGTATATATATATGTATATATGCATATGTATATATTATATGTGTATATATATATATATATATATATATATATATATATATATATATATATATATATGTATATATATATATATATATGTATATATGTATATGTATATATTATATGTGTATATATATATATATATATATATATATATATATATATATATATATAATAATGATTTTGTTATTTGTTCTGTCAATCCAATCCCAATAAGAATCTGAAAAAAAAAAAATATATAATATTGATTGTGTTATGCGTTCTGTCAATCCTATCCCAGAAAAAAATCAGAAAATAAAAAATATATAATAATGATTGTGGGGTATGTATTCTGTCAATCTGATCCCAGAAAAAAATATGAAAATAAAAAAATATAATAATGATTGTGTTATGTGTTCTGTCAATCCAATCCCAATAAAAATCTGAAAATAAAGAAAATATAGTAATGATTGTGCTATGTGACCTGTCAATCCGATCCCAAAAAAAAAAATATACATATATATTAAAAAAAAATTAAATATATTAAATATTATTAAATATAAATATAAATATATATATATATATATATATATATATATATATATATATATATATATATATATATATATAATGATTGTGTTATGTGTTCTGTCAATCCAATCCCAATAAAAATCTAAAAATAAAGAACATATAATATTGATTGTGTTATTGATTGTGTTATGTGTTCTGTCAATCTGATCCCAATAAAAATCAGAAAAAAATAAAAAATATGATAGTAATTGTACTATGTGACCTGTCAATCTGATCTCCAAAAAAATGAAAAAATCTAAAAAAAATATAATAATGACTGCGCTATGTGTCCTGTCAATCTGATCCCAGAAAAAAAATCTGAAAATAAAAAAATATAATAATGATTGTGTTATGTGTTCTGTCAATCCAATCCCAATAAAAATCAGAAAATAAAAAAATATATAATAAGGATTGTACTATGTGACCTGTCAATCCGATCCCCAAAAAAATTCAAAAATATATAAAAAATAATTAAATATATTAAATATTATTAAAAAAAAAAAAATTATATATATATATATATATATATATATATATATATATATATATATATATATACACTACCGTTCAAAAGTTTGGGGTCACATTGAAATGTCCTTATTTTTGAAGGAAAAGCACTGTACTTTTCAATGAAGCTAACTTTAAACTAGTCCTAACTTTAAACAAATATACTCTATACATTGCTAATGTGGTAAATGACTATTCTAACTGCAAATGTCTAGTTTTTGGTGCAATATCTACATAGGTGTATAGAGGCCCATTTCCAGCAACTATCACTCCAGTGTTCTAATGGTACAATGTGTTTGCTCATTGGCTCAGAAGGCTAATTGATGATTAGCAAACCCTTGTGCAATCATGTTCACACATCTAAAAACAGTCTAGCTCCTTCCAGAAGCTACAAAACTGACCTTCCTGTGAGCAGATTGAGTTTCTGGAGCATCACATTTGTGGGGTCAATTAAACGCTCAAAATGGCCAGAAAAAGAGAACTTTCATCTGAAACTCGACAGTCTATTCTTGTTCTTAGAAATGAAGGCTATTCCATGCGAGAAATTGCAAAGAAATTGAAGATTTCCTACAACGGTGTGTACTACTCCCTTCAGAGGACAGCACAAACAGGCTCTAACCAGAGTAGAAAAAGAAGTGGGAGGCCGCGTTGCACAACTAAGCAAGAAGATAAGCACATTAGAGTCTCTAGTTTGAGAAACAGACGCCTCACAGGTCCCCAACTGGCATCTTCATTAAATAGTACCCGCAAAACACCAGTGTCAACATCTACAGTGAAGAGGCGGCTGTGGGATTTTGGGCTTCAGGGCAGAGTGGCAAAGAAAAAGCCATATCTGAGACTGGCCAATAAAAGAAAAAGATTAAGATGGGCAAAAGAACACAGACATTGGACAGAGGAAGACTGGAAAAAAGTGTTGTGGACGGATGAATCCAAGTTTGAGGTGTTTGGATCACAAAGAAGAACGTTTGTGAGACGCAGAACAAATGAAAAGATGCTGGAAGAATGCCTGACGCCATCTGTTAAGCATGGTGGAGGTAATGTGATGGTCTGGGGTTGCTTTGGTGCTGGTAAGGTGGGAGCTTTGTACAGGGTAAAAGGGATTCTGAATAAGGAAGGCTATCACTCCATTTTGCAACGCCATGCCATACCCAGTGGACAGCGCTTGATTGGAGCCAATTTCATCCTACAACAGGACAATGACCCTAAACACACCTCCAAATTGTGCAAGAACTATTTACAGCAGAAGCAGGCAGCTGGTATTCTATCGGTAATGGAGTGGCCAGCACAGTCACCAGATCTGAATCCCATTGAGCTGTTGTGGGAGCAGCATGGCCGTATGGTACGCCAGAAGTGCCCATCCAACCAATCCAACTTGTGGGAGCTGCTTCTAGAAGCGTGGGGTGCAATTTCTCCAGCTTACCTCAATAAATTAACAGCTAGAATGCCAAAGGTGTGCAATGCTGTAATTGCTGCAAAAGGAGGATTCTTTGACGAAAGCAAAGTTTGATGTAAAAACAATGTTATTTCAAATACAAATCATTATTTCTAACCTTGTCAATGTCTTGACTCTATTTTCTATTCATTTCACAACGTATGGTGGTGAATAAGTGTGACTTTTCATGGAAAACACAAAATTGTTTGGGTGACCCCAAACTTTTGAACGGTAGTGTATATATATATATATAAATATATAAAATGATTGTGTTATGTGTTCTGTCAATCCAATCCCAATAAAAATCTGAAAATAAAGAACATATAATATTGATTGTGTTATGTGTTCTGTCAATCCGATCCCAATAAAAATCAGAAAAAAATAAAAATATGATAATGATTGTACTATGTGACCTGTCAATCCGATCTCCAAAAAAGTGTAAAATTCTAAAAAAATATAATAATGACTGTGCTATGTGTCCTGTCAATCTGATCCCCAAAAAAATAAAAAATATGCAAAAATATAATAATGACTGTGCTATGTCTTGTCAATCTGATCCCAGAAGAAAATCTGAAAAAAAAAAAAATTATAATAATTGTGCTATGTGTCCTGTCAATCCAATCCCTCCCCCCCCCCCCCCCCAAAAAAAAAAATTGGAAAATAAAAAAAATTGAATAATGATTGTGTTATGTATCCTGGCAAACCGATCTCAAAAAATAAATAAATTGGAGAATAAAAAAATATATAATAGTGATTTGTGCTATGTATCCTGTCAATATTAAAATAATAAAATAACGATTGTGCTATGTGTCCTGTCAATCCGATCCCAATAAAAATCGGAAAAAAATAAATAAATATATATATATATATATATATATATATATATATATATATATATATATAATGATTGTGCTATGTGTCCTGTCCCCAAAAAAATAAATCTGAAAAAATAAATAAATATGAAATAAAATAAATTTAAAAAAATTTAAAAAAATTAAAAATAAATAAATAAATAATAATGATTGTCAAGTCAAGTTCTGCCCAGGTAATGACTGTACTGTAGATGCCATGAAGTGCCAAAGAGCTGGCGAGACACTAGATGGCACTAGAGAGATGACGTGCTTTGGTAGGGACCTACAGCCGGGTCACATGGCCCTGCAGCTATTAATTCTGACTTTTTTAAAACATTAAAAAGCACACACAATATCTATTCACCCGCCCGGTACAAAAGCCGCCAAGAATAGGAAATAATTGTGTTTCATTTCTATGCAGTGTTGCTAAATGCATTACACATAATCCTAAGATATGGATATAATTGTAATCAATATGTTTCATTAATATTCTAATTCAATTCTTCAGCCGCGCATGCTATTAGTGAAAAGTGTTTTCTGTTTGTACACCAATAAAGTCTACAGTGTGAAGTTGTTTGCAAATATTGCATGGCGGTTATGTGTTAGCATAATAAAAAATGTCGCTTTCAATAAGTGTAGTGTGTAATTTAAATTAACTGTTGTTGTTACGTTTTGTATAATTCATAATGCATGTCCCAAGGTGTCATTTACATAGTAATTATGGCAGTTTTTCGCTTTTTTTTTTTAAACATGTATTCATGTTATTATAATGTTAACAAATTATTTATGGTGTTTTTTATGGAACAATTTACATTGGTTTTTGGTCCCATAGTTGTCTGCAATCAAATGGCTCTATGGTTTATAGCACAGCTATCCACAATTAGGACCAATAGAAGTCAATAAGCCAATTGGATTGTAAAAGAGAATTATTATTATTATTATTATTGTTACTATTATCATAATTATCATATGATAAAATATCTATTTTTAGTTTAATATTGTTGTTTTGCTGTTTTTATTATTATTATTACAATAACAATAATAATAATAATGATAATAGTGACAACTACAATAATAATAATAATAAAAATACATTAATAATATTGCTGTTTGCCTGCAATATAAATAATACAATAACAATGGATAATAATAATAATAATAATAATAATAATAATAATAATAATAATAATAATATACTAATCATAGCAATAACAACAATAACAATGTATAATTATTATTATTATTATTATTATTATTATTATTATTAATATTATTATCATCATTATTATTATTGTTGTTGTTGTTGTTGTTACTGTTATCAGAATTATCATATGATATTATATCTATTTTTAGTTTTATATTATTGTTGTTGCTTTTTTTTATTATTACTACAATAATAATAATAACAGTGACAACTACAATAATACTAAAAAAAATACATCAAAATATTGCTGTTTACCTGCAATATAAATAATCTAATAACAATAGAAAATAATAATAAAAACAATAACAAATTATTATGATTACTATTATTATTACTATTATTATCATTTTAAACCTATTACTACTAATATTATTGCTGTTAATTTCTATTTTTATATTATTGTTGTTGTTTTTATTATTATCATTATAATAATAATAATAATAGTGGCAACAACAATAATAATAATAAAAATAAATCTAAATATTGCTATTTATCTGCAATATAAATAATACAGAAAACGATAATAATAATAATAATAATAATAATAATAATAATAAATAATAATAATCAAATACATTTTATTATTATTATTAGTATTGTTATTGTTGTTATTGTTGTTATTGTTGTTGTTGTTATAATAATAATAATTATTATTATCTATTGTTATTGCATAAATTTTTTTACACCAGGTAAACAGCACTATTTATTATTATTATTATTATTATTATTCACTTTATTATTATTATCATAATAATAATCATCATTATTATTATTATTTCTATCATTATTATTGATGTTGTTTCTATTATTATTTATTGTTATTGTATTTTTATTATTACTATTTTTTTTTTTTTTTTACACCAGGTAACTAAAGAAAAGCCAAGCCTCTTTTCACAGCCTTCTAAAAAAAAGAAAAAAAGAAAATATAAATAAAAAAAAACACCATTTTTTTTTTTCCAACCACAAACTCTTACATAACATCTTTACAACATGAAAAATAAATTACTGAACACTTCTTTTTTTTTTTTTTTTTTTTTTTTAAGCTTATTTCAATTTAACAATTTCTTTGCTAACATAAAAAAAAAAAGCATTACGTGTTTTATTTTATTTTCTTTATATTTTGCCACAAACAAAAAACATGCCTACATAAAAATGCACACAGTATATAAATTTCAGCAAGAAGTACGACATTAAATTAATTTAACACCAAAGGTCAGTAAATAAAAGTTGCTGTCGCTCAGTAAAGCTTTGCACGTAAGATTACCTTCACTCCATTGTGCCTTTAATGCACTAACGGGTCCACTAAAATGACAGTCGGCTAGCGAGTAACAGCTTCTCGGCTGACACCAGTAGGGAAGCAAATCTATTTTATTATTTGGGAACTCCATCTAGGGAAAGCCAGACTTGAATTTGTCACCAATCCAAGAACCGCACCTCCCTTGGGAGTTAATTATTTTCTTAAAATGCAACTTGTACTGTTAGTTTAAAACATTCCAACTGTGTTCACACTCTTTAAATCTTCGGTAAACCTTGGAGTTTAAATCACTTGCAGATAAGAGTAATTCTATTAGAAAAAGGAAAGGGGGGGAAATTGCACGCGGTTGGGGGAAATGGAATGACCGGTAAAAAAAAAAAAAAAAAGAAATAAAATAAAATAAGAAGGCATTGAAAGGAAGAGACCATTGGTTGTCTGCCGACATCTCACCTTTAAGACTTGGCAGCCATTAAGGCATACCGGTCTTGTTTTATAGCTACTGGCATGGGCAGCCTCAAAGCAAATACCGGTCGCGTTTATGTGCCGTAGGAAAAGTTTGCCGTGCTATTTCGGGAGCGCGTTTGTAAATACTCGGCGCAGGTTGAAAAATAAGAGCAAGGCCATAGGAAAGGAGAGAGGTCAGCCAGCTAACAGTTGTGGAATGGCACCGGTGGGGGAGATGATATGAATGAACGCCGGGATGGCTGCCTTAAAGGGGAACTCTCTTCTTTTTTTTTGGGGTTTGAAAAATAAAATTAGTAAACTTGTACAGCGGATCTGGGATCTTTTACAACTTCACAGCGCTTCAGTTTTTTTCCACATTTTGTTACGTTACAACCCTTATTCCAATATGGATTAAACTCGTTGTTTTCCTCAAAATTCTACAAACAATACCCCATAATGACAATGTGAAAGATGTTTGTTTAACCACTAGAGATCCGCGCTATAGCCAAATGACGGCTACAGCGGACCTCCTACTGACGTCGTCCCGTGCACGAGCGGCGCGGCGCGCTCTGTGATCGGCGAGTCTATGAGACTCGCCTGATCACGGATACGAGCAAGGGGTCGATCCCGACCCCTTACCACGTGATCAGCTGTCAGCCAATGACAGCTGATCATGTGATACAACGGAGCCGGTAATCGGCTATTATTCCTCCTCGCACTGACAGCGCGAGGAGAAAAAAAAAGAGCCGATCACCGGCGGCCGTGATCGGGACATCAGTCCCGATCAGGGCCAGCTTACCAGTGACCACCTGCCCCCCTCAGGAATCAATAAGTGCCCCCCGTAAGTGCCACCCAGCAGTGCCCACAGTGCCACCCAGCAGTGCCCACAGTGCCACCCATCAGTGCCCACAGTGCCACCCCCAATCTGCCTCAACAACGGTGCTTCACCCCAGTGCCACATATCCGTGCCCATCAGTGTCATCTACCAGTGCCCATCAGTGCCCATCAGTGCTGCACATCAGTGCCCAGCAGTACCACCTATCAGAGCCACCTATCAGTGCCACCTATCAGTGCCCATAAGTCCCATCTATCAGTGGTACCTTTGAGTGCCCCTTAGTGCCACCCATCCGTGCCACCCATCCGTGCCACCCATCCGTGCCATCTTATCTGTGCCCATCTTTGCCCATCAGTGCCGCCTTATCTGTGCCCATCACTACTGCCTTATCTGTGCCTATCGGTGCCACCTTATCTGTGCCTATTAGTGCCGCCTTAACTTTGCCTATCAGTGCCCACCAGTGCAGCCTATCAGTGCCCACCAGTGCAGCCTATCAGTGCCCACCAGTGCAGCCTATCAGTGTGCCTCATCAGCGCACTTCAATGAAGGAGAAAAATGACCTGTTTGCAAAATTTTATAACAAACTATTAAACATGAAATTTTTTTTTTTTTTTTTTTGCATCTTTTTTTGTTTGTTTAGCAAAAAATAAAACTCCCAGCTGTAATTAAATACCACCAAAAGAAAGCTCTATTTGTGGGAAAAAAATGATAAAAATTTCATTTGGGTACAGTGTTGTATGACCGTGTAATTGTCATTCAAAGTGCATCAGCGCTGAAAGCTGAAAATTGGTCTGGGCAGGAGGGGGGTTTAAGTGCCCAGTAAGCAAGTGGTTAAAATCTTTTCAAATTTATTAAAAATAAAAAAATCCCACGTACGTAAGTGTTCACGGTCCTTGCCATGACCCTCAGAACTGAGCTCAGGTACCTCCTGTTTCCACTGATCACCCTTTGAGATGTTTCTACAACTTGTTTGGAGTCCACCTGTAGTAAATTCAGTTGATTGGACATGATTTGGAAAGGCACACACCTATCTATGGAAGATCCCACAGTGTCAGAGCACAAACCAAGCCATGAAGTCCAAGGAATTGTCTGTAGACCTCAGAGACAGGATTGTATGGCGGCACAGATCTGGGGAAGGGTACAGAAACATTTCTGCAGCACTGAAGGTCCAAATGAGCACAGTGGCCTCCATCATCCGTAAATGTAAGAAGTTTGGAACCACCAGGACTCTTCATAGAGCGGGCCGCCTGGCCAAACTGAGCGATCGGGGGAGAAGGGCCTTAGTCAGGGAGGTGACCAAGAACCCCGAAGGTCACTCTGACAGAGCTCCAGCTATTCTCTGTGGAGAGAGGAGAACCTTCCAGAAGAACAACCATCTCTGCAGCACTCCACCAATCAGGTCTGTATGGTAGGGTGGCCAGACGGAAGTCACTCCTCAGTAAAAGGCACATGACAGAACGCCTGGAGTTTGCCAAAAGGCACCTGAAGGACTCTCAGACCATGGGAAACAAAATTCTCTGGTCTGATAAAACAAAGATTGAACTCTTTGGCCTGATGGAAAGTGTCATGTCTGGAAGAAACCAGGCAACGCTCATCACCTGGCCAATACCATCTCTACAGTAACGCATGGTGGTGGCAGCATCATGCTGTGGGGATGTTTTTCGGCAGCAGGAACTGAGAGACTAGTCAGGATCGAGGGAAAGATGAATGCAGCAATATACAGAGACATCCTTGATAAAAACCTGCTCCAGAGCGCTCTGGACCTCAGACTGGGGCAAAGGATCATCTTCCAACAGGACAACGACCCTAAGCACACAGCCAAGATAACAAAAGAGTGGCTACGGGACAAGTCTGTGAATGTCCTTGAGTGACCCAGCCAGAGCCCAGACTTGAACCCGCTTAAACATCTTTGGAGAGATCAGAAAATGGCTGCACACCGACGCTCCCCATCCAACCCGATGGAGCTTGAGAGGTCCTGTAAAGAAGATTGGGAGAAACTGCCTGAAAATTAAGTCGCTCCGACTTTAGAAAAGGTTCCTGTACTACTTCAAGGTGACTTCTATGTGATAGACTCTCATAGAAGTTGCCTACAAGTCGGATCCTCCTCTATTTTGATTTGATTTGGATCTGACATTAGAGGAAGATTACCCAGGCATTCGTTGAAGTCACTTTAAAGTCACTTTAAGTCGCACTCCCTACAGTCCCCAATCCATCTCATGATAGTACTCTGCACATGCTCAGTTTGGTGTGCATTGCTAGAGAGGTTTTTTTTTGGGGGGGGAGAGGGTGCATGTGATCAGCAAAGGGCCAATCACTGTCCACAAAGAGGGTGAGGGGTCATGCAGCCTCATAGGACAGTCAGAGGAGAATGAAAACCCCTCCTACAGGCTTTGACCAGACACTGATAGAAGTCACAAGACTGCTATATACTGCTGATGAGAAAATGTATTTAGTAGTTTATATTTGCTAAAACTAAAACTATTCCATGTCCAATTTTCGAAAAAAAATTTGACATGGGTGTTAAAGAACCTTTCTCTGGATGAAATTATGAGACTGGAGAGGCATCTTCAGCATCCAACTAACTGGCTGGGGGCAGGTCTAAAAAGATCACTGGTGTTAGTAGGAACTTATCTACAAGGCAGAAATTGCTCATTGCTCAAGGAACCCCTAGCAACCTCTGGAGGAATCCTGGTTTAGAGTTGCTGCTCAAATCACTGAGGGCTTGCTGAAAGGTGGGGAAAACAGAGATTGGCGGGGCAATAATGGCATTCCAGGCCGAGTGGTAGGCAAAAGAAGCTGCCACCACCTTGGGCAACTTAGGGTGTGGGGGGTGAAAAAGGAGGCAAGACCTGAGAACATTGCTGTCGATGTAGTTCACAGTCCATGGAGGAGCACTTCAACATTTTTGACTTGGGTGCTAAAGAACCTTTGCTCTGGATGAAATTATGAGACTGGAGAGGCATCTTCAGCATCCAACTAACTGGCTGGGGGCAGGTCTAAAAAGATCACTGATGTTAGTAGAAATTTATCTACAAGGCGGTAATTGCTCATTGCTCAGGGAACCCCTAGCAACCTATGGAGGAACCCTTGTTGAGAATTGCTGATAAAAAGAAAGGTGGGGAAAGGTGGGGAAACCAGAGATTGACGGGCATTCCAGGCCGAGTGGTAGGCAAAAGAAGCTTTGGATGAAATTATGAGACTGGAGAGGCATCTTCAGCATCCAACTAACTGGCGGGTGAGTGACCAAGCTGTGTTATTTAGTTGCAGTAGGGAAAAAGGGAGGTCACAGACTGCGTTGTCTGCTAAGGGCATGCCTGGACCACAGGTTTGGCTGAACAGGAATAAAAAGCAAATGTAAGACAAGACATCACATACATATACTGTATGCATTTCAGCTGTGTGCCTACTGAGATTAAAATATTATGAAATGCGGGAATTATTTTTAAAAAGCTACTTCATTTTATTTAATATTCCACAAAAGCTTTCAACCTATTCCTGTTTTGAAAATCTGAAATGGAGCGCTAAACAAACAACTTTCACCCATCCAAAAGTATCCAAAAGGAAGCAAGCAAGGGTGGCCATACATTTTTCAATGCAAAAGCCTACTGAACAGCCAGCTTAATTGGTTTCCCACCAGAAAGGTCCTTGCTCTACAAATTGTTGCTAGATCCAAAGGAGATTTGAGTCCGAATTAATGTACTTGGCAAAATGTACTGGTAGTATCTCAATGGTGAAGTTTTTTTTTGCTATGCTGAAATGTATGAATACAGAGCACCTGGTGAAAAGGTTTATTTTTTTTTAAAAGTGGGTACATTTTAATAACCATTTGCTGGTTGTGCTTGATGCCCTGGCCATTGCGTTGTGAACTGAACCAGTTATGCAGCTTGAGGTAGTAGGGACTTTAAATGAAGCACAAAGGTGTAAAAGTTCAACTTTATTGGAAATCAATGTTATGGCACATAATGGTAATAATGAATAAGCATATAATGTCCAATACAATTCATATAAATAGTTGTACATACAATGAGGGCACATTGCCACATGATTGCAGGCAGTTAATATCACGTAATATAGATGCTAGGGAATGTCAGGTAAAACATATGATGAGTAAAAAAACACGGCATATAGTAGATCTATGCCATTCGTGGATTTATCCACTCTTCAGGAGCATGCACGTGAATTGGATGAGTAATGTAACAAGATGGAAAGAAATTCTATATGATCTGACCCTGTCAAGGGAGAGGAAATAAAACATATAAATGGAAATGGATATAGAATTAACTATAAAAACCCCACTCTCTGAAATACTTGCAAATAAGACTGGGTGATGGAAGTGTGGCACTAAGGATCAGAGACCCCCTAAGGGCATCACTGCCGGGAGTTATGGTGGTGTGGACGGCCAGAAGCCCGGCAAGGATGACATCCGGGGAGGACAATTTGCAATAAGTAGAAGTAGTCATAAGTGACCATGAGTGCTGAAACCATCAAGAAAGGGCTACTAAGAAATAGTATGCTTTAATATAACAGGCAATAGGTCCTATACTCGGTAAAGGATAGGACAATGGAGTGATAGAAGGTATCAGAGAGGTCCAAACTAGTATAGATGAAGAATATTGAATTATTCAAAGATGAGAAACAAGGTCCCCAAGGAAGATAGATGAGAATGAAAACCATATCATGCCAATTGAAACTGCATACAGTACAGAATCATTCATCGAATTGACCGAAGTGAACATGTAGAATGAAGAGTGAAGCCTATAAGGGATGGAGGCAATTGACCTTACCAGGTCACCACCTCACTCAAAGTCCCAATTGTTCTCCTTTTTTAGTTTCTTCAGCTCGAAGTAGTCGATGGATGGTGCTGGAACCTCAGGTAGATACACTTGGGTCCTAATGAATGAATTTGACAAAAAGTACTGGTAGTATCTCATTGGGATGTCCAAGCGACAAATGAGTTGTTTCCACAAACAGAGGAACTGGTCCAACAGCCTCAGACTGTAGATATCATTTTTCAGTGTGAAAATTGGAGTGCCAAACCACGATTTAGAGTCCAAAATTAGGTTTTATTTCAAACATTTAGCAGGTGCTACAGCCACCACGTTTTGGGCAGCATGCATTGTCCCCTTCAAAGTGGGGTGTGGCTCTCTGATTTTCAGATATATCAAATATCATTTCTACATTTAGAGGCTGCTGGGCCTCTTCCTCTGTTCGTGGCAGCACCTTGTCCCATTGAGATACTACCAGTACTTTTTGTCAAATACGTTAAGAAGGACCCAAATCTCCTTTGGATCTACCTGGGGTTTCAGTGCCATCAGGGCAGGACTTAGGGTGGTGGGGGCCCCTGGGCTTGAGTAACTTTCGGGCCCTACCTTCTATACATTATCGTATTTATCGGCGTATAACACATGCTGGCGTATAACACGCACCCCAAGTTTAAGAGGGAAGTTTAAGGGAAAAACGTACATTTAAATGCCCATCAATGCAGCCTTATCAGTGTCCATCTGCAGCCTTGCCCAACCATATGCAGCCTTGTCCAGTGTCATTGCAGCCTTGTCAGTGTCATTTGCAGCCTTGTCGTTGCAGTCTTGAAGTTTAAAAATGGTGCTGCCGAGATACAGAGTCCTGTGAATATCGGTGGCTCTCGGATCCTCTTGGCGGCTCTCGGGTCCTCTTAACAGCTCTCGGATCCTCTCACGACTCTCGAGTCCTCTTGGCGGCTCTCGGGTCCTCTTGGCGGCTCTCGGGTTCTCTCGCAGTCCTGAGTGGAGCCGAGAGTAGCCGAGTGTACTCGGCTCACAGTCACGCCCAGTCCCTGTGTTATGTCCATCATAGGGCGGGACTGGGCGTGACTGTGAGCGGAGCCAAGCCGAGTACACTTAGCTATGTATCTCGGCGGGGCCTCCTATTAGGTGGGGCCCATGGGCTTGAGCCCAGTCAAGCCCAATGGTAAGTCTGGCCCTGAGCGCCATCCATCTACTACTTCAAGCTGCATAACTGTTCACAACACTAAGGTCAAGGCATCAAGCACAAGCAGCAAATGGTTAATAAAGTTTATCTGCTTTAAAACAAACTTATCTTCCACTATGGCAGGCCACAGGCAAATGCGTAAGCACAATAAACGTTTTCACCAGGTTCTCTATATTTATACATTTCAGCGCAGCAAAAATGAACTTGCCTATTGAGATACTACCAGTACATTTTGTCAAAATACATTAATTCAGACCCAAATCTCCTTTGGATCTAGCAACAAATGTGTAGTGCAAGGGCATGCCTGGTTGTAAAACTATTAAGCTGGCTGGTCAGTTGCTTGAAGTAGTAGATAGATGGTGCTGGAACAAAAGAGATTTGGGTCCTAATTAATGTATTTGACAAGATGTACAGGTAGTATCTCAATGGGATGTCCAAGCAACAAATTAGATGCTCGCTTGATGCCTCGTCCATAGTGTTGTGAACTGAACCAGTTATGTAGCTTAACATAGTAGATGGATGGTGGTGGAACCTCAGGTGGATACACTTGGGTCTTAATTAATGTATTTGACAAAATATACTGGTAGCATTTTAATGGGATGTCCATGCGATGAGTGGGCAGCGCCAATGACCAGAGGAACTGACCCAGCAGCTTCTAAAAGAAAATTAGAAATTATATTTGACTGTAAAAATCAGAGAGCCACACCACACTTGGAAGGGGACAATGTGTGGTCCCCAAAATTCGTTGGCTATAGCACCTGCTAAATGTTCGTAATGAAACCTAATTTGTGGACTTCCGATTTCCACACTTAAATGCCATTTCTATAGTCCAAAGCTGCTAGGCTGGTTCCTCTGTTCATTGGAGCTGCCCACTCTATGCCTGGACTTCCCATTGAGATGCTACCAGTACATTTTGTAAAAATACATTATTAAGGATCCAAGAGTATCTATCTAGGGTTTCAGCGCCATCCATCTACTACTTTAACTGTATAACTGGTTCAGTTTACAAACGCTATGGCCAAGGCATCAAGCACAACCAGCAAAGGATTAGTAAAGTTTATCTGCTTCAAAAAAAACGTATCTTCCACTATGACAGGCCACAGGCCAATGCGTAAGCGCAATAAACATTTTCACCAGGTGCTCTGTATTTATACATTTCAACACAGCAAAAAATAACTTTGACAACCTTAATGAGGAAGGGCTTTAAATAATCAATCTCTTTATACAATAACTCTGCACGTGGGGCAAGGAGAGAGAGAGAGAAAAAAATAAGAAGAAGTAGGAAATATATTTTTCTGGAAGCGTTTGTGATTTTCTGTGGAGCACCAAGGGAGGCAATATAATGAATTCAAACCCTCTCAACAAAATAGCACAACAATATGTTTTTTTTCGCATCCTGTGGACATAGAAAATGCACGCCATGTTTCATGCAATTAGAAACTTCCCCCCATAGGTTAGCAGGACCTTTGTTATTCTCCAAAAGATTTTTTTTTTTTTTTTTAGCTGCAAGTTTAAGGTACCAGAAAACAAGAAATATGTCATGATCATAAAAAAGCAACAATTAGAAACTAATATTTGAGGTTGTGTATTAGCCAGAACACAGAAGAGCCTCAGTGGGGAACTTTGATTTCAGATTAAAGGGATAACTGAAGGTATTATTAGGAGTCGGAGTGAGTGGCCATTACAGGATCGTGAGTTGATGGCCGTAGACCAGTGGTAGTCAACTTTCTTGATGGAGGGGGCCTCAAGATCGGGCCCCTGACATCAACAAAAGGGTACACATAATACTCAGAGAATGTAACACCACAGAAAGCTGTCAGAGGCTGTAGAAACACAACAGGAAAAAGGCAAAGACTACAGGTATTTTACAGGAAGTAGTCAGAGACTGCAAACATGCAATGGTAGTTATTGGAGATTGATGACATGCTTGAGTGTCTGGAGCACTGGACAGAACAAAGGCTTCCTCGACCACCTCTTTATAAATGGGTTCATGTGCATCAGTGCAAGAGGAGGTGTCCATTCACCTGGGAATATGGCTACAGATACTAATTAAACTGGGGGAGATAGTAATGAATTTTCATCAGTTATGGATGCTTTTCAATTTGGGGGAAATTATTATGGGCACTCATCAACTTTGTTGGATGGTTATTGCTGTTCATTAACCTGGGAGATGGTTATGGGTGCTCATGAACCAGGGAGATGTTTATGGCTACTCACCCACCTTGGAGATGTTTTATGAGTGCTTATAAGTCTAGGGGGAGGGTTATGGGTGCTCATTAAACTAAAGAGATGGTTATGAGTCTATATACCTGAGGATATGGTCAAAGGTTCTCATCAACCTAGGGGCATGGCCACTGGTGCTCATGAATCTAGAGAGGTCACTGGTGCTCATGAATCTGGGGAGGGCACTGGTGCTCTTGAACCTGATGTTTGTTGGTTTCATCAATTTGAGAAGTTGGTTATGGGTGCTCATCAACCTAGGGGATGGTTATGGGTGCTCATCCAGCTGGGAGATGTTTATGGGAGCTCATTAACCTGGAGAGAGTGTTATGAGTGTATTAACCTGGGGAGATGGTCAAAGGTTCTCATCAGCCTAGGGGCATGGTCACTGGTGTTAATGAACCTGGAGAGATATTTATGGGTCTCATCAATATGGGAAGTTGGGTTCTCATCAACCTAGGGACATGGTCACTGGTGCTCTAGAATCTAGAGAGGTCACTGGTGCTCTTGAACCTGGTCTCCTCAATTTGGGAAGTTGATCATCAACCTGGCAGATGGTTATGGGTGCTCATGAACCTAAGGGATGGTTTTGGGTGCTCATCAAGCTGGGAGATGTTTATAGGTGCTCATCAAGCTGGGATATGTTTATTGTTGCTCATTAACCTGAAGAGATGGTTAACAGGTTATTAACCTGATGAGATGGTCAAAGGTTCTTATCAGCCTAGGGGCATGGTCACTGTCACTGGTGTTAATGAACCTGGAGAGATTTTTATGTGTCTCATCAATATGAGAAGTTTGGGTGTTGGGTATGGGTGTTCATCAACCTAGGAGATGGCCACAGATGTTTATCAACCTGGGGAGAAAGTCACAAGTGCTTACCAATCCTGAGAAATGGTCACGGGTATTCATCAATCTGGACAATCTGAGGAGTTGGTTACGTGTTTTAATTAATCGGGACAGATGTTTTTAAGTGTCCATCATTATTCTGGGTAGCGGCCCACAGGTGATCATTGGTGGTGATGGTTATGGGTTATGGTTATGGGTAATAATCAATATGGAGAGATAGTTATGGGCGCTCATTAATCTGGAGAGGTAACTATATGTGATCATCAATCTGGGGGTGATGGTTTTCCGTGCTCATAAGTTTACTAAGAATGTAAATATTGCAGAATGTACAGCCTCATGCCACACAACTAAGCTCCATTTCATGCTTAAATAGAAAGCTATCTTAGAGTTTACTCCAAAAGCATTTTATTAAAAGAAATGTAATAAAAATCAAATAAATCTATTTAAATAAAAAAAAATGAATGATTTTTATCCACCTTGGAATATGGTCACCGGTGCTCATCAACCAAGAGTGGTTTCAACGCAATTCAAGGTACACTATATTACCAAAAGTATTGGGACACCTGCCTTTACACGCACATTAATTTAATGGCATCCCAGTATTAGTCCGTAGGGTTCAACATTGAGTTGGCCCACCCTTTGCAGCTTTAACAGCTTCAACTCTTCTGGGAAGGCCGTCCACAAGGTTTAGGAGTGTGTCTATGGGAATGTTTGACCATTGTTCCAGAAGCGCATTTGTGAGGTCAGGCACTGATGTTGGACAAGAAGGTTTGGCTCCGCTCAAAGGTGCTCTATCGGGTTGAGGTCAGGACTCTGTGCAGGCCAGTCATGTTCCTCTACCCCAAACTCTCTCATCCATGTCTTTATGGATCTTGCTTTGTGCTCTTGTCTAAATCATTTGGTGGATGGGGGATCATGGTGTGGGGTCTAACGCATCGCAAACGTGTTCTATCGGGTGCAGGCCAGTCAAGTTCTTTCACCCTAAACATGTTCATACATGCTAGCATGTATAGGCTGTTGTCAAAAATGGCCCAATAGTTATTATTTATTTATTGATATATTGGTTAATGCGTCCCGCTTGTACTGCGTCCGTGGGCCCTTGACAGCGGCTTGGGTTTCGCTGATTTGACCGTTACTGCTGACCTCCACGCACGCGGTGTGCTATGCGGTGCTCCTCCCCTCTCCCCGCCTTCTGGCCATGTTGAGGGGGTGGATACTTGGTCCCTTTTCACTGACGTCATGTTATATGTGCCGGGCATTAGGCGTCCTCATGGCGCTCGGGTGCCGTCGGATAGTCATTCTTCCGCAATCACACTGGGGAGATGGATTGGCGCTAATCGCCTGACGGCTGAGCCGCCCAGGTGAAGGCAGTCCTACTCTCCGGTAGTGTGTTCGCCAGCATGGCGCCGGTGTTTGGGACCAGGATGGTTCTCCATTGTGGGCGCTTCACAGGTTGGGCTACATACATTCATCTCTCTTTTCCTCCCTGAACTTTCACTTACTCTCACGATATTTAGCTCACTTACTTAATCATCTTAGTCTGGTATTTTCTTGCTCACACTCTCTTTATTTTCATGTTTTGGTGCTCCCCCTTTTTTCTTGCTCCCTCATTTCTTCACTCTATCTTCTTGTACAAATATATTTTCACACAAAGACAGATCCTTATCTGGTCTGTCACACATAGATTTTTCAGATAGATATTTGCATTCACTTCACAGGTATTGCATCCTCCCACCCTGGAAGTGTCTGCGTTGGTGGTTACCTTTCCCGCGGGCTGCCTCGGTGCCTGGTGGCTATGCACTGCGGCTCTTTTTGCGGACCCAGATGCTGTTTTACTGGCCCGCTGATGCAGATGTGAGTTTGACGCCCAGCCTTGAAATTAATTATAATAATTAAATTACTCCGTAAATTTTTTATCAATTAATTCAAATTTTCATTTTATTTTATATATAATTTTCAGAATTATTCCATGTTGCATGCTCCTGATGAGCGGTTGGAATACCGCGAAACGCGTAGAGCCGCTGGCCATTATCCTTTGTCTCAACTATGGAATATCAAGACTTATTTGATCTTCTCTGTCTTATAATTCATTACTTAGGCATGGCTATTCAAAAAACTTTTTTTAATCTATTATTCACTTACCATGGTTATCCTGGCCATTTTGGGTTCAACTACAGTAGGATATGTTTATACATGTATTTATTGCTTTTTATGTTTTATATGAATTTGTATTCGATTGTAAATTATTGTGTAATACCAGTCCATGAGTTATCGTGTGGAGGCTGTATGCCCTGAGCATTTTTGAGGTTGATACCCGAAATGTTTGTATAACATATCATGGACTTTATATAATAAATATTATAGTCACTTGACTTACTTTTTTACTGATGTGTGCTTCATTTAAAGTCCCAATCTTGTTCTCTCTCCTAATATATTTTTGATAGGGATGGAGACAGGCATTCCTTTATTGCCAGCCTCATTTAAAGTCCCAAAAACCTTTTCCCTTTTTTATTATCAAATACCCGGGATGGAAGCACACATCAGTAGTCTGTAGAATACTCTTGCTAGCATGTATAGGCTGTTGTCAAAAATGGCCCAATAGTTATTATTTATTTATTAATATATTGGTTAATGCGTCCCGCTTGTACTGCATCCGTGGGCCCTTGACAGCGGCTTGGGTTTCGCTGATTTGACCGTTACTGCTGACCTCCACGCACGCGGTGTGCTATGCGGTGCTCCTCCCCTCTCCCCGCCTTCTGGCCATGTTGAGGGGGTGGATACTTGGTCCCTTTTCACTGACGTCATGTTATATGTGCCGGGCATTAGGCGTCCTCATGGCGCTCGGGTGCCGTCGGATAGTCATTCTTCCGCAATCACACTGGGGAGATGGATTGGCGCTAATCGCCTGACGGCTGAGCCGCCCAGGTGAAGGCAGTCCTACTCTCCGATAGTGTGTTCGCCAGCATGGCGCCGGTGTTTGGGACCAGGATGGTTCTCCATTGTGGGCGTTTCACAGGTTGGGCTACATACATTCATCTCTCTTTTCCTCCCTGAACTTTCACTTACTCTCACGATATTTAGCTCACTTACTTAATCATCTTAGTCTGGTATTTTCTTGCTCACACTCTCTTTATTTTCATGTTTTGGTGCTCCCCCTTTTTTCTTGCTCCCTCATTTCTTCACTCTATCTTCTTGTACAAATATATTTTCACACAAAGACAGATCTTTATCTGGTCTGTCACACATAGATTTTTCAGATAGATATTTGCATTCACTTCACAGGTATTGCATCCTCCCACCCTGGAAGTGTCTGCGTTGGTGGTTACCTTTCCCGCGGGCTGCCTCGGTGCCT